>NC_050098.1:144577902-144880933 GCF_902167145.1 Zea mays
TATGCAACAACTCTCCATGGATCTAGGAACTTGTTGGTAAGCCTAACAAACCCGCGTATAGAACCCGGAGCCACCCCTCGGCCATCCACAAGCATAAATACAGGGCCCGACTGCCCCCCTCCTCAACCATCATATCACTTGTGCCACCTTTGCGTGCGGTCAAAGACGGAGAGAGAGAGAGACGAGACCGCTAGGGGAAAAGCTCTAGCCACCACCATCCACCAGCGAGGTATGAGTCCCTTCCAAGGTTTCGTCGTGTTCCCCGCTCCTCATAACAGTGTTTTGGTCGGAGTTAGCTCCCCTGGGTGTGGTCAGGGATCTCATCCATGGCGCCCCTATGGCGGGTCGGCCACCGCCGTCTTGGCCTAGAGTCTGATGATGGAGGGGAAACAACAGTGAACCGTTGGATCTTGGAATTGTGGCTCCGATCGGATCTGGCGATGGTTGACGTGGGCCGTTGATCTCGGGCTGATCGGTCTGGATTAGATTAGGATGCCGCTTGGTCAGTGGTCGTAGATCTACTGATGAACGCGCAGGGTTAGGGTTTCAGCGTACCCCTTCGCTCGGTGGATTGAGATCATGTGATGTTGATCCAATGGGTCTGTGAGCATACTCCCCGCGTGGGTTAATGTCAGCCATGGATCATCGATCAGAGGATCCTGACCGAATACCAACTCATGTGTGGGACGATCTAATCAAAGCCCTTGATTTTGAATCTAATGAACGAAAGCTATCGACACCCCTTCGCTGAAGCCGTTTTACAAAAGAGACCCCATATTTGTATCAAATCAACTCGCCATCCATACCTGTTGGAAAACAGTTACATCCGAGCCCTGGAATTTGCAAATTTTCCCCTAGGTTCTTTTGTATTCGTGGCCGCAGTCCAGACAATTAAGAAATCAGTTAAATTAAATGCAGAAATCATTTTAGAGCTATATACCATGTTTGTTTGTATTGCTATGAATAGCAGTGAGGTCACAAGAATATGAAGATCATCCTGGTACCTGGAATCTCGAGTCCCAGGCAAGTTGTGCCCTTGATCACTTCTTTTTAGCTAATAATGTTCGATGTTAATTACTGTGACATGCTTAGGTTAATTTGATGGGACCTAATAGGTTTCCCTAGCATTGTTTATCCCTCACCTTGCAGACAGATGAATTATTGGGTAGATTTGCTATTGCTCTACCTAATTTTGGGAAACTAATGTTTTATTATGATCATGTTCTAATTATGTTGTTTAATTATTGTTCATGATAAGATCATATTGTTAATTGGAACATGGAGAACCACCCGGGAATACAGTCCTACCACAAGGGTGGTATGGGATGCCCTTGGCCGACTAATTAGGAAAGCTAGTGGAGGACTACCTTACTCTAAGGGGCAAGCGCAGTAGGGGAGTGGCTGGTGTAGGGAGGTTCTCGGGCTGATTTTGCTGCGATGGTGGTTAGACGGGGGATCCCTACATTGGGGCTTCCTAGAAACTGTAGCGGGTTTTCTGAAGCTAGTGGAACTTTGTAGAAGCCTCGTAGTGGTACCCTGTCTCGCTTCCTTGGTAATGGTGTATGGGGTCTGATCAACTCCGTGGCAAATGGGTAACATGATATGTGGGTAAAGATGTGCAACCTCTGTAGAGTGTAAAACTGGTATATCAGTGGTGCTCACGGTCATGAGCAGCTCGGACACTTTCATGATTAATTTATGGAACTAAACTTAATTTATCATATGCATTGCATTGTGGGTGTTGATATTAATTTGATCTCTTACTTATTTGGATCGATATCTACTTATACTTAGTAACTGCTAATAAAATTTTGACCAATTATAAAAGCAATGCTCAGCTTTAACCATCCGCTTTGGTAAGCCTTACACTTCACATTATGGAAGATTAGAATTTGGGGCAATTGGCCACACCTCAATTGGAGGGGCGCCTTCTATTATATAGGGCCGGCTAGCCTTGTTTTACAAGGCAAGGATAATTTCCTTGATTTACATCTGCTAACTATAGCAACTAATCCCTGATTTACATCTACTGATTATGGCAACTAATCCCTGATTTGCATGTGCTAACTATAGTAACTAATCTGTTGATTATGGCTATGATATGCCGCAGCATATGGTAAGGAGCTGCGACATATTCTATTTCCTAACACCCGCCCACAGTCGAAGCGGGAGGCTCCCGGACGCAAAGGCTAGATCGAAATTCTCAAAAGAGTGCTGTCGGAAGCCCTTTAGTCATGATGTTGGCGAATTGGAGAGAGGAGGGCACATGGAGAACCCGAATCTCACCAAGGGCCACCTTTTCGCGGACGAAGTGAATGTCGATCTCGATGTGCTTCGTTCGCTTGTGGTGGACGGGGTTGGCCGTCATGTAGACTACAATGACGTTGTCGTAGAAGACAACAGTCGCGGAGGGTAGTTGGATGTGGAGCTCCTGGAGTAACTGTCGAAGCCAGCAGCACTCAGCCACAACATGAGCCACGACCTGATATTCTGCCTCGGCACTAGAGCGGGACACCATGGTCTGGCGCTTGGAGGACCAGGAAACCAGATTGTCACCGAGATAGATGCAGAAGCCGAAGGTGGATCATCGAGAGTCTAGACAACCTGCCCAGTCAGCGTTAGAGTAGGCAGTCATCGTGTCAACAGATCCGGTGCCAATATGAATACCTGAGGAGAGAGTCCCCTGGACGAAGCGTAGGATGCGCTTGATAAGCGCATGGTGAGGCTCGCGTGGGTCGAGCATGAAGAGGCACACCTGCTGAACAACATAGGCCATATCAGGACGAGTCAGCGTCAGGTACTGAAGAGCCCCCGCCAGGCTCCTGTACTCAAATGTGTCCTTCTCTCACAGAAGAACCCCGTCGGTCGCGGATAGCTTGGCGTGAGTGTCAACTGGTGTCAGTGTCGGATGACACTCAGCCATCCCCGCGTGTTGAAGAAGCTTGACAACGTACTGTTGCTGGGAGAGGAAGAGGCCATCTGAGGAGCATGTGACAACGATGCCGAGGAAGTGGTGGAGGGCACCAAGATCCGTCATGGCGAACTCGGAGCTTAGCCGAGCCATAATGCGTTGAAGGAGGGCTGAGGACGAGGCGGTGAGAACGATGTCGTCGACGTACAACAGTAGGTAGGCGAGGCTCGTCCCCTCTCGGAAAATGAAAAGGGACGTGTCAGAGGTGGAAGCGACAAAGCTGAGCTACCGAATGAAGGTGGCGAAGCGCTGGTACTAGGCCCGCGGAGCTTTCTTCAGTCCATACAAGGACTTCTGCATACGACAGACGTGGTCTGGGGCACCAGGGTCGACGAATCCTGGCGGCTGCTGACAATAGATGGTCTCCTCGAGGTGGCCGTGAAGAAAGGCGTTCTTCACGTCCAGTTGGTCAATCGGCCAGGTGTGGGACACGGCGATGCTGAGTACAGACCGTATGGTGGCCGGTTTGACGACCGGACTGAAGGTCTTGTCGTAGTCAACGCCCTCACGCTGGGAGAAGCCTCGGACAACCCAAACCAGCCTTGTGGCGAGCGAGGGACCCATCGGCATGGAACTTGTGCCGAAAGATCCATTTCCCCGTCACGATGTTAGCGCGGGTGGGGGGGACGAGTTGCCAGGTGTTGTTTTCGACGAGGGCCTGATACTCATCCATCATCGCGATACGCCAGTTAGCGTCGATCAGCGCGCTGCGATAGTTCATCGGAATCGGCGATGGTGAGGATGATGTAGTGGCCGCCAGCCCTTCATAGCAAACGCAAGGGATGGCACCCGTCATGGTGCGGGTGGTGCGTGGCGGCAGTGGTGGTGGCGGAGCAGGCGATGCCGCCGGTGCCGGTGAGGGCACCGTTAGTGGTGTTGGGGCGTCAGGAGGGCGGCAGACGTAGACTCGTGGTAAATGGACCACACTGGGTCCAGGCAGGGCAGGTGACCATGCCCGCCTAGCGTCGAAGGAGGCGATCCATGTGATGTCACAACGTCGGGGGGTGGCTGGTCATCACCGAGTGGGATGGAGTGACCATGGGTGGCGAGGAGGAAGTCCCACCTGCAACAATAGTAGAGCAAGGCACCGAAACCATATCCTCGTCGAGGAGAAAGTCATGGGAGGCATGGGAGGAGGCATCTGAGGTGGCTGCAAAGGGGAAAGCGGTCTCGTCGAATATGACATGGCGCGAGATGA
The DNA here is from genome assembly GCF_902167145.1 of Zea mays. Classification (NCBI taxonomy): domain Eukaryota; kingdom Viridiplantae; phylum Streptophyta; class Magnoliopsida; order Poales; family Poaceae; genus Zea; species Zea mays. The sequence goes on from NC_050098.1 coordinate 144,582,072, forward strand.
TGATGCGACGTGTTGATAGGTCGAGGCAGTGATAACCTTTGTGCGAGGGGGGATATCCGAGGAAGATGCATGCCGTGGAGTGAGGGGCGAGCTTATGTTTGGAGGTTGCTTGCATGTTGGGGTAACAGAGGCACCCAAAAAACACGCAGATGGTTATAGGTTGGCGACTGATTATGCAGATGTGTATGGAATGTCATGCTAAATGGAGGAGGATGGGCGTCTATTATAGAGGTAGCAGGCCGTCAGGAGTCCCTCGGCCCAATATGCGGGGGGGGGGGGGGGGGGTAGGGAGGCATGGAGAAGCATGGTGCGAATGGAATTGTTGAGTGTACAGATGATGCGTTCGACTTTGCCATTTTGGGGTGATGTGTAGGGACAGGAGGAGCGGAGGTGAGTGCCTTGAGCAGCGAAGAATTTGGTGGTGGCAGTGTTGATGAATTCAGCCCCGTTGTCAGCCTGAAAACAATTTATGGGAGAGCTGAATTGTGTTTTGGCGAGCGCAGCAAGCTCAACTAAGTGTTGGTGGACCTCTGGTTTTTTAAGCGGAAAACCCAACAGTAGTGGCTATAATCATCCAAACATACCAAGTAATATGAAAAACTAGATAGACTATTGATGGGTGAAGTCCAAACATCACAGTGAACCAGTTCGAAAGGAGCATGAGTTATGGACTACGAAGCGCTGAAAGGTAGACGTGTATGCTTGCCTATCTGACACGAGTGACATAGGGAGCGGTCCACTTTATTACAGGAAACAACATGCAGTTTATTAAGGCGTTCTAGAGTGGCGGGTGCAGGGTGACCGAGACGTTGATGCCACAAAGAGGAGGATGCAGCCAGGAGAGCATGAGGTGGAGCGACAGCTGTGGAGGCAGGCAGGGTGTATAGGTCCCCGTCGCAGTTACAACGAAGAATCACGCGTCCTATCCTGAGATCCTTGACAGAAAAACCATGTGCGTCAAATTCAAAGGAACAACTATTGTCGCGAGTGAATTGACGGACGGATAGCAGGTTGCGGACTATGGATGGTGTGACAAGAATATTATTAAGAGCGAAATTTGTGGTAGGTGTAGGAAGGACGGAGTGACCTCTAGACGTAACAGGAATACTGGTGCCATTACCTACTGTTATTGAGGAGATGGAGGGGGGAAGGTGTTGGGTAAGCATACCAGCCGAGGATGTCATGTGCGTGGAGGTGCTGGAGTCAACAATCTAGTCGCCCTGCAATTCCATGTTCTGCAGAGCAGCGATGAGGCCGGCTGCATTCCAGGTGCTGGTGGAGGTGTTGGAGCCATAAGAGGAGGCCTGGAGCGGAGCGAAGGCGGTATTGACCTGCGGGGAAGGCCCTAGTATACCCGGGTTGCGTCCAGCCTGGGCACCAGGACCTCCAGGGGCACCAACACTCCCCTGATGGTGCTGACCAGGAGGGCTGACGCGCTCTCCAAGGGCCACACGTTCGTCGGTCCAGGGATTGAAGCCCCAGGGAATGCATTTGTAGGTGCTGGTGCTGCTGGAGGTGCCGCCAGAGGAGTTGGGGAAGGGCTGGTGGCCACTCTTCTTGGTGTTAGGACGTTGGCCGCCCTGCAGCTGCCGCTGTTTTTGACCGCCAAGAGAGGAGGCAGCAGCCAGGAGAGCGGTGGTGGCGCGCACTTTTTCCTTGTTTTTCAGGCACAGTTCTTTGAGGAGGAGCTGGTGCCGGGCAGCATCGAGGGTGAGGGGCTGCGTCCTGACAATGTTGTCGGTGACGTTGGAGTAGACCTCGTTGAGCCCTCGCAGCAGGTTGAGGATGAGGTTGGCTTCAGAGACGGGCTGCCCAACATCGCGCAGTTCGTCAGCCTTCTCCTTCATGCGAACGCAGTAGGCGTCAATGGACAGATCCCCTTGAGTCATCGAGTGGAACTCGTGATTCAAGAAGATGGCACGAGGAGCTTTATTCGCCTGGATCACCTCGCCGATGGCCGAGGTTGAGGATGGCGTCGGAGACGGTGCTGTACATCCATCCAAGGACGCAGAAGTCAGCCTACAGCCAGGTCTCGTCGGAGTTTGAGGTGGTGGCGGTGGCGAGATGATGTAGCAGCACAAATTTCCCACAGGTGGCCTGGAACGCCGTCGACCACTTGGTGAAGTTAGAGGGCTTCAACTCAAGGGTCATGGGGACGTGGAGCTTGATGTTGATGGTGGCGAAGGGGCAAATCACGGGGGCAGGGGCTGATTTGGTTGCCATGGGGAGGGGAGGGAGCTGAGGGGAGAGATCGCGAGATTAGATCGGGATCGGGACCTGAGCTCTTGGTACCATGTGTAGAAGATTAGAATTTGGGGCAATTGGCCACACCTCAATTGGAGGGGGGCGCCTTCTATTATATAGGGCCGACTTGCCTTGTTTTACAAGGCAAGGATAATTTCCTTGATTTACATCTGCTAACTATAGCAACTAATCCTTGATTTACATCTGCTGATTATGGCAACTAATCCTTGATTTGCATCTGCTAACTATAGTAACTAATCTGCTGATTATGGCTATGATATGCCGCATCATATGGTAAGGAGCTGCGACATATTCTATTTCCTAACACACATGAGCTCCCACATTTGGTGAGTTCATGCACATTATTCCCCACAACTTGTTGAGCGATGAGCGTTTGTGAGCTCACCCTTACTGTCTCACCCCCACAGGTCAAGAACAGGTACCGCAGGATGAGGCGCATGGAGGATGGTGTGATGAGTTCATAAGAGGTCTAGGCCGTTGTCTCCCAGTCAACTATGTGTTGCTGGATCGTTAATGTTCAGCTTTAACCATCATCTTTGGTAAGCCTTACACTTCACATGAGCTTCCACCTTTGGTGAGTTCATGCACATTATTCCCCACAACTTGTTCAACGATGAACGTATGTGAGCTCACCCTTGCTGTCTCACCCCCATAGGTCAAGAACAGATACCGCAGGATGAGGCACATGGAGGATGTTGTGATGAGTTCGTGAGAGGTGTAGGCCATCGTCTCCTAGTCAACTTTGTGTTGCTAGATCGTTGTCTTCATATGATGTAATTATTTAACTATTTTGTACCATGAGTCATCATATGTGTAAGACTTGGTCCTAGCACACCTAGTGATTATTTTCGCGCCTAGTTCTTGGTGTTCCCGAAACTCGGGTGTGACAGAAGTGGACAAAACCTAGATAGAACTGGATAACACTTACCTACTTACCTTTGCTACTATGATTCTTTCTAAACTTTTCTTAATATTTTCTCATCTACTGCTTCTTTACTGTGATTACTCTTACCTTTTTGCATCTGCATATACATATAGGCATAAAAATGTCCACAATTTCATCTGCATATACATATAGGCATAAAAATGTTTATAAAATAAATAGACAACCTATATTATCTCACCATTAGAATACAACTAGTATCACATATCTATCTCATCTTGACATATTCTATCTTACCTTTGGATATTTACCTTATAAGCCGAGTTATCCCAATTTAGGCATAAAAAACCAACAGATCAAGCCTCACCATGATCCTTTAGTTTAGGACCAGCTACTAGCCTATATGTTTTGCCTGCTTAATTGTTCCCCTTGCAAACTATCTTACCATATGTCTCTAACCCAGATGGTTAATACCAGGAGGGGAGGTGGAATCGATCTACCTGCCAACCACCACAGCAAGAAGATTGCTAACCAACCACGACCAGAAAGGAATCCTCCGAATCCTCCACCGCCTAGGACAGATCCAGTGGTTGCCGCTCAGATGTAGATGATGCAACAGATGACAAACACGATGAATGAAATGCAAGCTCAGATGAGGCAAGAACGCCAGGAAATGCGTCAGGAACGGCTGGAAATGCGTCAAGAGATGAGGCAAGAATGGTTGGAACGATAGCAACAACCACCACTACCTCCACCACCACCACCAGCTCCGCCCAGGGATAAGCACCAGGAGTTTATGAGTCACAAGCCACCTACATTCTCTAACTCCATGGACCCACTACAAGCTGATGACTGCTTAACATAGCTCAGTGCTCTGACAGAGAGAGGGTGCTATATGCATTGGGTCGCCTTACCGGACCCGCTGCGGATTGGTGGGATGCATACGGCGCTGCCCATGCTGTTGTCAACACCATTACCTGGGCAAAATTCTCCACTCAATTTAGGAATTACCATATTCCTGCTAGACTTATGAAGATTAAAAAGAAGGAGTTTCTATTCTTCAAGCAAGGAGGTATGTCCGTAAGCGAATATAGAGACAAATTTATCCAGCTATCTCAATATGCTCCTAGGAAAGTTGAGGATGATGAGAAGAAGCAGGAGCTCTTTCTGGAAGGTTTGATCAGACCACTACAATACCAGCTAATATTACACACATTCCCATCCTTCCAAAGACTACTAGACAAAGCTATTGCTATGGAAAACAAGAGGGTTGAGTTTGGAGAGAAGAGAAGGGCTGCTAACCAGGGACAGGCTGGAAGTAGTACCCGTCCCCGTTATACTACTACAAGTACACATACTCGTGGCAGTTCTGGGCAACAAACTCAACAAACCCAATCTGCTCCTCCTCAAGCAAGCACCCCAGCGGGACCTGTTGCTCCTAATACATCCACAAATAGGTCATGCTTCAAGTGTGGACAATCTAGACACTACGCCAACTACTGTCCCAACAGGGCTTCTTATACTACTCCGGCTCTGATGAAGCAAGGTCAAGCCTCGGCAGGCAAGAGTCAGCCCCTATCTGTTAATCGGGGTCAGGTCAACCATGCAGAAGTAGAAGCTGAACCTGGTGAACCTGAAAACCGAGAAGAAGTGTTGGTCGAAGGTGAAGAAGTTGATTAAGAAGGCAATGAACCACAAGATTAGAGTATATATATATATATTATAGACATATATATAGAAAGTAGTAATTGTAAGACCTAAATGATACCTTAGGTAGTAGCTAGTATTTTACTATTCTAGGAATAATAATAAGGTCTATTTGTCCCTATGTTTTGCTAATAAGTTATGCATCATGCCGAGATTTTTGTTTGTGCATATGTTTTGAGACAAAAAGAGATACATCCTTTTTCTTACTAATCTCAAGGACAAGATTTCTTTTAAGGGGGTAGGATTTGTAAGGCCTAAAATTGGTAGAAAAAATATATTATAAAATAATAAAATAAAGAAATAAAAATATACATGATAGTGTTTCTAAGAATTTTTGAAACCTTTGGAATTTAGCAGGACATTTTCTTTTCATAATTAATTAAGGGTACTAAACTAGTTAAGTAACCAATAAATAAGGAAGGAAAGGTTGATCTCTTGCCAATGGTTTTGTGGCAACACATTTTATTGAAAACATGAATCAGACCTCCAATTTTAATGAAAACATAAAAATAGAAAATGAGAAAGGGAATTTCAATGAAACCATTTATTCCTCCCATAAATAAATGACAAGGAAAATAATAAATAATAATATTGGAAATAGTAGATGTTATATCTTTGTATAGGGATATGTTCGATATTTGGAAACCGAGGAGTTCAAAACATGAGTTGAATTTGAATTGAACGTAAAGTGAGGAAATAATAGATGAATTATTGGGTAGATTTGCTATTGCTCTACCTGGTTTTTGGAAACTAATGTTTTATTATGATCATGTTCCAATTATGTTGTTTAATTATTGTTCATGATAAGATCATATTGTTAATTGGAACATGGAGAAACACCCGAGAAAATAGTGCTACCACTAGGGTGGTATGGGACGCCCTTGGCCTCGCTTCCTTGGTAGAGGTGTATGGGGTCTGATCAACTCCGTGACAAATGGGTAACACGACTTGTGGGTAAAGATGCGTAACCTCTGCAGAGTGTAAAACCGGTATATCAGCCGTGCTCACGGTCATGAGCACCTCAGACACTCACATGACTAATTTATGGAACTAAACTTAATTTGTCATATGCATTGCATTGCGGGTGTTGATATTAATTTGATCTCTTACTTATTTGGATCGATATCTACTTATACTTAGTAACTGCTAATAAAATTTTGACCAATTTTAAAAGCAATGCTTAGCTTTAACCATCCTCTTTGTTAAGCCTTACACTTCACATGAGCTCCCACCTTTGGTGAGTTCATGCACATTATTCCCCACAACTTGTTGAGGGACATACGTATGTGAGCTCACCCTTGCTGTCTCACACCCCCCACAGGTCAAGAACAGGTACCGCAGGATGAGGCGCATGGAGGATGATGTGATGACTTTGTGATAGGTTTAGGGCATCGTTTCCCAGTCAACTTTGTGTTGCTGGATCGTTGTCTTCATATAATATAATTATTTAACTATTTTGTGCAGAACTCCGTTATATATTAATGTTGTGACATTCGTTCCTGTACCATGAGTCATCATATGCGTAAGACTTGGTCCTAGCACACCTAATGATTATGTTCGCACCCGGGTCTTGGTGTTTCCGAAACCCGGGTGTGACTGATCTCCTAGCTAGAGAGACTGTTTGTATGCTCTTTTTACTGAGGCTTGCTCCTACGGAATCAGACTATATGTTCTGCTTCTTGTTTCATATCTGTTGTCGTTCATTTAGCAGTGGATTTTCTGTATTTTGCAGTTATTGTGAATGAAATCGAGGCTGTATATGAGCTATTCAAGAAGAATAGCAGCGCTGTGGTTGATGACGGCTTGATTAACAAGGTCTATAAGTTCTACTAATTTCTTTGAATGTGAAGTGGCAGTGGATGTCAATTTTTTCCATGAAGCCATGGTGTCTGATCACTCCTTGGGGCTTTGGTGTATTATCTGCAGGAAGGATTCCAATTAGCTCTATTTAAGACCAACAGAAAGGATAACATGTTTGCCGACCGGGTATGTCCACTGCATCCTTACATACATTTTGCAGTGAAAACTTTGTTGTCATGATTCCAATGCTCACTACTGAAAACTTCACGTTATTCAGTCTGTTCTTTCCCAATTATTTTGTTCTTTTTGTTTTTTGTCACATTATTTTTCTAGTTGTGCTAGAAAAGGATTAACAGTACAATATTTGTTTTATGAACATTGAGATCAATCACATTATGCCAAGTTGTCTAGGCAAGTTGTAGGACAGCATAGTCCCTAAGCTTTTTAATTTTCTGCCATATGCTCACACTCATGTTTCTGTGGGCATGCATTAAGCTGTTAACACATATTTCGATGTGTCTGCATGTGTAATCACCCACCTGCAATCATTGAAAAGGGGTGCTCAATGTGAACTGTCTTTTTGTTACAAATTCATTTGATTTAAAAAATATGCATATTTTTTGGGGTCGACCTGAAACAAACACTAAGGTATCCTGTTTTTGATTGATTGACTTAGGTGTTTGACTTGTTTGACACGAAACACAATGGAATTCTTGAATTTGAGGAATTTGCTCGAGCCCTTTCTGTATTCCATCCGAGTGCACCAATGGATGACAAAATTGATTGTGAGCCTTCGTGCTTAACTTTTCTCATTCATTTATTTATTCTTGATAATGCTACATAAATGATTGAGTCTCTAGTTACGCCTTTAATATGTGATAATAGTTCAAGATAAGATGTTGAGTAATTAGTTCTTACTAAATATTCATGAAAACACTTCTGGTCATGATAGGCAGTTGGGACTGCAATGCATGTTATGCTGGACATCTTTACAAGAGAATTAACATTGAAACAATCAAAATAGGCATTCATTCCTGATGTGGTACATGGGCTAAATGGATTGCCACTAACTCCTTTTTGTTGTGACTATCAAATAGTTTGTTTGATTTCATTACCTGCTAAGGTTCTCTATGGAGGGAGAAGCTAGTAGACAGAGTATATTAGTGTGAGGCATGCAACCTGCATCTTTATCATGTTGTATGCAAATACAAAATCTTTAGGTTTGGGAAGTTTTCTATGATGAACTATGTAGAATGAGTTTGTAGTTAACCTATTCAGTTTATTCTACTTTTGGAAATTATGCTTGTGTCATACTAATCATTCACTCTCGTGATCTTGTTTTCTATCAACTTGCAGTTGCTTTCAAACTGTATGATCTCAAACAATAAGGTTTCATTGAAAAGCAGGAGGTACCTTCCACTTGCTTATATTCTTAAGAAATCACTTCTTCCGTGCCTGCTCTGCATGTTCCATATTGCACCTATTTTTCTTGCATGTGCTACGCTAGCATGTGCATGGTGCAATCATTCGCCCTCTCAAGTCATGTTCCAATCTAGCATATGATTTTATGGTTGGTGGAAATTTATTTCTCAAGTTGAATTGAACTAAGCTGATGATGTTGAACATCTATGGGTATAAACTGAGGGCCTTGTACACAACCCTTTTGAGGATTGTTCTTATACTTGCTTGGACAAAAGTATATCCCATTTGACATCAAATGCAGCCATTCGCAATGGAAATGTTGTTGTGTTCCTTATTGATTGTCAGGTCAAGAAAATGGTGGTTGCAACACTTGCTGAATCAGGAATGAACCTTTCAGATGATATTGTTGAAGGCATTATTGATAAGGTATATCGAGTATATGTATTTCTGTATAGTGTATATATCTATCAAAATTATGATCAGTTGGTCATATCTTTTGATGTTGCATGTTGCTAGACATTTGAGGAAGCATATACAAAGCATGACGGGAAAGTTGACAAAGAAGAATGGCATAGCCTTGTCTTGAGGCATCCATCTCTGTTAAAAAACATGACCCTCCCATATCTCTGGTCAGTACTCTTGATGAGTTTGCCCTTTTCTTAACAGTTTGAGTTTCTTTCCTGAACTTCTACTTGGCTTCCTATGTGAAGCTCACTAGCTTAGTGTTGCAAACTATATTTGTTTGTTAAACACATAACATACAACATCTGCTCATATTTGTCCATGGTCTAGGAATATGTTGGTTCCTTAGTGGGTGAAAACTATTTTGTTCTATTGCAAATTTTCATGTTATGCTGTACATGACAGGCATGGGATACAATTTTTGTTTCCAACAAGCTTTAATTCAACTTCTGTTATCCACGTGTCTGAATCTTGATTTGCAACTTCTGTTGAGTTTCAGTTCTAGCCTATCTTAACTTGCTTGGTATACTCCATCCCTTTAGGACTTCTTTTACTCCCTCTTTCTATATTGACTTCGGTTTTCTACCTCTACTCTCATTGCTATCACACCTTAGCTCCCACTATGCACTAGTGTATCTAGAGATCTCCGTTGGACATGTCCACGTCATCTCAACTAGGGGTGAATCTAAAGGGGGAGGGGGGCTCCAGCCCCCCCTCCATGAAACTCTAGTGGAGAAAGAGGTGGAGGGTAGATGAGAAGGGAGGAGGAAAAAGAAGAGAAAAAAATTAGCCCCCTACTAGCTTATGTTGCCTCTGTGAGTGGTCACTGTAAAATCAGCCCCCTTTTAGACGTAAGTCCTTTCTTGGATCTGCCACTGATCTCAAATGATGTTGGATAAGCTTTTCTTCAATTGGTGCTATACCTAGCTTATCATTGGACTCGTTCTCTTCTTGTATGGCCACAATCGAACGCAATATACACATTCTAGAACACTTAGTTGCTAAACATGTCTTTTTATAGGCCAACATTCTACCTTACAACATAGCAGGTCTAACCGTCAACCAATAAAACTTGCTTTTTAGTTTCTGTGGTACCCTCTTGTTATATAAAATGCCAGATGCGCACTTGTTATATAAAACGATAGAAGATTGACACCACTTTATCTGCCTACTTCGATTCTATGGCTAACGTCTTCACTAGTATCCCCGTCTCTATATAGCATTGATCCTAAATTTGGGAAGTATCCTTCCTAGGTACTACTTGGCCTTTCAAATTAACATCTCCTTATGTGAGTGTGTCGAAGTCATATCTCATATATTCGGTTTTAGTTCTACTAAGTCTAAAACCTTGAAACTTTAGAGTTTTCTACCACAACTCTAGTTTCCTATTTGCACATGCCCAACTTTCATCTACATCGTCCGTAAAAACATACAAAGGATATCTCTTTATAGACAACATATTATGTGCACCCATGTCAACCTGTGCAACCATGCATCAAGACGTTCAGTGCCGTCCTATTCGTATCCAACGCACATCAGCGAAGGAGTTTTTTTTGGCAAAAACACTCATCTGGTGATTTAACATATATTTTGCAGAAAACCACATGTGTCAGATGTGAATCGGATGGCTCTGAATGTCTGAATGTATGATTGCATAGGTTGACATAGGTGCACATGATATGTTGTGCTCCTTATGTCCCTTGTGACCTTATCCATTATCAAGGCAAAAAAGGTTCAAAGCTGATTTTCGATGTAGTCCTATTCTAATCGGAAAGTTGTTCGTGCTTCAATCACTTGTTCAAATAGTAGTCACAACAATATTGTACATGTTCTTAAGGAGTCCGACATACTTCACTAAAACTTTATATTTGTCCAAAGTCCACATAACATTTTTTTGGTATTACTTCTCTAAGTCAATGAAAACCATGTGTAGGTCCTTTTGCTCAAAAAATGCTCCATCATTTTTCCTATTAAGAAAATGGCTTCCATGGTTGGTTTTCGAGCATGAAACTAAATTGGATCGTAGAGATCCTCGTTATTTCTCTCAGACGATGCTCGACAACTCTCTCCATAACTTCATAGTATAGCTCATCAACTTAATTCTATAGTAATTAGTATAACTTTGAATATCTTCCTTATTCTTGCAAATCAATATCGATATATTTCTCATCTACTCGTTAATTTTTTTGTTCAACCAGAAGATTTGTTGAACAACTTGGTTAGCCATACCATAGCTATGTCCTTGGGCATCTCCTTTTCTCAATTGGGATACCATTAGAGCCTATTACCTTACCTCTTTCATCCTTTGCAATGCCTCTCTAACCTCAGACTTTAGATTTTTGGATGAGTAAAATGCATGAGCAGTCCTCGAATCCCAAACTCAGAAAACTAGGAAAACATGTCTCAAACTTGGCCGACCTGATTCAAAAGCGAATTTGCTCATGACGTGGCGTGCCACGCTAGAGCCTTCCCACACACGTCGTGTGCTGCATGGTACATGCAAGTTCCTGAACTTGGCATGTTGTGTCACTTAAGTCCCCAAACTTTTATTAGTACGCTTAAACGTGGCATGCCACAACGACATTTAGTTTGAGCAAACCTGGTTTTGGGCGATTTTGCACGGGCGACAAAGTTTGGGACTCGTTTTCTGAGTTCTGGGACCCAAGTGACAGGACCGATGATGCATTTTACTTATTTTTGGATCATATGCACAAAGAATCTATTGGTCATTAAAAGAGTCATCCAATAATTGTGTCCTCATTTTTTCCTATTGAACAATTTGTTAAAATGCTCTTGTCATCTATGTCTGTTCTCATCCTCTTTCAGCAAGAGATGCTATGTTTCATTCTTAATGCACTTAACTTGGTTGAAGTTTTTTTGTCTTCTTCGCATAGACCCTAGCCATTCTATATATGTCTTTCTGTCACACCCGGTTTTGGAAGGCAAACCGAATGCGAACCATGTACGTGCCAGGATCAGAAATTCACATACACATCGATTACATAATTGGACATCATCACACAATGGTTGAATTAAATAGCGGAAAGGTACTTGATTACATCAAGATGCCCAAGACATCCACAGAGTCTATTACATAACCATTGTTCAACATAATTATCAAAGTGCGGAATTACGAAACGTAGAAGCTAAGCCTACACAGGCAGCTGACTGGGGGTTTGCCACTAAGAAAGAACTAGAACTCGTCATATTCCTGGAACTCCTCGAAATCATCCATGTTGCCAGCATCACCTCCTAAGCACTGAGAACAGTGGGGACAACCTGGGCTGGGGGTGGTGTGTAAAGCAAGGGTGAGTACACATCAACGTACTCAGCAAATGTCCCGTTTGGCTAAGGTGGACTAGCTGTATATGGAGTTGAGGTCAAGCAGTTGCTTTTAGTTGGTCAAATATTTATAATTATTAGCACAGCCAAGTTTTAGTAATAAACCCAGTTATTACCCAGAAGTACCTCCTCAAAAGAGGAAATACCAGAGATCAGATTTTATAACATCATTGTTAATCATCAACATAATAGTATCCAAAGTTCTTCTAATCAAAGAGGATCTCAAGGCTGCTCTTAACCGTGAGCTCGGCTGATATACCAGTTTTTAACACTCTGTAGAGGTTGTACACTTTACCCACAAGTCGTGATCCCTTTCCAGCCTGGGTTGTACAGACCCGATCTTCACTACCAAGGTGAATGGCCAGGGATACACTACGTAGCCTTTACAAAGACTCCCCTGGTGCATAGCTGCTCGTTAGGTTTCGCCAGTCGTACAAACGTAGTACACCTCCCCAAGGTGGGTGACTAACAAAACCAAATCGAAAGAACCTCTGCACCCCAACCTTGGCAGAGCGAGCACTACGCCCCGGCCCCCATTGACGGCCCTCCGGCAAAGCCAACTACACCCCAGGTTCATCTAATTAATCAGCTAAGGGCGTCCCATTCCACCCTCATGGTTGTACTGTTATCTCGGGTGGTCACTCCACAAACAGGTCCTTACAGAGAGGTACTCAGGAAAAAGGCCTGAGCCCCCTAAGGTATCACAAGATCATCCACATAATCAGGATAACAATATCGTATCATAAATGTTCACATCATGTTCATTGATTAAGTTAAGGCAGTAGCAACATGCTAACCATGATAACCCCAAAAGGTAAACAAGGATAAGTGAATAGAAAGCTAGTCAATCCTTAGGTTTCATAAAGTAATGCGGGACAGTGAATTATAAAATATGTAGGACATAATAGGTCAGAGGACACTTGCCTTCACCAGGTTGTTGCTCAGGGAGGTCTCCAACAACACACTCAGGAATCCCGGACTGCTCGTTGTCTAAATAAAGCGAGCATGCATTCAATACATTTGGAAAGTGCAAATGAACATCACACCAAACATGTACAAACGTTGGAGCACATCTTAAGAAGACATAATACTACATAAGGGATAATGAATTCAAAGTATAACATGAACTACAACATAACCTAACTTCATTTTGGAAATTGATTATTATTTCTCTAAGTGTTACTCACATATACATAACATAGTTCAATTTATTTTATTGTGACCTAAAATTTAGAACAGCGATGAACTTATGTAATACATATTATTAATCTCCCAAGCTTAAACAAGTTTAAATCTCTAAGGTTCTCCTTTTATTTATTTTATTAAATAAATAAAACTACATCTACATTAGTTCTTTTTTAATCAAAGAAATTAGAATGTGCAGATAGTAAATGAAACCATTTTATTTAGATGGAGAATAATTCTATGAACATTTTGCAATTTGGATCACTAAAATTGGAGTTCATATGCAATAGTTATGAAATAAACAAGTTTGGGAATTCAAAATATGAAATTAGGGCTAATTCTGTGATTAAATAAAAGTCCAGGGCTAAGTCTGCAAGATTACAGGGGCCTGCGCGCGAAAACCAGGGACGGTGGGTTGATTTCCAATAAACCGAGGGTCTCTTTAAGAAAACTTCCGCGCGAAGGGGTATCGGGTGAATCTAACCGTTGGATCAGAAACCGACGGTCGAGATTAGATCTGTGGCCGACGGCGCGCGGGGGGGGGGGGGGGGGGGGGCGAGCGCTGACATGTGGGACAGGGAGTGTCAGCGACAGAGGGGGAGAGCGCGCTGACCGAGCGGGCCCAGCGCCAGAGGGAAAACAGACGGCTACAGGGGTCCGAGGGGGTCCGAGCCGTTCGATCAAGATCGAACGGGGAGGGGTCCGAACCATTCAATCAAGATCGGACGGGGAAAATCAGACTGGGAAGGATGAGCGGCTGCGGATGGCGCTGACAGGCGGGCCAGGGCGTCAGGCGCGCGTGCGTGAAGCGGTATCCCGCGGTCTGGGCCGTTCGATCTAAATCAGACGGAGGGGATCAGACCAGGGAAATAGATGGCTGCGGGCGGCGCTGCTCCTCTCCGCGGCGGTGAGGTCGCCGGAGTTGAGGCAGGCGCGAGCTAGGGTGGCTCCAGGGTCGCCGGAGTAGGGCAGAAAGGACGAGGGTGCCACGATGAACTCAATGGCGGGGAAAAGGCCACAAATCCACGGGCAGAGAGGGGAGAACGGCGGTGAGAAGGCCTCGGGCGGGCCGGAGAAACTCCAGTGAGTGATTCCGGCCACAGGGAGAGGACTTAAGGCACGCTAAGGCCTTGGCTGGCTTCAGCAGAGACAGGGGTGACACAGGGAACTACTCCGGTGAACTAGACCGGGCTAAATCGGCTGACCACCACGCGAGCACGGCGGACCGCCGCGGTCAAGCACCAACGAAGGCGAAATTGGACGAACACATGGCGCAATAAGGGAAATTGGGCACGAGAACGGGTGTCTCACCTCGAGGCGGAGCTCGGGGAGGCTTGGGGTGATCTCCGGCGAGCTGGATGGCTGGGAACGCGGGCGCGGGTCTCCAGCGGCGGCTGGCGGCGAGGGCAGAGCGCGAGAGAGGGTGAAGCCGAGCGAAATGAGGTGAGGGGTGTGTGTGGGGCACTGGCGGGGCTCTAAAAAGGGAGCTGGGCGCGTGGGCGGGCGTCGTGGCCGAGAAACCCGGCGACGTGCGCGAGTGCGCACACGCTGGTCCACGGCGGGCGCGGGGAAGGCGGATGTGACACGGAGGGTCCATGGCGCAGAGAGAGAAAAGGGGACGCGCGGGGGCAACGGCTCGGCAGCTGGCGAATCGGGCCCGAGAGACTGAGAGAGAGAGCGAACGGGCGAAGGAAGCTGGCGCCAACAGGTTGGTCCCACTGGGCAGCGAGCGAGAGAGGGAGGGCGCGCGAGAGGAAAACGGCCGCTGACAGACGGGGTCCGCCTGTCAGGCGGCGCGGGCGCGCGGCCTAGCTGGGCTTAGTGGGTTGACTGGGCTGCTTTCTCCTTTTCTTTTTCTCTGGATTTTCTAATTCCTTTTCTATTTCTTTTTCTATAGGGTTTTCAAATCCAAATTCAAACTAGGTTTCAATTTCAAATAAATTCAAAGTTGTGCAACACTTCAAAGAATATTTTAAACTCTGCATGATGCAACATGTCATGACTCATAAGGTTTTGGCAAAAATAAATAATTAACCTCCACTAGTTTAAGCTATTTCTAATCAAAAGGGAAAAAGAGCGAAACAATCTAGAGAGAGAGGAAGCCTAGAGTGAGAAAAGGAAGAGTAACACATGATTTTGGGTGATAATTAGAAAGAAATTTTATACCCCAAAATCAGGGTGTTACAGACCTATCCCCCTTAAAAGAATCTCGCCCTCGAGATTCAGGGTGTAACACCCCTGGTGTTACTATAACTAAAACTTGAGCATGGCATCATGAGCATTGGCATTGCATATGTTTGACACACCTAGAGTGCATTCACTAGGCAAAAATTTCAAACAAGTTGTATTGTTTTAAGTGTTTTGCAAATAGAACCTTGGTTAAGGAACTTAACCCTAAATAGGGATTATAGGGGTAAAACTTAACCCAAGTTAAGAAAACCCAAAGACTTTAGGGTAAAAGTCATAAAATGACCCTAAGAATAAACTTGAATCACTTTTATACCCCTGGGATACCAGAAACCCTAATTGGAACCCTGGAAAACCCTGAAACCAAACCCTAGGGGCTTATATGCAAAATTGGTCCACTTTTGGACTAAAGTGCAAAAACCAAGCCAAATAAGTATCTTAAGTCCTTTGGTTCACAAATATGTGGACTTGAAAGCAAAACCCTAAGTTTTGGGTTTATTTGCAAAAAGTACCACTTGACCTCTATATAGCCTAAGTCTGAAATCAGTGTTGTGAGCACAACTTTGAGCCCTTGTAACTTTCAAAGCATAGGGTTTTTGCCCTAGGTCACCACATCAAAGTTGAAGGCCAAACATAGGAGAACAACTTTGCTTAAAGGTGTGGGCATTGTTGTTAAGGAAAAGCTGAAGAAAATCTCAACCTAAGTTGGACTGTCAGGCTGGATTCATTCTGAAACTCAGCTTTTCAGTGTAACAGGGTCGACTTTGAGCATAAATTCAACCTTGATTTAGTACCCAAATGTGTTCAAGTCCTATAGTCGAGTTGTAGCTGGTATGTAGCACTACAACGTTGATGCAGAGCCTTGGATGAGTTGCTAAGGAAAATAGAGAGAAAATGTGACTTGAACTTGCTCTGTCAGTTGCTCTTTGAAGCGTTCACCATGGTACAGTGTCACGACTGAAACAGATCAGACCGCCCGCGCCCAAAAGATCTCGCCGCCGGTGGCCGTCGCCGTTGATTGCCGTTCGCCGTGATTCGTGCGCCGTGGACACCAGATAAGCATCACCCAGTAAGAATCTTCACCGCTGTGAGCTGGACTCCACTCCGGTGACCCCTCCCGTGCCTCCCCCTCTGCTTTGCGGTGGAGCGATAGGCTCGCCGGAGAACCGCCGCTTCCCGGCATTACGCCGTGTGGCCTAGCTTTCTACCGTGTCACCGTGACTCTCTTGGGCCGTCCCATCGTCGTCGGGGAGCTTGCCACGGCAGTAGCCACGTATTCACCGCGCCACCTTCGTCTTTACCTCCGGCCGCCAGCTCGTCGCGGTCAAATTGAGAGCCACCGCTCTCGGAGTCTATAAATTGAGCCCCCCCTCGGCTTCGCCATGTACTCTACTACCTGTCGCACCCGCTTGCATCCCAAGTCTCCCACCAGAGAGCTTGAATTTGGAATTTTCCCCAAATCCGATTTCCGCCACCGTGAAACCGAGCTCACCGTCGCCAGCCCAATTCCGGTCAGTCCCCGTCCCCTGCTTTCTCGTTTGTGCACTCTCCCATCGTTGTGATGCCTGCCAAACCCTTAATTTGCACGGAGTAGCCTCTGGTCGCCGGGAACGCGTCGGTCTTGCCGCGCTGCTCACGGCCAACGTGGCCAGAGCTCCATAGTTGATAAAGAGCCAAATTAAGTTGGGGGAAACAGTCGTGGGGACTCGAATTTGGTCTCGGCCGTAGCTTAGCGCCGGTCTTAGCCTCAATCGGCCGGTCTGCTAGCTCGCCGGAGCACGGCGGTGCGCGAGCGCCGTCGTGGACTTCAAATTGTGAATAGATAGAAACCGGAGGGTCTTTTTGTGAATCGTCAGTGACTCAGAAAAACAGTAACTGAACCCATCTTCAGTTAGCCAAAACGCCGAGGGCCTCTGCGCAAACTCGCCCCGCGGGCGCGGACACGCGCGCGATTTCGCGCGGATCTGGGCCGCCTGGGCTGAATCCGGCCCAGTTCTATTTAATTCTTTTCCTTTTTCTTTTTCAGGAAAACTTTAGAAATGTGTAGAAAATTGTAGAAAAATGCTAAAATTGTGAAACTAATTTTCCTAGGCTTGTTATTTTCCCTAGAATTTAATAAAAATAAGTTTGTGATTTTTAGTGAAAGTAAGAAATTTTAGGGTATTTAAAGTAGTTAAAAGTCTTGGTTATAGATTTTTAGAAAATAATTGGTAAGTCCTAAAATGCCCAAAATTTTTATATGAGTGTTATACAATATTTAGAAGCCTTGGATAAAGTTTGAATTGATTTGGACCTTGTTTGATCACCAAACCCCAAAACACCCCCCTGCCCTATGAACTCCTTTACCGACTCCGGAAACCCTAAGTTCCCGGAACTCCGTGAAGGAAAGTTGTATTCAAGACATAAATAATAAGTTTATGTTATCTTCGCATCCTCATGAGCATCCCATGGCATCCATTCTTATACATATGTATGGTTATGATTAGAACGTGAGGAAGAAATCGAAGTTACCGAAGAGGAGACACCACCACCTTCGGAGTCTCAGGCCGGGAATCATTTCTACTTTGATATCTGTGGATTTGAGCCTGACTCACCTACTAACGAAGGCAAGCCCCGGTGCATGCAACCCCTTTCCTTATGTTTTAAATACTTTTTGCACACTTAAGTCTAGTGAAATGTGCATTAGGTTCATAGGAGTTACTTGAAACCCTTTGATGCATTGCTTTTCCTTGATATCCTTACCTTTTATAGATACTTCGGTGAAGTATCAAAATATGATTT
This sequence comes from Zea mays, assembly GCF_902167145.1. NCBI lineage: Eukaryota > Viridiplantae > Streptophyta > Magnoliopsida > Poales > Poaceae > Zea > Zea mays. Next base: position 144,600,106 of record NC_050098.1, read on the forward strand.
ACAAAAATGCTTAGCCTTGCTTAGATCTTGTGGATAGAGGTTGTCCTCAATTTAACCATGGAGAGGATGGCTTCTACCTGCAAGAATATTTTCATTTAGAGCAAGAGTGGGATCTTACTGCAAAGTTCCCTGTGATGCTCTTTCATCCTAAGGAACAGACACAATCCTAAGGATGGAAATACTTAAATTGAGACTTGGGTTAGGAACAGGTGATGTTCTACCCAGGTTGGTTAAGGACTAACGCGTATGTAGGCGTGCTGACCGAGGACCCTTTAACTGGTCACATGCCTCGTCATGGGTAAGCCTTGCCTCGGGTAGACTAAGGCCGGAATAAGATAACACGAAATGGGCGTGGAGCGGTGGCGAGAGTAGCGTGTACCCTCCGTGGCAAGAGGCTGGACGGTGGTGTAGCTGTGCTCTCGGTTTGCGTGAACCTGATCCGGTCTTAAGAACCCCGGTGGCGGGTTGACATATGCAAAGGTTAAGTGCTACATATGTCGTGTGATTGGAGATCCTCAGCTGAGTATAATCGATTCGGATCGCCGTACCTTCGCGGTTATGAAGACTTGGTCACTTCCCTGCAACCTAAAGTCAGGATGTGAACACGATGGATAAAAATAATGTTGTCTTGATGTGATGTGAAATTAGACTAAATGCAAATGGAGTCTATTAATACTTAATATGACGTTAAAAGATTGAAAGTAAGGACTCACTTTAGTAAGCTACTTCTGCAAAAGTATAAGTTGATTTTTGCTAAAGCCTCTCCTTGACTCCTATTTATCCAGCATACCCTTGAGAGTCTTTTCTTTAGTCGGGTAAGACTTGCTGAGTATTCCATACTCAGGGTTTATCCCTTTGTTGTTTTTAGGTGAGGAAGCGACAAACTTTTGTTGCTTTTGCTCCAAGGTGGTACCAAACGAGGAAAAACAAGACTGAAGTGCGGGAGGACTCGGTCCTCCACTTAGGATCTTTTATTTATTAAACTTATCGGGAGGAGTTTGTGCCTCCCTGGTTTGTATAATATTACTTCTATGCACTCACTTTTAGTCTGGTCTGTAATAACATAACTCAAGCTTGCTTTTGAAATAAATGTAAGATTATGTAATTCGCTTCCGCATTTCTTTATCTCCAATGTTCTGTAATGTCTGCAAGACGGGTGAGACGTTCCTGGTAAGGTACGGAAAGATACCGAACTTGTCAAGTAGTCAGGGGCAGCTACAGGGTTGTCTAAAGTCCGTTGGACAAGGACAACTGTAGGTGGGCCTAATTACTTGGGAGGTTCCGTCACAGCTGGTATCGGAGTGTAGCCCTTCTTTGCAGATATTATGAGGCATCTTCAAAAGAATTTTCAAAAAGTCTTACCTAAAAAATTCTTTTCTCTTCTTTCCTAAGTATTCTGAAGAGTCTGTTTTAAAGACCAGATAGGAAGAGTGCAACGTATAGAAGGTTGAATCGACTAAGGTTGATTCTGTAATTATACATGCATCATGCTAAGAATCTTACTAATAACATTTTTCCCCCTTAGAAAAGATGCCGCCACGTACCAGGCTAACGGCACGCAAGTCTACGGGACCAATTGGGGTGCCTCGGCATCAATTGGCTCCCCGACATGAAAGCAGCAGCAGTGGAAGTAACGACCCCATCGGAGACCTTGAAGCCCGTGTGAGTCGACTTCAAGCAGCGCTGCAACATAGGACTGATGCTTGGGTCGCCGACGGAGATAGAATCAACGAACTGAGAAGGGACATCCGACACTTGCAGGATCAACTCGCTGATCGAGACTTAGCACTTGACTGGGCCGTACAGTCTCGTTTGCTAATGTGTGCTAAGGAAGCAAGGGCTCAGGCCCGAGTTAAAGAACTTAGCTCGACTGTTGATAACCTGCAGGTTTACTGCAATACGTTGCACGAGGAAGTCCATATACTATACTCACAACTACACCCAAGTGAGCCTGCACAACCTGCTGAGGCGGAAGCTGGACCATCTCACGTTGCGGGACGTGCGCTGGGTGGGGAGTTAGACCTTTTTGAGCCCCCTCCTTCTTTGAGGTTGGTTGATGTCTGGACTCCCACACCTGACGATGAAGCCGCCAAGACTACTGGCAAGCAGGAATAAAGGTGTAATAGAAGTAGAGTAGTGTATGGTAGGGTATTGTAGGGTGTACTGTTGTATAATGGGTATTGTATCCTGTTATGTAATATCGAGTCTGTATCATTACTTTTTATAGTAATGTAAAATGGAAGGTTTTCTCTGGCACATTATGTTTACTTCAAATGTTCTTTGCCACAGATGCCGACCAGGACTCGAGGACAGGACGCAGCAGGAACTTCTGGGGGACGGGATGTTACCCCAAACCCACCTCCAGTTCCTCCCATGTTAGCCGAGGCGATTGCCGCCTTGGTGAATGCCACCGCCGATAATACCCGCTTCCTTAGGGAAATGGCGGGTCAGCAGCAGTTCCAGCAGCAAGCAGCAAGAGGTTTTCAGCAAGGTCCCCGTGAGACCACCTATTTGGACTTCTCTGAAACCCGTCCACCTGTATTCGTCAAGGCAGAAGATCCCCTAGAAGCTGACGAGTGGATTCGGGTTATCGAGCAAAAGTTTGGTCTTCTTCGTTGCTCAGAGACGCAGAAGCCGTTGTTCGCCGCACAACAACTCCGTGGTCCTGCCAGTACCTGGTGGGGAAATTTTGTGGCTATCCAACCAGTCAACCATCAAGTCACCTAGGATGAGTTTAAAGCAGCCTTCCGTGAACACTACATCCCCGAAGGAGTGCTGCATATGAAACAAGAGAAATTTATGAAGTTACAACAAGGTGGAGATACCGTCAACCAATATCTCAACAAATTTAATCACCTGTCGCAGTATGCCATCGACCAGGTGAATACGGATTTAAAGAAGAAGAATTGTTTTATGCGGGGACTGAATGATCGGCTACAAAGGAAAATGGCCACATGTATAGATCTCACATATGGAAAGGCTGTCAGCACAGCCTTATCTGTTGAAGCCAAGTACACAAATTCTGGGAAGAATAAGGGATTCGGTGGTGAGAGGCCTAATCAGGGCCAGGCGAAGAAGCAACGGTTTGTGATTCGACCCTCAAACCAAAATCGCACTTTTTCTCGTCCACCTTCATTTCCCTTCAAACAGCCTATCATTATCCGCCCCAACAATACTCCCACTACCCCAAAACAGCCGGGTGCCCCAGGCACTCGATTTCCTGCCTTGCCTAGTTCTTCAACTGGGTGCTTTAATTGCGGCAAATCGGGACATTTTATCAAGGACTGCCCATATCCTAGGCAAAATCAATCTAATGCTTCGCAAGGATCTGGGAAATCAGCTCAGCCTAAAGGAAATGCTGTGGGGAAGAATACAAGGAAGACGGGGCGTGTATATTACACTCAAGTGGCTACCACACCGGAAGGAGAGCCGGTGATGATGGGTACGTTTCCCGTGGCCAGTCACCCAGCAATTATTCTTTTTGATTCTGGTGCTTCACATACATTCATTAGCAAGAAGTTTGTGGAACAACATCATATTGCATACCATGAATCAAAGGAGGGATTTAAAATTCATTCACCTGGGGGACATATTTTTACTAAAGAAGTGGCCTATGGAGTGCCAATAACAATGGCCGGACGGAACTTTCCTGCTAACATGATTGTTCTGAAAGGCCAGGATATAGATGTAATATTGGGTATGAATTGGTTAACCCAACACAAGGCAATTCTCAATACTGAACTCAGAACCGTCAGGTTGAGCTATAACCAAGAAGAGATTCTTTTGACTCTCCCCGCAACCAATCCAGCCAAAGCTTCTGGTAGAGTCTATGAAGCCATTGTACCGGAGATCAAGAATATTCCGGTAGTATGTGAGTTTCCAGATGTATTTCCGGAAGATTTGCCTGGACTGCCCCCTGAAAGAGATGTAGAATTCGTAATTGAGCTAAAGCCCGGTACGGCTCCCATCTCCCGAAGATCGTACCGCATGCCCCCTAATGAGTTGGCGGAACTGAAGATTCAATTACAAGATCTACTGAATAAGGGATTCATCCGGCCAAGCTCGTCCCCATGGGGTTGTCCCGCCATTTTTATTAAGAAGAAGGATCAAACCTTGAGAATGTGCGTGGATTATCGACCCCTAAATGAGGTCACTATCAAGAATAAGTACCCCCTTCCCAGGATCGACATCTTATTTGATCAACTGACTGGGGCGAGGGTATTTTCCAAAATTGATCTCAGGTCGGGCTATCATCAAATCCGTATTCGGCCTGAGGATATACCGAAGACCGCGTTTACTACGCGATATGGATTGTTTGAATACTTGGTAATGTCTTTCGGGCTCACAAATGCTCCTGCCCACTTCACCTATCTAATGAACTCGGTGTTCATGCCCGAGTTGGACAAATTCGTGGTAGTCTTCATCGACGATATCTTGATATATTCTAAGAATGAAGAGGACCATGTTCAGCATCTACGGATTGTATTGACGCGCCTCAGGGAACATCAGCTTTATGCCAAGTTCAGCAAGTGCACGTTCTGGCTGGAAGAAATTCAATTTTTGGGGCACGTTTTATCGGCTAAAGGAATTGCGGTAGATCCTAGCAAGGTCAAAGATATTCTAGAGTGGAAACCCCCAACAACTGTTCACCAAGTCCGGAGTTTTCTTGGACTAGCTGGGTATTATCGCAGATTCATACCAGATTTTTCTAAGCTTGTGAAGCCAATCACGAGTTTGTTGAAGAATGACATTAAGTTCAATTGGTCTTCTAAGTGCAATGAAGCCTTTGAGCAACTGAAAACACTATTGACCACTGCTCCAGTATTGGCTCAACCGGACATCACTAAGCCTTTTGATGTATATTGTGATGCGTCTGGCAGTGGGCTCGGCTGTGTACTGATGCAAAAGGGCCGAGTAATTGCGTATGCTTCAAGGCAGTTGCGCTGGCATGAGGAGCATTATCCAACTCATGATCTGGAGCTAGCTGCTGTGGTTCATGCCCTAAAGATTTGGCGTCACTATCTGCTGGGTAATATCTGTCACATATATACAGATCATAAAAGTTTGAAGTACATTTTCACCCAGTCAGAATTAAATATGAGGCAAAGAAGATGGCTTGAGCTCATTAAAGACTATGAACTGGAGATCCATTATCACCCAGGCAAGGCCAATGTGGTGGAAGATGCATTGAGTCGTAAGACTTCCTGCCACTGTCTTATGGCGAATACCTTCGAGAACACTTTGTGTCAAGAAATGGAAAAGCTAAACCTGGGGATCATCCAACAAGGGACTCTAAATCAGTTAAAGCTTGAGTCAATCATTTTGCAAAGGATAATTGATGCTCAAAAAGATAATCTGGGTATGAAGCACATTCAAGAGAAGATAAAGGCTGGAGTAGCCAAGTGTTTCAAGGAAGACGATCAAGGTGTGATATGGTTTAAAAACCGCATAGTAGTGCCAAAGAACGAAGAACTCCGCCAGCAAATTCTTGATGAAGCACATCTTAGTCGCTATTCTATTCATCCCGGAAGCACTAAGATGTATCAAGACTTAAAGCAACATTATTGGTGGACGAAGATGAAAATCGAAATTGCACGCTATGTAGCTAAGTGTGACACTTGCAGACGTGTCAAGGCCATACACATGAAAACTGCTGGTCCATTGCAATCTTTGCCAATCCCAACATGGAAATGGGAAGACATCAGTATGGACTTTATTGTGGGACTGCCCAGGACGGCCAAAGGGTATGATTCTATTTGGGTTATCGTTGATCGGCTCACAAAGATTGCCCACTTTTTACCTGTCAGGGCCAAATATACAGTAGCCACTTTTTATCAGCCGTATTCTCAGTTTGCATGGTATTCCAAAGACCATAGTGTCGGATCGTGGACCTCAGTTCGTATCCAAGTTTTGGGAAGAACTTCATAAATCCTTGGGTACCAAATTGCTCCACAGTTCAGCCTATCATCCTCAAACCAGTGGATAGACTGAGAGAGTGAACCAGATACTCGAGGATATGCTGCGGGCATGTGTCCTGGACTTCTCACCAAAATGGGATGAATGTTTGCCCCTAGCGGAGTTTTCATACAATAACAGTTATCAAGAAAGTATCAAGATGGCACCTTTTGAAGCTTTATATGGACGACGGTGTCGAACTCCGCTAAATTGGTCTGAACCTGGAGAAAGATACTTCTTTAGGCCTGATATGGTGAAAGAGGTCGAAGAAAAGGTTCAGAGAATTATTCATAATATGAAGAAAGCTCAGGCTCGACAAAAGAGTTATGCAGACCGACGACGACAACCCTTATGCTTTCTGGTAGACGATTATGTCTACTTAAAAGTTTCACCAATGAAGGGTGTATCGCGTTTCGGGGTAAAAGGGAAACTTGCACCCAGATACATTGGTCCATTCCTGGTGCTTGAGCAATGTGGACCAGTGGCATACCGACTCCAATTACCCGAAACATTGTCTGCTGTGCATAATGTGTTCCACGTGTCACAACTGAAGAAGTGTCTTCGGGTTCCTGATCGAACCATTGAAGTGACTGATGTTGTCCTGGAACCAGATTGAACATACTCGGAGCATCCTATTCGAGTTCTGGATCAAAAGGACAGGGTCACCCAAAGAAAGACTCTCAAGTTCTACAAGATACAGTGGAACCAGCATTCGGAAGATGAGGCTACATGGGAAACCCAAGACTTTTTAAATAAGAATTTCCCAGGCTTTCTAGCCTCATGTAAATTGTAAAGCCTGTATAGCTGTTGTAATAAAGAAGTAACCCCCACATTACCCCTGCCTTGTACCAAAATTAAGGAAATAAAAATGTGATGTGTTTCCTTTACCATTACCTACCCTAGGATTTTAATCTCGGGACGAGATTCTTTTATGGGGGGAAGGATGTAACACCCCTGGTGTTACTATAACTAAAACTTGAGCATGGCATCATGAGCATTGGCATTGCATATGTTTGACACACCTAGAGTGCATTCACTAGGCAAAAATTTCAAACAAGTTGTATTGTTTTAAGTGTTTTGCAAATAGAACCCTGGTTAAGGAACTTAACCCTAAATAGGGATTATAGGGGTAAAACTTAACCCAAGTTAAGAAAACCCAAAGACTTTAGGGTAAAAGTCATAAAATGACCCTAATAATAAACTTGAATCACTTTTATACCCCTGGGATACCAGAAACCCTAATTGGAACCCTGGAAAACCCTGAAACCAAACCCTAGGGGCTTATATGCAAAATTGGTCCACTTTTGGACTAAAGTGCAAAATCCAAGCCAAATAAGTATCTTAAGTCCTTTGGTTCACAAATATGTGGACTTGAAAGCAAAACCCTAAGTTTTGGGTTTATTTGCAAAAAGTACCACTTGACCTCTATATAGCCTAAGTCTGAAATCAGTGTTGTGAGCACAACTTTGAGCCCTTGTAACTTTCAAAGCATAGGGTTTTTGCCCTAGGTCACCACATCAAAGTTGAAGGCCAAACATAGGAGAACAACTTTGCTTAAAGGTGTGGGCATTGTTGTTAAGGAAAAGCTGAAGAAAATCTCAACCTAAGTTGGACTGTCAGGCTGGATTCATTCTGAAACTCAGCTTTTCAGTGTAACAGGGTCGACTTTGAGCATAAATTCAACCTTGATTTAGTACCCAAATGTGTTCAAGTCCTATAGTCGAGTTGTAGCTGGTATGTAGCACTACAACTTTGATGCAGAGCCTTGGATGAGTTGCTAAGGAAAATAGAGAGAAAATGTGACTTGAACTTGCTCTGTTAGTTGCTCTTTGAAGCGTTCACCATGGTACAGTGTCACGACTGAAACAGATCAGACCGCCCGCGCCCAAAAGATCTCGCCGCCGGTGGCCGTCGCCGTTGATTGCCGTTCGCCGTGATTCGTGCGCCGTGGACACCAGATAAGCATCACCCAGTAAGAATCTTCACCGCCGTGAGCTGGACTCCACTCCGGTGACCCCTCCCGTGCCTCCCCCTCTGCTTTGAGGTGGAGCGATAGGCTCGCCGGAGAACCGCCGCTTCCCGGCATTACGCCGCGTGGCCTAGCTTTCTACCGTGTCACCGTGACTCTCTTGGGCCGTCCCATCGTCGTCGGGGACCTTGCCACGGCAGTAGCCACGTATTCACCGCGCCACCTTCGTCTTTACCTCCGGTCGCCAGCTCGTCGCGGTCAAATTGAGAGCCATCGCTCTCGGAGTCTATAAATTGAGCCCCCCCTCGGCTTCGCCATGTACTCTACTACCTGTCGCACCCGCTTGCATCCCAAGTCTCCCACCAGAGAGCTTGAATTTGGAATTTTCCCCAAATCCGATTTCCGCCACCGTGAAACCGAGCTCACCGTCGCCAGCCCAATTCCGGTCAGTCCCCGTCCCCTGCTTTCTCGTTTGTGCACTCTCCCATCGTTGTGATGCCTGCCAAACCCTTAATTTGCACGGAGTAGCCTCTGGTCGCCGGGAACGCGTCGGTCTTGCCGCGCTGCTCACGGCCAACGTGGCCAGAGCTCCATAGTTGATAAAGAGCCAAATTAAGTTGGGGGAAACAGTCGTGGGGACTCGAATTTGGTCTCGGCCGTAGCTTAGCGCCGGTCTTAGCCTCAATCGGCCGGTCTGCTAGCTCGCCGGAGCACGGCGGTGCGCGAGCGCCGTCGTGGACTTCAAATTGTGAATAGATAGAAACCGGAGGGTCTTTTTGTGAATCGTCAGTGACTCAGAAAAACAGTAACTGAACCCATCTTCAGTTAGCCAAAACGCCGAGGACCTCTGCGCAAACTCGCCCCGCGGGCGCGGACACGCGCGCGATTTCGCGCGGATCTGGGCCGCCTGGGCTGAATCCGGCCCAGTTCTATTTAATTCTTTTCCTTTTTCTTTTTCAGGAAAACTTTAGAAATGTGTAGAAAATTGTAGAAAAATGCTAAAATTGTGAAACTAATTTTCCTAGGCTTGTTATTTTCCCTAGAATTTAATAAAAATAAGTTTGTGATTTTTAGTGAAAGTAAGAAATTTTAGGGTATTTAAAGTAGTTAAAAGTCTTGGTTATAGATTTTTAGAAAATAATTGGTAAGTCCTAAAATGCCCAAAATTTTTATATGAGTGTTATACAATATTTAGAAGCCTTGGATAAAGTTTGAATTGATTTGGACCTTGTTTGATCACCAAACCCCAAAACACCCCCCTGCCCTATGAACTCCTTTACCGACTCCGGAAACCCTAAGTTCCCGGAACTCCGTGAAGGAAAGTTGTATTCAAGACATAAATAATAAGTTTATGTTATCTTCGCATCCTCATGAGCATCCCATGGCATCCATTCTTATACATATGTATGGTTATGATTAGAACGTGAGGAAGAAATCGAAGTTATCGAAGAGGAGACACCACCACCTTCGGAGTCTGAGGCCGAGAATCATTTCTACTTTGATATCTGTGGATCTGAGCCTGACTCACCTACTAACAAAGGCAAGCCCCGGTGCATGCAACCCCTTTCCTTATGTTTTAAATACTTTTTGCACACTTAAGTCTAGTGAAATGTGCATTAGGTTCATAGGAGTTACTTGAAACCCTTTGATGCATTGCTTTTCCTTGATATCCATACCTTTTATAGATACTTCGGTGAAGTATCAAAATATGATTTACAAAAATGCTTAGCCTTGCTTAGATCTTGTGGATAGAGGTTGTCCTCAATTTAACCATGGAGAGGATGGCTTCTACCTGCAAGAATATTTTCATTTAGAGCAAGAGTGGGATCTTACTGCAAAGTTCCCTGTGATGCTCTTTCATCCTAAGGAACAGACACAATCCTAAGGATGGAAATACTTAAATTGAGACTTGGGTTAGGAACAGGTGATGTTCTACCCAGGTTGGTTAAGGACTAACGCGTATGTAGGCGTGCTGACCGAGGACCCTTAAACTGGTCACATGCCTCGTCATGGGTAAGCCTTGCCTCGGGTAGACTAAGGCCGGAATAAGATAACACGAAATGGGCGTGGAGCGGTGGCGAGAGTAGCGTGTACCCTCCGTGGCAAGAGGCTGGACGGTGGTGTAGCTGTGCTCTCGGTTTGCGTGAACCTGATCCGGTCTTAAGAACCCCGGTGGCGGGTTGACATATGCAAGGGTTAAGTGCTACATATGTCGTGTGATTGGAGATCCTCAGCTGAGTATAATCGATTCGGATCGCCGTACCTTCGCGGTTATGAAGACTTGGTCACTTCCCTGCAACCTAAAGTTAGGATGTGAACACGATGGATAAAAATAATGTTGTCTTGATGTGATGTGAAATTAGACTAAATGCAAATGGAGTCTATTAATACTTAATATGGCGTTAAAAGATTGAAAGTAAGGACTCACTTTAGTAAGCTACTTCTGCAAAAGTATAAGTTGATTTTTGCTAAAGCCTCTCCTTGACTCCTATTTATCCAGCATACCCTTGAGAGTCTTTTCTTTAGTAGGGTAAGACTTGCTGAGTATTCCATACTCAGGGTTTATCCCTTTGTTGTTTTTAGGTGAGGAAGCGACAAACTTTTGTTGCTTTTGCTCCAAGGTGGTACCAAACGAGGAAAAACAAGACTGAAGTGCGGGAGGACTCGGTCCTCCACTTAGGATCTTTTATTTATTAAACTTATCGGGAGGAGTTTGTGCCTCCCTGGTTTGTATAATATTACTTCTATGCACTCACTTTTAGTCTGGTCTGTAATAACATAACTCAAGCTTGCTTTTGAAATAAATGTAAGATTATGTAATTCGCTTCCGCATTTCTTTATCTCCAATGTTCTGTAATGTCTGCAAGACGGGTGAGACGTTCCTGGTAAGGTACGGAAAGATACCGAACTTGTCAAGTAGTCAGGGGCACCTACAGGGTTGTCTAAAGTCCGTTGGACAAGGACAACTGTAGGTGGGCCTAATTACTTGGGAGGTTCCGTCACACAGGGCTGGCTAGAAAAGAGTTCAGCGTACTTGGCTTTCAAATCATCTTCTCTTTCCTAGGTTGCTCCTTCTTCTGAGTGGTGGCCCCATTTGACTTTGCACATCCTGATGGTACTTCTCCGAGTGACTTGGTCTACTGTCTCCAGAATTTGAGTTGGCTTCTCAATATAAGTCAGATCTTCTCGAACTTCAAGATCCTCCGCTGGCAACTGCTCTTCTGGCACCCTCAAGCATTTCTTCAACTGAGACACATGGAACACATCGTGCACAGCTGACAGATTCTCCGGTAAGCTGAGTTGATAAGCCACTTCTCCACGTCTTGCTTGAATCTGATACGGGCCGATATATCGGGGTGCTAGCTTGCCTTTGACTCCGAACCTCTTAGTTCTTCTGATGAGTGACACCTTCAAATAGACATAATCTCCCACTTCAAAACTAAGTTCTCTTCTTCGAGTGTCAGCATAACTTCGCTGTCTGGACTGTGTTGCCTTTAAATTCTCTCGGACCATTCTGACATTCTCTTCGGCTTCAAGCAAAATATCTGGTTCGAACACCTGTCTTTCACCAGGTTGGTCCCAATGCAATGGAGTTCTACAATTCCTCCCATAGAGCGCTTCGAATGGTGACATCTTCAAACTGGCTTGGTAGCTGTTGTTGTAAGAGAATTCTGCATATGGTAATCTCTTGTCCCAACCTATCTTATCTTGCAAAGCACAAGCTCTCAACATATCTTCCAGAATCTGATTGGTTCTCTCTGTTTGACCATCTGTCTATGGGTGGTAAGCTGAGCTGAACTTCAAGTGTGTGCCCAAAGCTTCATGCAACTGCTGGCAAAAATGAGAGGTGAACTGAGTGCCTCTATCTGATACTATCTTCTTTGGAACGCCATGCAAGCACACAATCCGAGCCATGTATAGTTCGGCTAACACTGCACTGTTATAGGTGGTCTTGACTGGTATGAAATGGGCCGCCTTTGTCAAACGGTCCACTACTACCCAGATGGAGTCATAACCAGTACGGGTGCGGGGCAAACCGACTATGAAATCCATTCCGATCTCATCCCATTTCCACTGAGGAATTTGCAATGGTTGCAACAAACCTGCAGGTCTCTGATGTTCTGCTTTAATCCTTTGACAACTGTCACATACAGCCACATACTCTGCTATCTCTCTTTTCATATTGTACCACCAGAATCTTTTCTTTAGGTCTTGGTACATCTTCTCACTACTAGGGTGTATAGAGTATGCTGTCTCATGGGCTTCCTTGAGAATCAGTTCCCGGATTGATTTGATGTCGGGAACACACAGTCTGTCCTTGAACCATACCACTCCTTCTGCATCTTCATGAAAATCCTTGCCTTTCCCATCTATGATCAGCTGTCGGATCTCATTGATCTTCTCATCATCCTTCTAACCTTTCCTGATGTCTTTCTCCAGAGTGGGTTCCAACTCAATTGTCACTCATTGAGTGTTGTTCAGAAATCCGAGACTCAATCTATCGAACTCCTTCGCTAGCTCATATGGCATCGGGTGAGCGACCAACATATTGACTTGACTTTTTCTACTAAGAGCATCTGCAACTATGTTTGCTTTGCCTGGGTGATAATGAATCTCCAGCTCATAATCTTTGATCAATTCTAGCCATCTTCGCTGCCTCATGTTTAACTCTGACTGAGTGAATATGTACTTGAGGCTCTTGTGATCCGTGTAGATATCACACTTCTGCCCATAAAGATAATGTCTCCAGGTCTTCAATGCATCAACCACGGCTGCTAATTCCAGATCATGAGTAGGATAATTCTTCTCATAAGTCTTCAACTATCGGGACGAGTATGCCAGTACTCTACCTTCCTGCATTAACACACATCCTAGTCCGGTATACGAAGCATCACAATATACTGAGAATGGCTTGTGAACATCTGGCAGGATCAGTACTGGTGTCGTTGTCAACTTCTCCTTCAATGTCTCAAAGGACTTCTGGCATGCTGGGGTCCACTTGAACTCAACCTTCTTTGCCAATAAGGCTGTCATTGGCCTAGCAATCTTGGAGAAACCTTCAATGAAACATCGATAATAACCGACCATTCCGATGAAACTCTTGATTCCTCGGACATCTTTTGGTGCTTTCCAGTCCAAGATAGCTGTTACCTTCTTTGGATCTACAGCCAATCCTTCTCAGTTTATAATGTGACCCAAGAATAGGATTTCACTGATCCAGAACTCGCACTTGCTAAGCTTGGCATATAGCTGACAATCTCGTAGCCTTTGAAGTACTTTCCTCAAATGCTCCTCATGCTCTTGCTCATTCCGAGAATATATAAGAATATCATCAATGAACACCACTATGAACTTGTCGAGGTAGTCCATGAACACACTATTCATCAAGTACATGAAGTAAGTTGGCGCATTCGTCAAACCGAATGACATGACCGTGAACTCATATAGTCCATACTTAGTGATGAATGCTGTCTTTGGTATATCTGAGGGTCGGATTCTGAGCTGATGGTAGCCTGACCTCAGATCTATCTTTGAGAACACACTGGCTCCTCTCAACTGATCGAATAAATCTTCAATTCTGGGCAGGGGGACTTGTTCTTGATAGTAACCTCATTCAAGGATCTGTAGTCAATGCACATCCTCTTTGTCCATCCTTTTTCTCCACAAATAGCACTGGGGCTGCCCAAGGCGAGGTACTCGGTCTGATGTAGCCTTTCTCTAACAACTCATCAATTTGCTTCTTGAGTTCCACCAACTCTGGTTCGGACACTCGATAGGCTCTCTTGGAAATAGGGGCGGTGCCTGGAATAAGCTCTATGGCGAATTCAACCTTCCTTTCAGGTGGCATACCTCGTAACTCCTTGGGAAACACATCTCGGAAATCTGATACTACACTGATAGCCTCTGATGGTTTAATCTCCTCAATATGAGCGGTGACTTGGTGACAACTCCCTTTCCTTGGTCCTGACAAGACCAACTCTACTAACACTTCTTCTCCTGATAGGGATACTAACTTCACCATTCTCTTATCAAAACTAAGACTGACTTGATACTTGGTTAACCAATTCATCCCTAGGATGACATCTATAGTTGTATCCTAGTTTCCCATAACTATTAAATCGGCGGGGAACTCTATCCCCCTTATTTGAACCTTTGCACTAGGGCAAAATCTATCAGTTTGGGTCCTTCCACCAACTGAACTCTCATAGGTGGATACATGTGTGCTACTAGTATATTATGTGATTCTACCCATGATGCAGCCACAAAAGAATGCGTTGATCCAGTATTAAATAAGACATTTGCAGAATGGTACTCGACTAAAAACGTTCCTAGTGCCACTCCTGGAGTCTCTTGGACTGTGTCAGCCTCCAAGTGGTTCACCTTTTCCATACTGGGCACGAGGTTGCCCATGGTTGTTGCCTCCTGGCTGTATTGCATTATGCCTGACTGGGGCATTGGGAGCTGGTTGTTGTTGAGCTGCTTTCTTTGGGCAATGATTCGCCCAGTGGCCTTGTTCACCACAGTGGAAACATGCACGACTTCCTCCTTGAGCTGCTTGATTGTTCTGGTTGGTTGCTGGGACAGGAAGATGGGTTGCCTGGTTGCTCTGACGCTGGTATTGACGTCCTCCTTCCTGGTTGTTCTGACGGTACTGCTGCTGCTGAGGAAACTGCCTCTGGTACTGCTGCTGCTGGTTTTGCGCTGATGCTGGTGCTGGTGACCTTGCTTGAATTGCTGAGGTGGGTTGCCTGAGTAGCGAGGACGACTGCTACTCCCAACCTGAGGTCCACCAATCTTGCGTTTCCTTTCCTCCATCTCCCGACACTTCCTTTCTGTCATGATTGCTCTGTCTATCAGATGCTGGAAGGTAGGGAAGGTGTGGTTCATTAGCTGATAGTGGAGGGAATCAACCAATCCTCTCAAGAAGCGGTACTGTCTCTTGGCATCCGTGTTGACATCCTTTGGAGCATAACACGACAGCTACCGAAATTTGTCCTTGTACTCACTGACGGACAGGGGACCTTGCTTCAAGGCGAGAAACTCCTCCTTCCTCACTATCATCAGTCCCTCGGGCACATGGTAGCGACGGAAGTTATCCCTGAACTCCTCCCAAGTGATAGCTTCAGGGTTGGCATGGGTGGCGAGGTAGGACTCCCACCAAGACTGTGTTGCTCCCCTCAGCTGTCGGGGACCATACAGCACCTTCTCACAATCATTGCACTAGGCAGTGTGCAACTCACGCTCCACGGTACACAGCCAATCTTTGGCGTCCATGGGATCAGCAGAGTGGGCAAAGACTGGGGGATGGCCTCTCATGAACTTTGCCCGCTTGTCTCTCGGCACTTGTGGCATCTGGACTTGCACTGGAGGCTGAGGCGGTGGTGGCTGCTGCTGCACTTGCTGCATCGCTGCTAATGTCTGACCAATTGCCTGAACTGCCTGGGTCTGCATCAAGAACATCTGCTCAATAGTCATCAGGGGTGGCGGTGGCAAATGCTGCTGCGGAGCTGCCTCCTCTTGGGGTGCCTGCTGCTCTGGCTGTGCACGCCTCGCACCTCTGCGCCTGTTCTCAGACATCTGTAGAAATCACACACATATATCAAATCTGACTCTGCAGTCTTTCAGCATAAGAAAAGATGTATAGAAAATCTTCATGGCACTGAACAAAGGACCATCTTCACTGATAGCTTCTTAGATAAAGAGGAAAGTGGAAATAAATGGATTACCCAACTAAATAACTGACTTTATTAATAACTACACCAAGTTGCAGGGGATACCCACCCATTGGTGACAATCATTACAAAGATCCAACTTCATTACATGTCCATCATAACAAGCATCCAACATAAGGTAAGCAAATTCACTCTAACTAAGACTGACTAGACTGAGACACTTAACTAAGAATTATTACAGACTCCGACTCCATCGATCTAGGGATCTAAATCTATGCGGGTCCTATAGTCTAGGTACCATAGTCGAAGCGACCATGGGGCGGTGAACGGTAAGGGTGCTGAATCCTGACAGGGGCGGGAGAACCACCATCCAGATAGTGGTGCGCCGCGCATTCAGCACGCAATTCCGCAACCTCCGCCCGAACCTTGCCCAACTCGTCGAGGGCGTGGTCCAACTCTGTGTTGAGCATGGAAACCAAGTTGACCATGCTGATCAGCCTGGGATTGCCCTCACCAACTGGCGAGACAATCACACCTCCAGCACTGCCGGTCGAACGACGAGGATAGTACTTCAGGTCAAGGCCATCAGCTACCCCGCTGAACAACGAGCAATACTGAGAAAGTGCACGTCGTGCTGCATCTTGCATGGCTGCCTCGACAGTATCCCTCTCAGTGATAGAATAGTGCTCTAAGAAGGCTTCTGCACCCCAGAGATCATAGATGGACAGCGCACCAAGCAAGTAGCCTCCCATTGGTCCCGGTATAGCCCACGACGATGCTAGTAGACTACACAATGGTACTCGATAGACCATGTGTGTCGGTCGAAGGCCCGATGCAGCAGAGTATCGAGAGCGTCGTGGAAGTGACACCCGCGAGCGGCGTAACGAGTGATGGGTCTAGCGATCCATCCATCCGGCTCCGGCTCCTCCGAAAGCTCCGTGTCGTGGCTCGAACTGCCCCTGCGTCGTCGTCTCCGTCAGGGTCTCCTCCAGCAGCCGGGATGTCCTATGGTGGTGCAGGGGGCATCTCTGGCTGAGGTGCAGGGGAAGGAGGCCTCTCAAACTCCACCTCCCGCTGAGGCGAGTGGGAAGAGTCCTGCTGCTCCTGCTCCTAGCGTCGGCGCTCCTGCTCCTCGTGCAGGTAACGATGCAGTCTCTCCAGGTGACTGGACTGACCTGACACCGTGCGACGCAGGGGACGCTCTACCAGTCGAGAAGGTAAAAAGGGATCACAGACTTACGTGCAGTGCACTTGATACGAGCCATCTACAGAAGACGTCGTAAGCACAAGAGTAAGAGTAGAACTATGAGACCAGAAAGTAAGCAGAAAGAAAAGTGAGACAAAACTTTTTGAGATAAGTAAATAACATAGAGTTGGTCAAGATAACCAACTTTTGAAAAGACACTAAGGTCAAGGTAAGAGTAGAGGTCTATAGTCCTTAGGTCGACCATTCTAGTCTAGGTTAGCGGTCCTACAGTCAGCAAGGCTTTGATACCACTTATGTCACACCTGGTTTTGGAAGGCAAACCGAATGCGAACCATGTACGTGCCAGGATCAAAAATTCACGTACACAGCGATTACATAATTGGACATCATCACACAGTGCTTGAATTAAATAGCGGAAAGTTACTTGATTACATCAAGATGCCCAAGACATCCACAGAGTCTATTACATAACCATTGTTCAACATAATTATCAAAGTGCGGAATTACGAAACGTAGAAGCTAAGCCTACACAGGCAGCTGACTGGGGGTTTGCCACTAAGAAAGAACTAGAACTCGTCATATTCCTGGAACTCCTCGAAATCATCCATGTTGCCAGCATCACCTCCTGAGCACTGAGAATAGTGGGGACAACCTGGGGTGGGGGTGGTGTGTAAAGCAAGGGTGAGTACACATCAACGTACTCAGCAAATGTCCCGTTTGGCTAAGGTGGACTAGCTGTATATGGAGTTGAGGTCAAGCAGTTGCTTTTAGTTGGTCAAATATTTATCATTATTAGTAGAGCCAAGTTTTAGTAATAAACCCAGTTATTACCCAGAAGTACCTCCTCAAAAGAGGAAATACCAGAGATCAGATTTTATAACATCATTGTTAATCATCAACATAATAGTATCCAAAGTTCTTCTAATCAAAGAGGATCCCAAGGCTGCTCTTAATTGTGAGCTCGGCTGATATACCAGTTTTTAATACTCTGCAGAGATTGTACACTTTACCCATAAGTCGTGATCCCTTTCCAGCCTGGGTTGTACAGACCCGATCTTCACTACCAAGGTGAATGGCCAGGGATACACTACGTAGCCTTTACAAAGACTCCCCTGGTGCATAGCTGCTCGTTAGGTTTCGCCAGTCGTACAAACGCAGTACACCTCCCCAAGGTGGGTCACTAACAAAACTAAATCGAAAGAACCTCTGCACCCCAACCTTGGCAGAGCGAGCACTACGCCCCGGCCCCCATTGACGGCCCTCCGGCAAAGCCAACTACACCCCAGGTTCATCTAATTAATCAGCTAAGGGCATCCCATTCCACCCTCATGGTTGTACTGTTATCCTGGGTGGTCACTCCACGAATAGGTCCTTACGGAGAGGTACTCAGGAAAAAGGCCTGAGCCCCCTAAGGTATCACAAGATCATCCACATAATCAGGATAACAGTATCGTATCATAAATGTTCACATCATGTTCATTGATTACGTTAAGGCAGTAGCAACATGCTAACCATGATAACCCCAAAAGGTAAACAAGGATAAGTGAATAGAAAGCTAGCCAATCCTTAGGTTTCATAAAGTAATGCGGGACAGTGAATTATAAAGTATGTAGGACATAATAGTTCAGAGGACACTTGCCTTCACCAGGTTGTTGCTCAGGGAGGTCTCCAACAACACACTCAGGAATCTCGGACTGCTCGTTGTCTAAATAAAGCGAGCATGCATTCAATACATTTGGAAAGTGCAAATGAACATCACACCAAACATGTACAAACATTGTAGCACATCTTAAGAAGACATAATACTACATAAGGGATAATGAATTCAAAGTATAACATGAACTACAACATAACCTAACTTCATTTGGAAATTGATTATTATTTCTCTAAGAGTTACTCACATATACATAACATAGTTCAATTTATTTTATTGTGACCTAAAATTTAGAACAGAGATGAACTTATGTAATACATATTATTAATCTTCCAAGCTTAAACAAGTTTAAATCTCTAAGGTTCTCCTTTTATTTATTTTATTAAATAAATAAAACAACATCTACATTAGTTCATATTTAATCAAAGAAATTAGAATGTGCAGACAGTAAATGAAACCATTTTATTTAGACGGAGAATAATTCTATGAACATTTTGCAATTTGGGTCACTAAATTTGGAGTTCATATGCAAAAGTTATGAATAAACAAGTTTGGGAATTCAAAATATGAAATTAGGGCTAATTCTGTGATTAAATAAAAGTCCAGGGCTAAGTCTGCAAGATTACAGGGGCCTGCGCGCGAAAACCAGGGAAGGCGGGTTGATTTCCAATAAACCGAGGGTCTCTTTAAGAAAACTTCCGCGCGAAGGGGTATCGGGTGAATCTAACCGTTGGATCAGAAACCGATGGCCGAGATTAGATCTGCGGCCGAGGGCGCGCGCGTGGGCGGGCAAGCGCTGACAGGTGGGACAGGGAGTGTCAACGACAGAGGGGGAGAGCGTGCTGACCGAGCGGGCCCAGCGCTAGAGGCGAAACGGACGGCTACAAGGGTCCGAGGGGGTCCGAGCCGTTCGATCAAGATCGGACGGGGAGGGGTCCGAACCGTTCGATCAAGATCGGACGGGGAAAATCAGACCGGGAAGGATGAGCGGCTGCGGGTGGCGCTGACAGGCGGGCTAGGGCGTCAGGCGCGCGTGCGCGAAGCGGTATGTCGTGGTCCGGGCCGTTCGATCTGAACCGGACGGAGGGGATCAGACCGGAGAAACAGACGGCTGCGGGTGGCGCTACTCCTCTCCGCGGCGGTGAGGTCGCCGGAGTTGAGGCAGGCGCGAGCTAGGGTGGCTCTGGGGTCGCCGAAGTAGGGCAGAAAGGACGAGGGTGCCACAGCGAACTCAATGGCGGGGAAGAGGCCACGAATCCACGGGCAGAGAGGGGAGAACGGCGGTGAGAAGGCCTCAGGCGGGCCAGAGAAACTCCGGTGAGTGATTCCGGCCACGGGGAGGGGACTTAAGGCGCGCTAAGGCCTTGGTTGGCTTCATCAGAGACAGGGGTGACACAGGGAACTACTCCGGTGAACTAGACCGGGCTAAATCGGCCGGCCACCGCGTGAGCATGGCGGACCGCCGCAGTCGAGCACCGACGAAGGCGAAATTGGACGAACACATGACGCAATAAGGGAAATTGGGCACAGGGACGGGTGTCTCACCTTGGGGCGGAGCTCAGGGAGGCTTGGAGCGGTCTCCAGCGAGCTGGATGGCCGGGAACACGGGCGCGGGTCTCCGGCGGCGGCTGGCGGTGCGGGCAGAGCGCGAGAGAGGGTGAAGCCGAGCGAATTGAGGTGAGGGGTGTGCGCGGGGCACTGACGGGGCTTTAAAAAGGGAGCTGGGCGCGTGGGCGGGTGTCGTGGCTGAGAAACCCGGCGACGTGCGCGAGTGCGCACGCGCTGGTCCACGACGGGCGCGGGGAAGGCGGATCTGACAGGGAGGGTCCATGGCGCAGTGAGAGAAAATGGGACGCGCGGGGGCAATGGCTCGGCGGCTGGCGAACCGGGCCCATGAGACAGAGAGAGAGAGAACGGGCGAAGGAAGCTGGCGCCGACAGGTTGGTCCCACTGGGCAGCGAGCGAGAGAGGGAGGGCGCGCGAGAGGAAAACGGTCGCCGCCTGTCATGCGGCGTGGGCGCGCGGCCTGGCTAGGCTTAGTGGGCCGACTGGGCTGCTTTCTCCTTTTATTTTTCTCTGGATCTTCTAATTCCTTTTCTATTTCTTTTTCTATATGGTTTTCAAATCCAAATTCAAACTAGGTTTCAATTTCAAATAAATTCAAACTTGTGCAACACTTCAAAGAATATTTTAAACTCCGCATGATGCAACATGTCATGACTAATAAGGTTTTGGCAAAAATAAATAATTAACCTCCACTAGTTTAAGCTATTTCTAATAAAAAGGAAAAAGAGCGAAAGAATCTAGAGAGAGAGGAAGCCTAGAGTGAGAAAAGGAAGAGTAACACATGATTTTGGGTGATAATTAGAAAGAAATTTTATACCCAAAATCAGGGTGTTACACTTTCTTTCATTCTATATATGTCTTTCTTTCCTAGTACGGTCATAAAGATCCTCGTACGTCCTACCCTTTGTCACACTTAATACACTTATAACTAATTTTGGTCTTCTTTGCTACCCTTTTCTTATTGAAACTTGGACAAAAAATACAGTTCAATCTTTTCTTTTTTGCTTTGCTGTTTTAACTGAATCTGTGTATGTTTGATGTAGCGACAACATTTATTGAAATATTTATCGTATCATGGATTATTATTATTTTTGAACATGGATATCACCACAACGTTTCCAAGCTTTGTGTTCAACTCTCAAGTAGAGGATGCGTGAGGTCCCAGCGTCCAAGGCACCATTCAAGCCCCTGGGCCACCACAGATTAGGTTCTGTGGGGGCGCTAGTGTGTTTTTTGTTTTCTTTAAAATGTAAATTTCATGTGGTGGCATGCGCTGCTTTTGTTTGTATAGTGAGTATTGCTATTGTGTACATAATTGCAGCAAGAGACGTTTCTTGTCATGTGTTTATAAAACGTTCTTCAAACATATTGTTCATCAGAAACTACTCAAAGTAACGACTGAATTGAGTATAAGTGATACCGCAAAAGATGGAGATGCCCTTTGGCGGGATGAGCTCAGTAGCCAAATCTTGGTCAGAAGTAAACAACCTTCTTTGTTGTCCTTAAACGGAGTTCACAAGCTCCAAGCTGTCTAGGTGAGAACCAATAACGAAATCAGCTCGCATCAATAAGGAGATCAGCTCTTCCAAATGCTAGTGTATGAGAGTGGAGTCTTAGCAAGAGCTCTAATGCGTGTAGAATTGTTTCTGCAAGAGAGCTCCCCACGAGTAGCCACCCTCATATTCGGTTTGCACTAGAGTTTTATCACCGAGGAAATTGCAACCTGAGAAATTATGTACAGAACACCCAAACTATGTACAAAAACACCCTTATGGAGACAGTTATCAAAGAGTTTCAAAGGTTTGTGACGTGTTTTTTCTTTTCTTTCAAAACACCACTTGATTCTAAATGCAATAAACCTCTTGTTGGGGCCTTCCTCCTCCGAAGGTCCTAAAAAACGTAACTGACCAGTGACCATATGTCTTCAGCATGACATAGATTATTGTACGAGGCTTCAGCTTCAGAATAGAGATCTTTTGTGACAAGAGTAGAGGTGTAACCCAAAGGTGATAAAAATGGGAGACGAAGCTATAGTCAAGGGACTTAGGCTCGGGTTGATGACGAAGACCAAATTCAACAGTGAGCAAAAAAGGATAAAGACTATTTAGTCCTTAATGTTTCGTATTATAATTGTAGACGGATGGCAAGGACATAAATGTACTTTTACTCGGGTTGCGTCTCGTGCCTATAAATACAAGAACAGTAGCACCGTACTGTTCACGCTGAATTGTAATCACTCTCTCGCATCCTTGCCTTCGAGCAAACCGAAGGTATCACTGTAACGTCTATATTGTAAAGTACTCATTTATATTTTATGGAACACAAATATAAATGAATCAATGAAGATTCAGTTTTCATCTTTACCCTTTCGCATTCCCATTCATATATTAAATAACGAATGTTTGTCTTTTGCGATCTTCGTCAAATGAATATTATCTTCATGTGGAGATAATGCTTCGGAAGACGAAGATCCTTAATCCTTAACGACTGTGTTGCCTTATTCTCAATTCATAGCATTTGAGAACGAGTGGCCAACACCTCTGTCGGAACATGCCTTTCAGGACAGGTAGATCCAACGGGAAATGGGGAAAAGGATTTGTAATGCTAACACGGGGTGTCAAAGCCACAATATTTTCTCTCTGCGCTTTGGCACAGTACGGGGGTATTTATAGGTAATCGAAGGACTGCACAACCCTATCAAGGACATTTAGACCCTCGATTACCTAGTTTATCCCCAAAATATTTCCATGAGGGGAGGTTACAACGAGTCATTACGACATACTTTATTACAGACACGGCCCAACCCACACTGCCCATGTGGCGTCCGGACGCGTGGCCCTGCTACATGGGCTGAATTGCACAGGGGCCTCTCCCTGCTCTGGACGGTGTCCTTGGTCTGTCCGGCGGGGCCTGCAGACACGGACTTCGTCCGTGCAGCGCGAGGTAGATGTCGTCGAGCGAAGGGTGGCGTGTTCGCCTTCGCGCCAACATTTGCCCTCCGAGGGGCCAGTTCGACCAAGTCAGCTGGTGCCAAAGACCACCGTGAGATGGTGAAGACGATGCTCTCGCTCAAAGTGGCCCCGCGGGGGGTTTTTTGAAATGTGAGCATTGATGGACGCATTACTGTTGGACTGTGGGTTTCCCGAGGTGTCGCGTCGCAACTATAAAAAGCCGACCTCGGCTGAGACCGCTGCTTGCTTGCATTTGCGCTGCAGAATCCCTATCTTTTATAGCTGCTCGCCTGCCCTCCTTGCTCGTTCTGCGCTGGAAATATGGCCCGTATCAAGCAGACCACGCGCCACCGTCGACGGTACGTTGCAATGTCTTCTTCCTCATCCGCTGCGAGCGCATCGCCGGCCGCCGTCGTCCGAGGAGACCTTGAGTGACTTGGCGGTGGTTGAGTTGCAGCCCGGCCACACCGTGGAGTTTGGGACCTCAAGAATTTTCTTGGGTCACGTGCTGGAGATGCAGCGACTTGGTTACTTTGGTAACGGTGTCGGGCGGGCCCCCTGTGCAGAAAAGGTCCCCGAGCCTGAGGGCAAGTTGATAGTTTTTGAGGCCTTTTTCGCTGTCGGTCTTCGCCTCCCAACGCATCGATTCGTGGTGGAGGTGTTACGAAGGTTTGAGGTGCAAGTCCACTAGTTGACGCCGAACACAGTGGTGGCATTTGCGAAGTACGTCTGGGCAGTCTCTTCCTACGGCGGACAGCCGGCTATGGAGGTCTTCACCAAAAATTATTGCCTGCATTGGCAGAAGAGGAAGATAGGGGATAAGATAGCCCAATTTAGATCGTGCACCTTCACGCCAAGGACTGGGAAGACTTTGACTGAGGTTGTGGAGATAGTCCTCTGTGCTAGGAACAAGTGGGGTAACTGGTGGGACTTTTGGTTCTATGTGGCTCCCGGGGATGTCGAAGGCTTGTTGAGTCTGCCTCTGGCCATCCTGTGCTCACATTGCTATGTGGCATTTCCTCGATTCGAGGTGGCGAAAGAAGACGAAGGGGCCCTCCGATATGCTGCCCGCCTGAGTGGCGGGCGCGACCTGGTGGAGGAGTTTATTGCCTATGGGGTGTGGCCCTTGGCACATGGTTGGGCGTTGGGCGAAGTGACCCCCCCCGTCGGATGCCTACCCTGGGCGGCCAGATGGTGCGAAGTCCAGCCTTCACAGTGGATCTACGTGGTCCCGATGCAGCCGCGTTTGTGCGTGAAGTCGAGGCCGAGGCCATGAAAATTGTATGGAAGTATGTGCCGAAGACGGATACATTAAGTAGTTGGGACATTCGCGGTTCAAACGTTAAGCTGAACCGTGTTTTTGAGTGAAACCATTTGCCGTATGGTGGTTACCCGGGGGGACTATGCCGACGTTGTTGGCCGCCGGGGGAAACAGGCAATGTCAACGGCCGACGAGGGCCCCTCATAGGACAAGGCTCCAGGTGCGGTCGCTAGGAAAAGGAAATTAGGTACAAATGAGGGGTTGAGGGCTTCCGATTATTTTGTTGTGGATTTGTTGGAGACGTGTGTGGCTCCCGGGGAGACGATGTCTTCACCCGAGCTCCGGGAATCTTCTGCGCGAATGCTGAAGGTTACCGGGGGTCGCTGGCCTAGGAATGTTCTGATACCCCGGGCAGCCGGCGAGGACAAATTTACGTCTCGATTACCTCGTGACATGAAGATTTTGCCTTACGGAAGAATTGTTGGTGCTGTTGTATCGGTAGTGATGGAGAAGGATCACCAAGATGCGTCGCGGAAGCGCCGGGCTTACGTCAGGTTGGCGGACCCGAGGCGCGGGGCAAAGGTGGCGCGGCCCTGTGCGAAGCCTGCTGCCTCGGGTGCCAGTATGCCTCCGCCCGCCGCGCCTACCAGTGAGTGAAGGCCTCCCTCGCCACTAGGCGCTGCTGAGACAGCGGTGGCGAGCACCGAAGTCTCCATGGATCTTTCTGTGGACGACTACCTAGTGGGCGGGGTCGCTATGTTCGATGCCCATTCGGGGCTGGCTCCCGCTAGTGAGTTTTTTATGAGGTCTGCGTTTCCGACTTGACCATGGTGTAGGGGCGGAGTCCGGGCAACTAGCTGTTGTTCCAGCAGCGGTGTCAGCCGTCCCGGTGGCCGCGACGACAGTGGCGAAGGGTGATGTGGGGGGCCCGGAGGACCCGTGGTCCAAGTTCTGCTCCAGCGGCGAGATTGCCTCGGCTGCCGCTGCGAAGGGCATGGCCGCATCAGTTGCGTAGCAGCTGAAATATGTGAGTGTGACTAGTGCTTGCAGTTGTATCGTTTTCGTAGTTCTGGTTTGACAGTCTTTGTGACAGGCGGCTGCCTTCGCTGAACACATTGCTTGAGGGGCGCTGCCTCGGAGTTTTCTGCCGAGAGGCGACAACTTGAGGGGAGAATCGAGCACCTCTGGACGCTACATATGGAGGCAGTCAGGGACAAGTCGGCGGCGGAGAACAAGAGCCGCAACCTGCTTGAGAAGCTGACGGCGACGAAGACGGAGAAAGAAGACCTCAGCCGTCGGCTTGCGGAGGAGAGGGAGGGCACGGAAAAGGCCCGCACAGAGGCCCAGGCTGCCCGTGCTGAGGCTGACGCTGCGCGCGCTGAGGCCAGCCTTGCCCTCAAGCGCACCGCCGACGCGGAGTCGAGGCTAAAGAGCTTGCGCAGCTACACCGAGAAGACAGAGGCCTCCACCCGCGCTGGGGTTGAACGGGCGCACGCGCTTTTCGTGGATGCGTACCGCGAGCTCGGTGCATGAACCATCCCTTTTGACAAGTCTAGCAAGGAGGTGGGCCTTCGCTTTCTCGGGTGGCTGCAAGAGGAGCTAGAGTCGCTCCCGTCTATCGCGACGGGCCTCATGTCCTACGCCTCGCTCGTTACCTGCGAGGTGGCGGTGAATGCCTCATCCCGTGAGGGGTGTAGGCATTTCAAAGTCTTCGATCGGGTAACCGAGGACTTCGACCGTGGAATCTTCCAGGTCAGAGATGAGGTGCTAAAGCGGTCTGCTAGGGCGCTTTACGATAGGATGTGGGGCCCTCACGGCCGTGACACTGTCTGGGAGAGGGCCGACCGAGCATTGACATAGGTATTGTTGTCTCTCTATGCAGTTTTTCATCATTTTTTTTGAAAATTTTTGTTGTCTTTGTAGATGATGAATGATGAGGAAGTCGAGGACTTCAGCGGCCTTGAAAGCTCGATGACACGGGCAAAGGGCGTGTAGACGGGGGTTGAAGGCACTCAGCACCTCAAGCCGGCCCTGGCGAAGACTCTACAGCGGCGGCTGCTCCGGCATAGGTGGCAGGGTCGCATTAGGGTTGTTGGGTTTTGGGTTTCTTTTTGTGATACTGAAGATCGGTTGCTGCTCAGGTTCCAACGTCCGGGCCTGCGCAAGCAACCCCCGCTGATGTTGATACTAGTATTTTGGCGGCTTCGAATGCAACACCCTTTAATGGAAATGTGTCTGAGGGTTCTGAAACTGAGTCGTGGTCCTCGTACGGGGATGATTTTGGGAGCCCTCTTTCATGGATTGAGGAGTCTTAGACTACTTCGCTGCGTTGGATTTGGCCGCATCGGAGTCCCCATCGCAATCTGATGAGCGCGAAGAGTCTGCTCCCCTGGCCAGGGCGATAGCCAAAGATCACCACAGGCGAAAAGTGGTGTCGAAGCACAACGTTGGTGGGATGTCACGAAGTGGGAGACGTCGTCGGATGGGTATGGAGCGATCCCGTCTTCGACTAGATCAGGGTAGTCAACGCGATCTATTGTCCTCGACGTCCGGGACGTATATTGGGGAGGGGGACTTGTGGAATCTATTTGAGGGCGAAGAGTTGAGGATGATGTTGTTTAATTTTCGAGAGGCGGGTCTTATTCCGAAGGCGGAGCCGATGTAACATTGTTGTTGTCCACGCTCTCGTGTTGTGATAGTGAGTGAAAACGCTGCCCTCCCCCGCTTCGCAATAGAGAGGGAGGGTGACAAAATATGATTTGTATTATTCGTGCGATGTGGCCGATGGGCCTTTCGTTTTATGTATGTAAACTACGATGGCATATCGCGTGCTGCATTTATTGCGAGATTGTTTCGATTTGTAATCGTGTTGGCACGACACTTTGGTGGGATAAAGACTTCACTTCCTACGGGTGATGTCGTGCGCTTCTTGCGCATGCCCGGCTGCACCCTTAGGTGGCTTTTGCTCGGACGTGTTTTATAGTAAAGACTTCGCACCCTGTGGGTGATGTAGCGCACTTATTGTGCATGCCTGGTTGCACCCTTAGGCGGCTTTTGCTCGGATGTGTCTTATAGTAAAGACTTCGCACCCTGTGCATGATGTCGCACACTTATAGTGCATGCCCGGCTGCACCCTTAGGTGGCTTTTGCTCGGACTTGTCTTATAGTAAAGACTTCGCACCCTGTGGGTGATGTCGTGCACTTATTGTGCATGCCCGGCTGCACCCTTAGGCGGCTTTTGCTCAGACGTGTCGCACGCGAGGGCAGTCTAGGCTGTCTCTTGCGGTGACTATTTTGTGCGTCGAATGTCGAAGACCATTGCCGCGGTCGTTTTTGATACCCATGACCATGACACTGGCTGGATTGTTTGTGTGGGGGCT
Organism: Zea mays; assembly: GCF_902167145.1. Lineage (NCBI taxonomy): Eukaryota > Viridiplantae > Streptophyta > Magnoliopsida > Poales > Poaceae > Zea > Zea mays. Next base: position 144,627,722 of record NC_050098.1, read on the forward strand.
TTTCGATATTATATTACATGCCTCCGCCTCGTTAAAAACCTCACCCCCTGGAGGAAAAGAGTGCGGGCCTGAGCGACATTGTTTGAAGAATTACAAAGGCACTTGGGCCCTGGATCTTAAATAAAGAATTTACGTAGGTTATCTATATTCCATGAATGCTCTAGGTCTTCGCCAGATGATGTGGCTAGCCTGTAAGCGTTTGGTGATGCTTTTGTCTTGACTATGTATGGCCCTTCCCACTTTGGCTCGAGCTTGCCTTGGGACTCTATTTTGATGGTTGTTGTGAGTACTAGGTCCCCTTCGTTGAATTCTCTTGGGACAACATTGTTGTCACGCCATGCCTTAGTCTGAGCTTGATACTTATTCAGGGCCTGCAAGGCGAGGACACGGCCTCCGTTGATAAGATCTTTAGAAGTTGATTCGTCGACGTCAGGGATGGCTAATTGATTTGTTCATGGGGATCCATGCTTTAACTCTTGCGGTGTCATTGCCTCGGATCCGTACATCAGATGGAAGGGTGTGAACTCGGTTGCTTGGCACTCTGTTGTGTTCAGTGCCCGTATGACTTTGAGTAGTTGGTCTGCCCATTTGCCCTTTTTGTCGTTGAGGAGCCTTTTCTTGATAGCGCTAAAGATCTTGCCATTGGCACGTTCGACGACACCGTTAGACTGTGGGTGGTAGACAGAGGCGAACACTGCCTTGGTGCCGATGGAGCTGCAGAATTCTCGGAAGTCCTGCTTGTCAAACTGCTTGCCGTTGTCGACTGTCAGCTCGGATGGGACTCCGAACCGGCAGATGATGTTCTGCCAGAAGTATTTCTGCATGGTCTTTGCTATTATTGTGGAGACTACTCTGCCCTCGATCCATTTGGTAAAATATTCGACGACGACGAAGGTGAATTTTAGGTTCCCTTGTGCCGTAGGCAGTGGTCCGAAAATGTCTAGCCCCCTTCGCTGAAGCGATCAGGTGTGGGCAATGAGCTTAGTGAATTGCGAAGGGGCGCCTGAGCGAGGAGAGAATTTCTGGCATGCTTTGCATGATCTAGTGACTCGGTTGGCCGTGCATATTAATGTGGGCCAATAGAATCCCTGACGAATTACCTTGGCTACGAGGGCCCTTGGTCCTGAGTGTGACCCACAGGCTCCGCCGTGGACTTCGCGAAGGATCTCTCGGCCTTCGGTTTCAGTTATGCATTTCAGCATAGGCTGGCTGATTCCCTTTTTTGTAAAGTTGGCCTTCGACTATTGCGAAGTCTCTGCTCCTGTGTTGCAGCCTTTTGGCCTCGTTGCAATCGAATGGGTGGTAATGGCCCTAGAGGTACAGTGTTATTGGGGCCCGCCAGTCTTCGGCTATTATAAGATTGACGATCCGGTGGTCGTCGTCGTCTTGCGTTATTTGCAAGCCTTCGAGATTATGACGGCTGGTGTGCTGATGACATGGTAGAACACGTCGGAGAGCAGGGCCTCGCCTTTGGCTGCTGCTTTGGCCAATGCGTCGGCCTCTTCGTTTTTGTTTTGCTCAACGTGTTGTAGAGTGAAACCCTTGAACTGATTTTCGAGGCCGGACAACGGTGAGGTATTGCATCAGCACGGGCTCTTTGGCTAAGTATTCTTTTTCGATTTGACCGGCAATGACCTTGGAATCTGTTCTAATGATGCATGTGGTGACGCCGAGGGCCCGCAGTTTGCGAAGACCGAGGATGACAGCTTTGTATTCTGCTATGTTATTGGTGCACCTGTCGCACTCTAGAGCGAAGCTGAGGCGTGCAACGTATCTGTATTTGACTCCGGCGGGTGATGTGATGATCGCCGGGGCGCCTGCCCCCGTGTGGCACCATGCGCCATCGCAGTGGAAAGTCCAGACTGTTTCTGAGTGCTCTTGTTGCGGCCCCACGGGTCCTATCCAGTCTACGATGAAGTCTGCCAAGACTTGCGACTTGATTGCTGTTCTGGGCTCGAAAATGATGTTGTACCCTAACAGTTACGCTGCCCATTTTGCAATTTTGGTGGATTCCTCTCGGTTCCTGAACAGTTCTCCCAGACCTCTGTCCGAAGTGACTCGTACTTTGAATGCCTCGAAATAGTGTCGTAGCTTGCGCGAAGCCATGACCACTGCATATGAAATCTTCTCGAGCTCAGGCATGTTGCATTTGGGAGTTGTGAGGACTTCGAAGACGTAGTATACCGGGCATCGCTGATTTTTGCCATCCCTGTCCTGCTCTTGGACTAGTGCTGCGCTGACTGCGTAGTGCGAGGCCGCGATGTAGAGAAGTAGTGGGAGCGAGGGGTCTGGACTTGTCAAGATTGCTAAGTCAGACATGTGTTGTTTGAGCGACTCGAAGGCCACTGCCTACTTTAGGCCCCAGACGAAGTCTTTCGCGCCGCGCGATGTTTTGAGGAATGGCAGGCTTCGTTCGGTGGACTTGGAGATGAATCTATTCAGGGCCACTGGTCTTCCTGTTAGTCGCTGGACGTCTTTGGTGGATTGCGGTGGTGCCATGTCCATGATTGCTTGGATTTTGGTTGGATTGGCTTCGATCCCTCGGTGCGATACCAAGTAGCCAAGTATTTTTCCCTGACGTACCCCGAAGACACACTTCTCTGGGTTGAGTCGTAGTCTTGCGTCGCGCATGTTGGCGAATGTCTTTGCGAGGTCGGTCAGGTGGTCCTCTTTGCTTTTACTTGCTACGACAATGCCGTCCACATAGGTGAAGATGTTGCGGCCTACTTGGTTTTCGATGACCTTCTTGGTGAGGCGAGAAAAAGTTGAGCCGGCGTTCTTGAGTTCCTCAGGCATCCGTGCGAAGCAGTACGTGCTGAAGGGTGTGATGAAGCTAGTACTGGCCTTATCCTCCTCTTTCATGTAGATCTGGTGGTAGCCTGAGAAGCAATCTAGGAGGGACATGACTTCGTAGCCTGCTGCGCTGTCGACAATTTTGTCGATTCGCAGTAGAGGGAAGTTGTCCTTGGGGCATGCCTTGTTGAGGCTCATGAAGTCGATGCACATGCGCCATTTGCCGCTCTTCTTCTGCACCATTACAACATTGGCGAGCCATGTCGGGTAAGCGATTGGTTTGATGAATCTTGCTTCCAATAGGCGATGCACTTCGGCCTTGGCTGCCTCCGTTTTTTCGTCGGACATTTTCCGCAGCCACTGCTTTTTTGGGCACACCGAGGGGTCGATGCCCAGACTATGATCGATGATGGAGCGGCTGACCCTGACTAGATCTAGGGCGAACCAGGCGAAGACATCCTTGTTACGAGTGAGATAGGAAAGGAGTTTTCCTCGTCTCGCGATGTCAGGTCTTCGCTGATTATGACTGTTTGCTTCGAGGTTGCTGAATCGAGGGGTGTTGTCTTCGTTCCATCGTTACTCTGTAACTGGGCGTTGACTTTTTTGCCTTTGACTGGGCGCTGGCTCTTGATGCCTTCGCGCTCTGCTGTGAGGCAGTGAACGTTTCGTTGCCCTGGGACGAAGTCTCTCTCAATGTTGCGTGCTGTCTGTTGGTCGCCGTAGATAGTGATCATGCCCTGTGGGCCTGGGATTTTCATGCAGAGGTAGAGCCCATGAATGGCTGCCTCAAATTTGTAGATCGAGCCACGCCCTATTATTGCATTGTACGGGTAGACCATGTCGACAATGTCGAACGTGACTTGCTCACTACGCGCATTAGGCGCTACACCGAATGACAAGGGGAGCTCTATCTTGCCGACAGGGAATGTGCCCTTGCCGCTGAATCCGTAGAGAGGATTATCTGCGGGCTTGAGGAGGCTATGGTTGATTCCCATATGATCGAAGGCGTGCAGAAAAATGATGTCGGCCTGACTGCCGTTGTCGACCAGCACTTTGTGCAGATCCCATCCTGCTACCGTGCAGTTGATTACCATGGCATATGCGTGTGGAGCGCTGCGCAAGTCGACATTCCTGGCGTCGAAGGTGAGCGGTACATGGGAACACTTCGTTTGCACCACTGGGCCAGTGAGAGCGACCTGGTTCACACTTTGATAGTGGTCCTTTTTCTGTCGCTTAGTGTCAAAGTCCACGCTGGATCCGCCATTGATCATGTGGATGACTCCGCGGTATGGTGGCTCGGCAAAGTCTTCTTGTTTGGGTGCTGGCATTGGGGGGTTGTGACGTGGAGGATTTGGGTGGTGTGGAGGCGGTGGTGGTAGAACCTGCACCTCATGATGGTGATGGTAAGAATGATTGGGTTGGTGCTAGATTTGCTCATTATGGTAGGGTTGTTGGTGGTGTTGTTGGGGGTGGTAAGTGTGCGTGATGACCCGCTGGTTGTCAACTGGTTGAGCTCTGGCCATTCTGTCCTTGGTGGCCTTAGTCTCCGGACAATCCCTTATTGGATGCGCGCAGTCTTCGCCATGAAACAAGCAATATAATCATAGCGGCTGGTAGGTCTGTCCTTTGCCCCTTCCTCTTGCGATGTTGCCACGGCCTTGAGGGGGGTATTCCTGACGGCATGTGGGCTCTTCGTCTGGGTGCTGATTGGCTATGGTGTGCACCTGTTGCTGGTTGTGATTGTCCCTACTGGAGTCTGACTGTGCCGATCGGACCCAAGTTCTGCTGGACTGCGGAGGGTCCTTGGGTTTCCGCTGAGATTCGACTTTGCGCTGATGGGGCTCCTCAGACCTGGCGTACTTCTCAAATAGTTGGTAGAGCTCCTATAGGTGCTTGGGTGGACCCCTGATACAATGACTGTACAGGACACCAGCCCGAAGACCGTTGATGGCGTAATGGATTGTTATATGATCGTCAACTGATGGCAGTTGCGATTTAAGCGTCAAGAATTTTCTGTAGTATTCGCGGAGGGTTTCCTTTTCTTGCTGCTTGCAGAGGGATAACTCGGCCAGTGCATCTGTGTCGGGCCGGTATCCTTGGAAATTGAGCAGGAACTTGTCGCGAAGTCCCTTCTAGGACTCGATTAACAATGGCGGTAGCCTGGTATACCAAGTTAAGGACGGGCCTTCGAGTGCGATGATGAAGGACTTGGCTATAGTGGCGTTGTCCCCTCCGGATGATGCAACGACGACTTGGTAGCTCATGATGTACTGAGCCGAGTCGGTGCTGCCATTGTATTTGGGGTAAGTACCGGCCCTAAAGTTGGTAGGCCAGGGTGATGCTTGGAGCTGCGGAGCCAGAGGACTTCGCTCGTCGAGATAGTTGATTCCCTAGAAAGCGGCAGCTGGGGGATGATGGGGCCACGCTGTGGGTGGAATGGGTCTCCGGCCTGTGTGTTGTGCTGGAAAGCCACTGGCGGTACGAGGGGGCTGCGTTGCAGGTTGTGTGGGCCTTCGCCTTGCATGAGTGCGATCTCTTGTTCTAGCTCCCGAGCTCTCTGCTCCTAATCTAGTATCATCTGTCGCACTTTGGCTTGCATAGTGACTCGTTGACGCTTGGCTTCAAGTATTTCTTTTTGCTTCTACAGGTGGTTGTTTTTGATGCGCGGGGCTCGCAACTTTAGCTGGTCTTCGGCTGAGATGCCTATGACTTCTCCATCCTCTAAGGTGTCTTCGCCTTCTGGGGAAGCGAAGCCTGGTGGTGGTGCTTGCGGTGCGCCCTCGGAACTGCAAGTGCGCACAATGCCATCGGGGGTGGGGTTATCCTGGCGCTGTCTCTTGCTGTTGACAGCTTCATCTTCGAAGGCCTCCTGGGGGCATTGTCCGCGAGGGCTTTGCCTTTCTTCTCCGCCAAGAGTGCTACCTTCGCCGCGTCGTCGATGGGTGCGGCGACCTTCGAGGTTGCTCTCTTGGGGGCCATCTGTAACACTATAAAAACTATCAACTAAAACTATGCATTTAGTTATTCATGGTAATTAGGATAATAATTTTTTTGTTCAAGTGTTTGTTATTTATTTGCATTTTGAATAATTTTTGATTGCGCATGATTGATTATTGCATGTTTAATAACATTTCTTCTTATAGCAAAATCCTAGTAAATAATATAATAATTATTAATCTAAAAATAAATATTTTATTTATAAATAGTTTTGGTATTATTATTATTAACTTTAGGGTTATTTAAAAATGTATTTCGAATTTAGAAAAAAACAAAACAGCTAACCTAACCCTAGGCCCACTAGGGGCCCAACTAAACTACGAGCCGCGCCCCCCTTCTGGCTCCTCCCCAAGCCGCCGCCGCCAGCCTCCGTTCTCCCTCTCTCCTCTCATCTCTCTCTCTCCTCCCTTCTCTTCCCTCTCCCTGCTCTCACCCACGCGCCAGGGAGCCGCCCCGACGCGCCCAGCCCCGACCGGCCGCGTGCCCCGCGCCCTCGCAACCCCGACCGACCCGCGCGCCGCTCCAGCCGTGCGTCCCCAGCCCCGACGCGCCTAGCCGAGCGCGCCGAGGTCCACGCCCATCCTGCACCCCGCGCCTCGGGCCGACGCCGTGACCCGACCGAGCGAAGCCGTGCCCAGGCCAACCTGCCCAGCTCTCGCCCGGATCATGATGTGCTCGACCGTTTCCCTTTCTCTCGCTCGTTGCAACGTAATTCCACGGTTGAAGACCGCCATTAATGGAGGATTGAAGGTGTCGTTCAATGGGCATTCATGCCGGCTACGTCTCTCCCCATCCCTCTCCACCTATAAAAGGATCGGTTGGCCGAACTTCCTCCTCGCCCCTGCTCATTCTTCTCCCCTGCTCACCGCTCTATTGTCGTGCTCGCCATCCTGTCCGCCGCTGTTCATCGACGCCAAGACGCTCCTGCCATCCCTCGCCGCTGGAGCCGTTCACCGTCGACTGGAACTCCGAAGCCGACGCCCCGTCCCGGCCGAACCTCCCTGTCGCTGAGCCCCTGCTCGCCGACCTCCCTCTCTCTGTACACGAAGACCCGAGGTAGAAGAAAGTAATTTAACATTTTAGTCCCCGCCTAAGTGTAAATCGCGCTCAAGTTTTCTGCAGTGCAAATAACTTCAATCTAGGTCCCTAAAATCTTATGTGCTACCCTTTAGTGTCTACGTTTAATTTGAAATTAGCCCCTGCAGCAACAGCTTGGATACGCATTGTATTCTTCGAGTATAAATAAATATTTTAGACTTTGTTAACTCCATAATTAAGTACTAAAAAGCTTTACGTTAGTTTCTATGATTCACACGTTATTTAGCATTATTACTAGTAATTGTTAAATGTGGTTTTGCGAAAGAAGAAATTAAAAATAAAAAATATACATCTCGTATTCCTAACCAAAAGATATGTGATCATTTATCTTTTCTCACAAAACTGATTTAGGTATATATATATATCCAAGATTTATATGTGTATACGCAAGTCTATATTGTTTATGCATACTAAGAAATAATAGAACTTCCAATCGATGTTGAAATGTTATAGTTGTGATCATGTCTACTATAGTCTAAAAAGTAGTTTAATGAATCACATGTTACTTATCTTATAAATAAACATCATATTGTTTTAATATAAATTTTGAGATAAATAGTAAAGGAAAATATAACCCACATCCTTTCCGGTAGAAACACAATAATTAATTGGTTAATTTTCTAGATTCTATAAAGTTTGAATTAGCGTCATATTTATGTATTTTTAAATGAATCCATATAGTATATACTTCCATACTCAATTTGCCATATAGATTCCTCTAGTGTATTCTCGAAACTAAATTATTAGTATTTTACCACATAGCAAATGAGATGATCGTCGATATGTATATACTTATATTATAGTTACAAATCAAGTTTTATTTTTAAATGTCTTCTTTTATAAGTATGATTTGTAAAGTGTATGTTTTATTGTTTGTTGAATGGTGTATGTTTATTTATTGGTGTATGCTTTCTTTTTGTATTGCGACATGCGACATTATTAGAAGTTGATTGTGTGATAGAGGATCCGAATTCGTTTGAGGATGATCCGCAGGACACTTTTGAGCAAGGCAAGTGGATTCTCCCTCTGCATATTCTATTTGTACCCATTTAATGCATATAATAATGTTTACTTTTTGGATATACTGCATAATTTGATGAGATTTACCTAATTAAGGATTTCCTAGATTTACCAACTGTATTCCTCGGAAGTGAATATGGGTCTGATCAACCTAGGCTAGAAGGGAATCGCGACTCATGGGTAAAGATGTGCCACCTCTGCAAAGTGTAAAACTAATATATCAGCCGTGCTCCCAGTTAAGAGCAGCCTGGACTCCTCACATGATAATTGAACTTGAAGATGGAAATAAATCGAGATCCGATGATCTGCCAACGGTTTGCTTAAGTGGTTTCACTTAAGTGTTTTTGATATACTCTTATACTTTTGTATAAATGGGATACTTGGAATACACTTTTATTAGTAAAGTCAGGTGTTGCTAATAAAATATTGACCACTAAAATGCTTACTGCTCAACCTTATCCTCACCTTGTTAAACTTGCATTAATTTTTCCCCCACTTGTTGAGCCCCGACCATAAGTGAGCTCACCCTTGCTAATATTTTGATCAGAGGGTGAGGATGAAGACTTTGATGGAGATTTCGATGATGAACTCTAAGTCTAACGATGTGTCGGTCATCTTCCTGTGGGAGATTACCCATGTTTTTTAATTCCTCCTTACTTTGATGTTGATACTTGTTAAAGATACAATGATTCAGATGATGTAATAAAGTACTCTACTCTCTTTACGCCTTTATTGAATTGTCTTTTGATATATTACACTTGTGATGTCAACATATGTGTGGAAATGGATCTTGGCACACATATGGTATGCGCTCGGTTCTGCCCTTGGAACCGGGTGTGACAGAAGTGGTATCAAAGCATATGCTGACCCTAGGTCGTTAGAATAGTTAGAAATGGAAAGCCTAGTTTGTTCAAAACTTGCTAATTTCATTCTTATAAAATTATTTTATCAGCCTTACCTCTTTAAAATTCAACTGAGTTGACACTTTCTCTTGTAGATGGTTCGTACCCTCCAAACCACCCGGGTTAACACCAGCTACGCCCCTCCACCACGACAAATCCATGTCTACCTAGTGGTAGTAGAGGAAGTTCCGGTGGATCTCCCTCACATTCGAGTGGAGCATGGAGTCATCCTGGAGGACAGCTCGAAGGAACAGCTGTCGATGCCCACCCCGTTGGCAGAGTCACTGGCCTTCGCAGCTAGGTCATCGACCTCGGCACCGCCTGCACCAGTCGTTCAAGCTCCTGCACCCGGAGGTGACGACCCAAATGACTCTAGAGACGACGATGATGAGGATGACGACGACAACGAGGACGAAGAAGAACAAGTCAACGAGGAAGCCAACTACACCCAGCAGGACTACTTCATGGGGTTTGGGCCTATCGTTGAACATTACACATTAATGTTCGAGACAGGGCACTTTCCCAACCTACTGCAAGACGTGCTGCACGCGCTACGAACCTGCGTCCTCCCCTTGTACGAAACAAGGCGAGTGAGCGAGCCTCCCCGGGCTTGCTACTACATTACTCACATCCACGTCAGGGTGATGGATGGAGGGGATAGGGGATTCAGGACTCTGTCTGCTCATGAGTCCCTGACACCGCTATCCACCTACGCTGCTTCGGTCAGCGATGCTGCCAGACGGACCCTGTGGTCTCTCAGCCACACCTACCGGCAACAGCTGCATAACACGAGGTTCAGGCATCTTCCTCTGCGTCTGAGTGGAGGAAGCCAGACCAGCATTGTTCCAGGTGGAGCTGGTGAGGATCGCCTCAACACCCTAGCTGGTGTAGTGGCCGGACTCAACACCGACCTGGACAGTGCCACCCTGGATCTCTCTAGGGTGCATTTGGAGCTGGAGGATGCCCATGCCAGAATTGCAGCCCTGGAAGCCCTACTTCAAGGACGGGATACTCCGGAAGCTCAGGTCCCCGCCATGGCGTTGTCTCCTCCCCGCAAGAGGCTTCGCTATGGGGAGCCCAGATCCATCACTAGGCTACTTTAAATATTTTTTAGTATGATGTAATAAGTTAGTTCTCGTGTTAGATGACGAGTACTCATTTTTAAGTTATCTCTATAATAATAACAACCATGTGATGGTGTTGGATGCTAAGTTTGATTTGGATTTTTGTTTGAGTGCAATGGTCTTATGGAATGATTGCCATAAGAGCATATAAAAAACATAAACTTAAGATATTCCCCTCTAGAATCTTTTCTACTCCCCACTTCTCTAAGAGGTTCACTTTCTAACCAATCAGATGGTGAACGCTCGCCAAGGACCCAACAACAACCGGAACCAGCGTGGTCAACAGATACCACCACCACCACTGAACCCTAACATGGAACAATTCATCGCCGCTCAGATGCAGCTTCTACAGGGACTCACTACATCTGTGCAACAGATTCAACAAAAATCAGCAGAATCAGCAACACCAGCAGCAACAGTAGTATGCACCCCCGGATAGAGATAAGCACCGAGATTTTATGAGCCATCACCCGCCAACATTCTCTTATGCGGTTGATCCTTTGGATGCCGATGACTGGCTCAAGGTCATTGGAAAGAAGTTGGATATCACCCAATGCAACGACCGGGAGAAGGTCTTGTACGCCTCGGGAAGACTTGAGGGTTCCACGTCCGATTGGTGGGATGCCTTCACAGCGGCACACCCCAATGCAGATATTATAACCTGGCAGAAGTTCCAAGGGAACTTCCGTGCTCATCATATTCCCTCAGGAATTATGAAGCTGAAGAAGGAGTTCCTTTCCCTTACTCAAGGGAATATGACTATCAATGAGTACCGTGATCGCTTCACTCAGCTTTCACGCTACGCCCTAGAGGAAGTGGATATAGATGAGAAGCGCCAAGAGCATTTCTTGGAAGGACTGATTGGACCTCTGAACTATCAGCTGCGGAGTCATACCTTCCCTAACTTCCAGACAGTGTTGAACAAGGCAATTGGCCTTGAAAGTAAAAGAAGGGAACTGTCTGACCACAAAAGGAAGTTCCAAGGTCAGTCCAGTAGGAACACCCGCCCGAACAACGCTCAAGGTTTGCAGTTCCGCTCTGGAAATCAGGGTGGAAATAACTATTAGATGCAACGCTCTGGACAACAAGGCCAGAGGAACAATCAAAGTCAGAACCAGCAAAGGAACAACTCTCAGACCAACTAGAGGTCTGGTAGGAGTTCACAGAATCGTCAAGGTGGCGCCGTGAACACGCAGGCCAGAAGCAACAACGCACCAGTCCAACCCAATGGTTGTTTCAAGTGCGGTGAGCTTGGCCATTATGCTAACAACTACCCTAGGCGCAACCAGTAGACACCTCAAAAGGGCAACAATCAGAGGAATGACCAGAACACCCCTGCTCGTGGATCTACTCAGAACAAAGCTCCACAGAACCAGAGTAGAGGAAGGGTCAATCACGTCACAACAGAATCAGTGCATGAGGATGCCGACGTGGTGTATGGTATGTTCCTTGTTAACTCCATACCTGCATCAGTTTTATTTGACTCTAGAGCATCACATTCATTTATAACTGAGTCATTAGAGGAAAAGCATAACTTACCAAAGCACCCTCTTAAGAAGATGTTACACATTAGTTCACCAGGAGGTGACATGAAGGCCACACACTCATGCCTCCATGTTAATCTCAAGATTCAAGGAATAGATTTTTCAGTCAACCTAGTGGTCTTAGGATCCAACGGTATTGATGTGATTCTTGGATGCGACTGGTTGAAAAGTTGTGATGGAGTAATACAATGTGCCAACGGAACAATTATGTTGACAAGTCCTCAAGGTGAAAGAATCCAAGTTAGCATAGACAAGTCAACAAATGCAAAAGGAAATATAGTGGTGAATCATTTGGAAGAAAAGCCCCTGGAAAATATCAAGGTAGTGTGTGAATACCCAGACGTATTTCCGGAGGAATTACTAGGTATGCCACCTGAGCGTGATATAGAGTTTTCTATTGAATTATTACTCGGAACCGCACCTATCTCAAAAAGACCTTATAGAATGGATGTCAAAGATTTAGTAGAACTGAAGAAACAAATAGAAGAATTACTAGAAAAAGGTTTCATTCGCCCAAGTTCATCCCCTTGGGGAGCCCCAGTTCTATTTGTGAACAAGAAAGATGGTTCGAGGAGAATGTGTGTTGATTATAGAAGTTTGAATGAAGTAACTATCAAGAATAAATACTCATTACCTCGGATTGAAGATTTATTTGATCAGATGAAGGGAGCTAAGATATTCTCGAAGATAGATCTGAGATCGGGATATCATCAGTTAAAAATTCGAGCAGAAGATGTACCCAAGACAACCTTCACTACGAGATATGGATTATATGAGTTTTTGGTCATGTTGTTCGGACTGACTAATGCACCGGCATACTTTATGAACTTGATTAATAAAGTATTCATGGAATATCTGGATCAGTTTGTGGTCGTATTCATTGACGACATACTGATATATTCTCCGAATGAAGAAACACATGAAGATCATCTAAGGCTAGTCCTACAAAAGCTTCGTGACAACCAATTGTATGCAAAGTTCTCAAAGTGTGATTTTTGGTTGAAGGAAGTTGCTTTCTTAGGACATATTGTTACTGATGGTGGAATTAAAGTGGACCCAGGAAAGATAAGTGAGATACTAAATTAGAAGTAACCAAAGGATGCGTCCAAGATCAGAAGTTTTCTTAGATTGGCAGGATACTACATAAGATTTATTGAAGGTTTTTCCAAGTTAGTGAAACCCCTTACCTCACTACTGGAGAAAGGTAAAGAGTTCAAGTGGGATGAAGCATGCCAGAATTGTTTTGAGGAACTCAAGAAAAGGTTAACCACCGCACCTATACTGGTAATGCCAGACATTCGCAAGGGATTTGATGTCTATTGTGATGCATCACACCTTGGACTTGGATGTGTGCTAATGCAAGAAGGAAAAGTAATAGCTATGCCTCAAGACAGTTGAGGAAGCATGAGAAAAATTATCCTACGCATGATCTGGAAATAGGTGTCGTAGTGCATGCTTTGAAAATTTGGAGACACTATATGATCGGAAACAAGTGCAAAATCTTCACGGATCACAAAAGCTTGAAATATATATTCACTCAGAAAGAACTCAACCTCAGACAGAGAAGATGGCTTGAGATGATCAAAGACTATGATTTGGAAATACAATATCACCCAGGAAAAGCAAATGTAGTGGCTGATGCTTTGAGCCGTAAGGGTCAAGTGAACAACATCACTACTCATTTGATGTCACGGGAATTATGCTGGGAAATGGAACAACTCAACCTTGGTATGCTCAATAACGTAGAAGCAACGGTTATGGAAGTTGAATCTACGTTGGAACAAGAGATTCGTAAAGGACAAGAATCTGATGAGAAGATTAAAGAAATTAAAACTTTGATTGGGTTGGGTAAAGCTCTAGATTTCACGGAAGATGATCAAGGCACAGTATGGTTTAAAAAGAGAATATGTGTACCAGAAATTGAACACCTACGCCAACTTATTTTGATAGAAGCTCATGATTCAGCTTACTCTATTCACCCTGGTAGTTCAAAGATGTACCAGGATTTGAAGGAAAAGTATTGGTGGTACGGTTTGAAAAGAGATGTTGCTACTCATGTTGCATTGTGCGACGTGTGTCAGCGAGTTAAAGCTGAACACCAAAGACCAGCAGGATTGCTACAACCTCTTAAGGTACCGGAATGGAAATGGGAAGAAAACGGTATGGATTTCATAATTGGACTACCCCGTACTCGGGATGGCTATGATTCAATATGGGTCATAGTAGATAGGTTGACTAAAGTGGCACACTTTATACCTGTGAAGACAACTTACTCTGGAGCCTAGTTAGCAGAATTATACATGTCGAGGATTGTTTGTCTGCATGGAGTACCGAAGAAGATCGTATCGGATCGTGGAACCCAGTTCACCTCGCGCTTTTGGAAAAGACTACATGAGTCCATGGATACCAAGCTAAACTTTAGTTCAGCTTATCATCCGCAAACGGATGGGCAAACGGAAAGAACAAACCAAGTGTTGGAAGATATGCTAAGAGCTTGCGCTTTAAAGCATGGTAGAAGCTGGGATAAAAGATTGCCTTATGCAGAATTCTTGTATAACAATAGTTATCAAGCAAGTCTCAAAATGGCACCATTTGAAGCACTTTATGGACAAAAGTGTAGAACACCGCTTTATTGGAATCAGACCGGAGAAAGTCAAGTATTTGGTCCAGAAATTCTCCAAGAAGCGGAAAAGCAAGTGCAGATTATCAGAGAGAATCTGAAGACAGCACAGTCAAGAAAGAAAAGCTATGCTGACAATAGAAGAAGAGAATTGATATTCGAAGTAGGAGACTTCGTATACCTTAAAGTTTCACCGATGAGAGGAATGAAAAGATTTATGGTTAAGGGAAAATTATCTCCTCGCTATATTGGCCCATTCAAGATTTTGGAAAGAAAAGGTGAAGTAGCCTACCAGTTAGAGCTACCCGATAGTTTATCAGATGTGCATGACGTATTTCACGTATCACAACTCATGAAGTGCTTGAGAGTACCAGAGGAACAGTTACCCATGGAAGAACTGAATGTTAATGGGGATTTGAGTTATTCGGAGTACCCTGTCAGAATTTTGGAAACATCTCGCAGAATTACACGGAGTAAAGTCATTAACATGTGCAAGGTTCAGTGGAGTCATCATTCGAAAGATGAGGCCACTTGGGAAAGAGAAGATGAACTCAGAGCGGAATTTCCCCAGTTATTCTCGGAAGTTTCTTAATCTCAAGGACAAGATTCTTTTAATAGGGGTAGGTTTGTAACACTATAAAAACCATCAACTAAAAATATACATTTAGTTATTCATGGTAATTAGGATAATAAATTTTTTATTCAAGTGTTTGTTATTTATTTGCATTTTGAATAAATTTTGATTGCGCGTGATTGATTATTGGATGTTTAATAGCATTTCTTCTTATAGGAAAATCCTAGTAAATAATATAATAATTAAATAATATAATAATTATTAGTCTAAAAATAAATATTTTATTTATAAATAGTTTTGGTATAATTATTATTAATTTTAGAGTTATTTAAAAATGTATTTCGAATTTATAAAAAAAGAAAAAACAAAAGACCTAACCTAACCCTAGGCCCACTAGGGGCCCAACTAAACTACCAGCCGCACCCCCCTTCTGGCTCCTCCCCAAGCCGCCGCCGCCAGCCTCCGTTCTCCCTCTCTCCTCTCATCTCTCTCTCTCCTCCCTTCTCTTCCCTCTCCCTGCTCTCACCCACGCGCCCAGCCCCGACCGGCCGCGCGCCGCTCCAGCCGTGCGTCCCCAGCCCCGACGCGCCTAGCCGAGTGCGCTGAGGTCCACGCCCGTCCTGCACCCCGCGCCTCGGGCCGACGCCGCGACCCGACCGAGTGAAGCCGCGCCTAGGCCGACCTGCCCAGCTCTCGCCCGGATCATGATGTGCCCGACCGTTTCCCTTTCTCTCACTCGTTGCAGCGTAATTCCACGGTTGAAGACCGCCATTAATGGAGGATTGAAGGTGTCGTTCAATGGGCATTCATGTCGGCTGCGTCTCTCCCCATCCCTCTCCGCCTATAAAAGGATCGGTCGGCCGAACTTCCTCCTCGGCCCTGCTCATTCTTCTCCCTTGCTCACCGCTCTATTGTCGTGCTCGCCATCCTGTCCGCTGTTGTTCATCGACGCCAAGACGCTCCTGCCATCCCTCGCCGCTGGAGCCGTTCACCGTCGACAAGAACTCCGAAGCCGACGCCCCGTCCCGGCCGAATCTCCCTGTCGCTGAGCCCCTACTCGCCGACCTCCCTCTCTCTATACGCGAAGATCCGAGGTAGAAGAAAGTGATTTAACATTTTAGTCCCCGCCTAAGTGTAAATCGCGCTCAAGTTTTCTGCAGTGCAAATAACTTCAATCTAGGTCCCTAAAATCTTACGTGCTACCCTCTAGTGTCTACGTTTAATTTGAAATTAGCCCTGCAGCAACAGTTTGGATACGCAATGTATTCTTCGAGTATAAATAAATATTTTAGACTTTGTTAACTCCATAATTAAGTACTAAAAAGATTTACGTTAGTTCCTATGATTCACACGTTATTTAGCATTATTACTAGTAATTGTTTAAATGTGGTTTTGCAAAAGAAGAAATTAAAAATAAAAAATATATACATCTCGTATTCCTAACCAAAAGATATGTGATCATTTATCTTTTCTCAAAAAAGTGATTTAGGTATATATATATCCAAGATTTATATGTGTATACGCATGTCTATATTGTTTATGCATACTAAGAAATAATAAAACTTCCAATAAATGTTGAAATGTTATAGTTGTGATCATGTCTACTATAGTCTAAAAAGTAGTTTAATGAATCACATGCTACTTATCTTATGAATAAACATCATATTGTTTTAATATAAATTTTGAGATAAATAGTAAAGGAAAATATAACCCACATCCTTTCCGGTAGAACCACAATTAATTGGTTAATTTTCTAGATTCCATAAAGTTTGAATTAGCGCCATATTTATGTATTTTTAAATGAACCCATATAGTATATACTTCCATAGTCAATTTGCCATATAGATTCCTCTAGTGTATTCTCGAAACTAAATTATTAGTATTTTACCACATAGCAAATGAGATGATCGTCGATATGGATAGACTTATATTATAGTTACAAATCAAGTTTTATTTTTAAATTTCTTCCTTTTATAAGTATGATTTGTAAAGTGTATGTTTCATTGTTTGTTGAATGGTGTATGTTTATTTATTGGTGTATGCTTTCTTTTTGTATTGCGACGTGCGACGTTATTAGAAGCTGATTGTGTGGTAGAGGATCCGAATTCGTTCGAGGACGATCCGCAGAACACTTTTGAGCAAGGCAAGTGGATTCTCCCTCTGCATATTCTATTTGTACCCAATTAATGCATATAATAATGTTTACTTTTTGGATATACTGCATAATTTGATGGGATTTACCTAATTAAGGATTTCCTAGATTTACCAACTGTATTCCTTGATTACCCTGGGAAAATACTCTGCTTTGCAAATCGATGCTACCGCTCAACTTAATAATTGTTATGTCACTCCTATTTATGATATTAATGTTCCATAAATGAAATTTGTATTATAATGTTAACCCGATGGTTAAACAAGATTATTGCATATTAATTGGAACATGGAGTGACCATCCAGGAAAACAGTGCTACCATGAGAACTATCATGGCTCTAGTCTTGGCTAAATAACTAGGGAAGTCTTATGTTGTGTGGTGGTCGTGGTCGACCGGAACGGGGGCATCTGGCAAGCGCTTATAGTTCCGGCTCAGGCAGATTGGATACGGACATAGTTCCCAATGCTTTACCCTGTAGCCTGGACTATAAAATGGGTACATTAGGTGTGCTCTATGCAGTTTGAACATTTCCAGCATTTGTGTAATGAGGACTCTAGGGAGAAGCCTCGTAGTGAGACCCTGGCCATTCACCTCGGAAGTAAATATGGGTCTGATCAACCTAGGCTAGAAGGGAATCACGACTCATGGGTAAAGATGCGCCACCTCTGCAAAGTGTAAAACTGATATATCAGCCGTGCTCCCAGTTAAGAGCAGCCTGGAGTCCTCACATGATAATTGAACTTGAAGATAGAAATAAATCGAGATCCGATGATCTGCCAATGGTTTGCTTAAGTGGTTTCACTTAAGTGTTTTTGATACACTCTTATACTTTTGTATAAATGGGATACTTGGAGTACACTCTTATTAGTAAAGACAGGTGTTGCTAATAAAATATTGACCAACTAAAATGCTTACTGCACAACCTTAGCCTCACCTTGTTAAACTTGAATTAATTTTCCCCCACTTGCTGAGCCCCGACCATAAGTGAGCTCACCCTTGCTAATATTTTGATCAGAGGGTGAGGATGAAGACTTTGATGGAGATTTCGACGATGAACTCTAAGTCTAATGATGCGCCGGTCATATTTCTGTGGGAGATTACCCATGTTATTTAATTCTGCCTTACTTTGATGTTGATACTTGTTAAAGATACAATGATTCAGATGATGTAATAAAGTACTCTACTCTCTTTACGCCTTTATTGCATTTTCTTTTGATATATTACACTTCTGACGAAAACATATGTGTGGAAATGGATCTTGGCACACATATGGTATGCGCTCGGTTCTACCCCCTGGAACCGGGTGTGACACCATCGCGGGTTGTTTCTTCGTCGCACGAACGGTGGGCGCCAAATGTCGGAACCTGCCTTTCAGGACAAGTAGATCCAACGGGAAATGGGGAAAAGGATTTGTAATGCTAACACGGGGTGTCAAAGCCACAATATTTTCTCTATGTGCTTTGGCACAGTACGGGGGTATTTATAGGTAATCTAGGGACTGCCCGACCCTGTCAAGGACATTTAGACCCTCGATTACCTAGTTTATCCCCGGAATATTCCCACGAGGGGAGGTTACAGCGAGTCATTTCGACATACTTTATTACAGACACGACCCAACCCACACTGCCCAAGCGGTGTCCGGACGCGGGGCCCTGCTACATGGGCTGAATTGCACACGGGCCTCTCCCTGCTCTAGGGGGAGGCCCTATGGTCTTCGCGGGGCCTTCGTCTTGTCTTGTCGGAGCGAAGGGGGCCGAACAGGCCTCCATATGGACGGTGTCCTTGGTCTGTCCGGCGGGGCCTACGGACGCGGTCTTCGTTCGTGCAGCGCGAGGTAGATGTCGTCGAGCGAAGGGTGGCGTGTTCGCCTTCGCCCCAACACCTCTCAAGTGGCACTAGATAACCATAATACAAACGAGTTTTCCTCCTCTCTTAATAGTATGACTATGTTCCCGATTAACCCATCCATTTTACATCCTTTAATCACCTCATGACCAGCTAAGACAAACCCTACTATTATGCATTTCCCTTGAAACTTTCATCATGCTTTGTTGCCATCTTCAACATGACATCCATGTATCTGAAAGCATCCTTGTGGACTAAGACTTTTAACCTACATATCTCAGATGAATTTTTAGTCCACAAGTGTTGTCATTAGTTACCAAAACCCAAATAAGTAGATTGAGTGGAAAAATATTACAACTCAAAACACAAGAGAGAAGTGATTTTCGCTGAAGTTCAAGTTCCCACTTTGAGCCTTACGTCTCTGTTGAGGTGTCGATAAGAAATTCATAAAGCTCATGCTTGTGCTGGGTCCCTCTCGACCACTTCCCTCTTCTCCATTAGTTGACCTTTTATTTATTGTGGCAACATGACAACCCTCAAAAGGCTTCCCCATGGCTTTCCATAAGCATGAACGGTCACTTGACAACGCCAAGAGTAACACATGCTTCATGAATAGGTTTGGCTTGCTCTCTTTTGCTTTCTAACACCAAATCTCTCAACCCAACTCACTATACTCCTCAAATTCCACAACCTGAGAAAAAGGGCTTGGGAGTGCTCTCAAGGCTTATGATAATCTCTAATATCACCTTAAATCGGTATCCCACTTAAGAGGCATGGGACGAGACATTCACCCCAAAACTAGTCATCAGAGCTCTAAATCAAACCATTGGACCTACAAACTATGGGACTTCAACATCTATGCCACTTGCAGTGAATATGATAGCAAGGTGGAGTGTTGGTTAACAACACCAAGCTCAATGGCAAGAGCCTAAAACCAAACATGATGGCAAAGTAGAGTAGTTAATGACGATGGCAAAGCTGATAGCAAAACCTTGAGCCAAATGTGATAGTAAGGTGTAGTAAGTGAAACTAAAGCTAATTTTGAGACCTCAGGCCGAATATAGTAAGGCATTAGTGAAGTCGATACCAAAGCTGACAACAAACCCTCAATGAACATATGTGATGATAAGGTAGTGATGAGTCATCACCAAAGCTAACGATGAACCCTCGATCCAAATGTGATGCCGATGCGTTGGTGAAGTCATTGACAAAGTTTACAACAAAGCAATTAAGCAAAGTCAATCCAAGTTGAGCGATGAGGCAAGGAAATGTTGTTGATGACATTAAAGATGACGTTGAACCCTCAATACAAACTTGACAACGAGGCGTTGGAGAAATCGACGTCAAAACCCATGTTGAGCTCCCAAACCTAAGGTATTAGTGGGCAAAGCCCATATTTACAAAGATCCCACAACCTATGTTGATGGTGAGCCTTGAGTTAAAGGTACATTGTGATGAAGATGAAGTTATCAATGTTTGAAAGGATCTAGATACCTAGAAGGAGGGTTGAATGGCCTATTAAAAGTTTCTCTACAAATTGCACAAAGATAGAGTGAAGTAGTTAAGCAAATATGAAGCCCTAATAACAACAATTTTGCCTAGCTCTATTTCACCCAAATTGCAAGACTCTACTCCACTCAAGTAGCAAAGTGATAACTACTACTATTACACAAACACAGAAAAGGCTAGAACTACTCTAGTGAGCTAAACTAAAACTAGTTATTTCTACCAAGCAAGCTACAAATACACTGCATGGCTACCACTACAAAAAATTGCTACACAAGAAATATGATCCAATGTAAATCACAAGTGTGAGTGCACAAACCACCAAGGGCAAGAGACAAAAAGATTTATCCTCATGGTTCAATCGCTTTCTGACAACCTATGTCCATGTTGTGGCGAGTCTTAATGTGATGTTTCACATAATAAAAAGTTGGTCAGGATTGATGCTCAACTTGGGTGCCAATAATTATTCAATAAGGAGACATACAACAAGATACATACATTCCACTAGAGTATCTATTTACAATCTTCGTGAGGTGGGATCAAAACCTCTCACAAATCACCAATTAGAGGCAACAAACAATTGCCAACATGCCCTCAATGATCATTGGTGATCCAAACCATCTAGGTGGCTACAACCACCAAGAGTAACAAGAAATCCATAACCAGTAATGAACTAGTTCCATTAGATGCAAAACAACTAATAAAATGCACAAGATCTCTCCCAATCCCACTTTGGATCAAGAAACACACAAAGAGATGAGTAGAAGGTGTTCTTGAGAGCTCACACAAATGTTAGAAGCATTAGAACACCAAGTGAGATCCATAGGGGGCCAACCAACTTGTATTAATAGAGTTCCTTGAAAAACTAGCAGTTGGATCTTGTTGGTGGACTACCTACACAAGCACCAAAAAAGTTCGGTGCTTGATGCATGGGCAAAAATAGAGCGAGGTCTAGTTAGATTGATATATTATATTTAATCTAGATTTTAAAGTCTATATCACTTTCTTTGATGCCCGTGCGCTCGCTTAGTTCAGTCAAACTAGCCATTAGAGAATCCAATGGATACTTCCCTTTCTCTGGTGGGGGCACCTTATTAATCTAGTGACCTCCAAAACATTTCGATGTAGCCACCCGAGAGCTCCTAGCTACCATAAAAAAGATCTTTATATCTAGATTTGCCAACTGATACTTCGTAGATTGACTCTGGTGTCACTGTTTATATGTCACCAATTTTAATAGAGATTCCATATGGAGAGGAATGTTTCAAGAGGAGAAAGAAGTACTAGAGTCACCAATAGACTCGAAGCTAAAGTTGAAGCCCTTGGAAATGTTTCATTAGCATTAGATAGTGGCTTCATTCTTTGATTGAACATTGTCTTATTTATGTCTTCCATGAGAAGGAATTTAATTTCAGTTTCATGTTTAGACAACAATAATATTCACTGTCACATTGGAAATAGAAAGTGCATTATTAAATGCGACAATAGCAATGTGGGTCTTGCCATCAGAAAAGACAAGCTTTCTTTACTTTCCATCTGGGATCATATGAATGGGTTAAAAGCCTCTTCTACTGTGAATGTATATGATGTAACTAGTAAGCATAAGTGAAATAAGAATTAATCGTCATCGAAACTATGACACTAGCTGTCAGGTACCGTAATTAGGGGTACCCCCAATACTCCTAAGCATGGCTGGAAAACATCTTCGAAACAGACCGTAAAGACCGCTAAGTGCGGTTCAAAGCTGAAGCCTCGTCAGCCAAAGGACGCGATCTCGTCTCGCCCGAGCCCGGCCTCAGGCAAGAACAGTAGTCCCGGATGGATTCACGCCTCGCCTGAGGACCTCCTCAGGCAGTGGGCGCACCCCCGGCTCGCCCGAGGCTAAGCTCGGGCAAACCTTGTCGTACACAACCTCGACCAAATCGCCTTACCACCGACCGTATCGCATGCGCATTCAATGCGGGGATCACCTGACACCTTATCCTGACACGCGCGCCTCAGTCGGCAAGGTCGAAATGACCGCAGTCACTTCGCCCCTTTACTGATCGTTTTGACAGGAAAACAGCACTATTCACCCCGTTCCGACTACTGTGCCAACCACCAGGGTAAAACTAACGACGGTAAGTCACGACCTCCCTCGAGTTCAGCCTCGGGCGCAACAGGGAGCTCCGCCTCGCCCGACCTCAGGCCTTGGCCTCAGCCTCAGCCTCGGTAGAAGGTCTCCGCCTCGCCCGACCTCAGGCCTCAGCCTCAGGAGAAGGTCTCCGCCTCGCCCGACCCCAGGCCTCGACCTCAGCCTCGGCCTCAGGAAAAGGTCTCTGCCTCGCCCGACCTCGGGCCTCGCCCTCAGCCTCGGCCTCGGGAGGAGTCACAACCTCGCCCGACCTCAGACTCGGCCTCAGGAGAAGTCTCCGCCTCGCCCGACCTCGGCCTCGGATCGACTGCGCCACAGGGGATACATCATTACCCTACCCCTAGCTAGCTGCCTCAGGCTACGAAGGAACATGACCAGTGTCCCATTTAGATTACTCCGGCAACAGGTAATGATGGTTCCCTGCATGCGTCCATGACGTCGGTTGTTCTCAACTCTCTACGAAGGCAAAGAAACGTCAGGAGGACCCCGGGCCGCAACGCCAGCTACGCTTCTACAGGGCTCAAGCACTTCTCCGCCTGCCATGTTAGTGCACAGCTACACCCCCATATGTACAGCTGGATCATCTCCTTGTATCTATAAAAGGGGATGTCCAGGGCCTTCCCAAGAGAGAAGGCAGAGGGAAAACACGAAGGAGCCTAACTCAGACGGCTCACCTCAAGGCTAAACCCTCTCTCTCGCGAAGCTTGTAACCCCTACTACGAGCACCCCGGTGCAGGATAATATAAGCCTCATCCCCCCTCTTGTGTTTCATCTTGCATCAACCCATCTGGGCAGGGACACGCAGCATCAAATTCACTAGTCGGTTGAGGGTCCTCGCGGGTCCAAAACACCGACAGTTGGCGCGCCAGGTAGGGGTCCTGCTGCGTGTTGACAAACACTTTCCCATTGAGTTCTAGATGGACAATCTTCAGCAGCCTCTTCAGCCTGGGACGGTGCTCCGCTTCGAGAGTCTCGAGTTCATGTCCCGCGATGGCAGCTACGACATGGTACTCCTCCCCCCGCAGCACGACAACAACGACGGTCGTCGGCTCGCCCGGCGGAGGCAAACTCGACGACGACTTCCCCCCGTGGCGGAAGAGGAACACCCAGGTTTGCCCTGCCACCCTCCTCGCCAGAGGAGGAGGAGACGGAGCAACCGTGGCCAGGCAGGAGGCGGCACCTCGTCGGCTGTCGGACCAGAGCGAGCCGATGACGCTGGCACCCCTGCGGGGGACATGTCGGGTGTTGTCCTTGCACCTGAGACAACGACGGGTGTCGCTTCCTAGCAACGAGCCAACCCCAAGCAGACTGATGACGCCGGCACCCTTGCGAGGGACTTGTCGGACATTAGCCTCGCACCTCAGATAACGACACATTCCATCCCCGATGCGACTTCACCACCGTCCATCAACCAAGAGGTACCATCAGTTTTCCACCCTGTTCCCTTTAGATTCAGCTTCGATCCACCAAGCGACCCCACTTCGGTGAGCGCTTTCGCAAGGGCATATCCTGACCTTCCGGGGTACCATATGTGGTCAACTTGGGACTGACTGACGGCTGTCTCAACCTCCAGACCTACGGGTTCCGAGGAAGAAGACGACCCCAACTTCAGTTGGGATTTCTCCGGACTCCGTGATCCCAGTGCCATGCGAGACTTCATGTCCGCATGTGACTACTGCCTCTCCGGCTACTCTGATGATAGCCACAGCCTTGACGCTGAGGGTTACGACCCAAGTCGCGAGTGTTTCCACATCGATCAGGGGGATCACGATGAAGACAACCACCTCGGCATGCCAGGAAATGACGACGCCCCTGTGCCTGCGTCTCGCGTTGACATCCCGCGGGAGCTAGCTGTGGTCCGAGTCCCTACGGGGGGTCAGGGCACACAACTCGAGCAACTCCGCGAGATGCAGGCCAAGCTCGACGAAGAAACGGGGCGACTTGTGCAGCTCCGACAAAACATTGAGCAGGAGTGGGCAGGCCGAGCACTCGTCGGAGGAGCGCGTCATCGGGCCCAGGACGTCCAGCGCCGTATCATTGACGATGTCAGGGCAGGGCTGCCCCCGGCCTTCAGCGAGCCGGCCAGAACCTAGCTGCAGCGGTGATGCTACTTCGAACAATGTCGGAGCCATCCACCACCGAGGGGCGACGTATCCAGGGTGAACTCAAGGACCTCCTGGAAAACGCCGCCGTCCGATGAGCCGAGAGCTTTGCCTCCCGAGGGCGAGGAGGCCCCTCGGAGCATCATGCAGCGTCCTCTCGACGCATGTGCGAGGCCTCGGTCCACATCGAGCACACAGGAGACAGGACACCTGCAGCCCGAGATCGCCTCAGCGACGAGCAACACCGCCGCGACCGTCGAGCCTGCCTCGAGAGAAGGTGCACCGAGGCTACCACCCCAGGCGCGGGGGACGCTACAACAGTGAGGAGGATCGGAGCCCCTCACTCGAACCACCAGGTCTGCGGGTCTTCAGCCGGGCCATACGACGGGCGCCGTTCCCGGCCCGGTTCTGGGCCCCGACAACCATTACCAAGTACTCAGGTGAGACGAGGCCGGAGTTGTGGCTCGCGGATTACCGTCTGGCGTGCCAGTTGGGAGGGAGGGACGACGACAACCTCATCATCCGCAACCTCCCCCTTTTCCTCTCCGACGCTGCCCAGGTCTGGCTGGAGCATCTGCCTCCTGCGCAGATCTTTGACTGGGACGACCTAGTCAAGGCCTTCGCTGGAAATTTCCAGGGTACGTACGTGCGCCCTGGCAACTCGTGGGATCTCAGGAGCTGCCGCCAGCAGCCAGGGGAGTCCCTGCGAGAGTACATCTGGCGGTTTTCAAAGCAGTGCACCGAGTTACCTAACATCACCGACTCGGACGTCATCGGAGCATTCCTCGCCGGCACCACTTGCCGGGACCTGGTAAGCAAACTGGGATGCAAGACTCCCACCAAAGCGAGCGAATTGATGGACATAGCCACCAAGTTCGCCTCTGGTCAGGAGGCAATCGAAGCCATCTTCCAGAAGGACAAGCAGCCTCAGGGAAGACAGAAGGAGGACGTCCCCGAGGCGTCCGTCCAGCGTGGCACGAAGAAGAAGACCAGGAAGAAGGCGCAAGCAAAACGTGACGCCGTTGATGCGGATCTCGTCGCTGCTGCCGAACACAGGAATCCTCGGAAGCCTCCCGTAGGGGCCAACATGTTCGACAAGATGCTCAAGGAGTCATGCCCCTATCACAGGGGTCCCGTCAAGCACACCCTTGAAGAGTGCGACATGCTCCGACGTTACTTCAATAAGGCTGGACCCTCGGCAGAAGGTGGCAAGGACCAAGGCAACAACAAGAAGGGGGCCGACAAGGAAGGGGAGTTCCCGGAGGTCCACAACTGCTTCATGATCTATGGTGAACAAGTGGCAAATGCTTCGGCTCAACACCGCAAGCAAGAGCGCCGGGAGGTCTGCTCGGTGAAGGTAGCAACGCCAGTCTACCTAGACTGGTCCGACAAACCCATTACCTTCGACCAAGGCGACCACCCGACTGCGTACCAAGCCTAGGAAGGTACCCGCTTGTCGTCGACCCCGTCATCAGCAATGCTAGGCTCTCCAAGGTCCTCATGGACGGAGGCAGCAGCCTCAACATCATCTACGCCGAGACCCTAGGGCTCTTGGGGCTCGATCTGTCCACGATCCGGGCCAGTGCGGCACCTTTTCACGGGATTGTCCCTGGTAAGCGCGTCCTGCCCCTTGGGCAACTTGATTTGCCCGTCTGCTTCGGAACTCCCTCCAACTTCCGAAAGGAAACCCTCACTTTTGAGGTAGTTGGGTTCCGAGGGACCTATCACGCGGTGCTGGGAAGGCCGTGCTACGCCAAGTTCATGGCCGTCCCCAACTACACGTACCTCAAGCTCAAGATGCCAGGCCCCAGGGGAACCATCACCGTCGGTTCCACATACCGCCACGCTTACGAGTGCGGCGTGGAATGCGTGGAGTACGCCGAAGCCCTCACCGAGTCCGAAGCTCTTATCGCCGACCTGGATTGCCTCTCCAAAGAGGCGCCCGACGTGAAGCGGCACGCCGGCAACTTCGAACCAGCTGAGGCGGTTAAGTCCGTCTCTCTCGACCCCAGCAACGACGCCAGCAAGTCAGGATCGACTCCGCGCTCAACCCCAAATAGGAAGCAGTGCTCGTCGACTTTCTCCGCGCAAACGCCGAAGTTTTTGCGTGGAGTCCCTCGGACATGCCAGGCATACCAAGGGATGTCGCTGAGCACTCACTGGACATCCGAGTCGGTGCCCGACCCGTGAAACAGCACATGTGCCATTTTGATGAAGAAAAGCGTAGAGCCATAGGTGAGGAGGTCCACAAGCTAATGGCTACAGGGTTCATCAAAGAGGTATTCCATCCAGAAGGTTGTGTGTAGACTACACTGGGTTAAATAAAGCATGTCCAAAGGTTCCCTACCCTCTGCCTCGCATCGATCAAATTGTGGATTCCACCGCTGGGTGCGAAACCCTGTCTTTCCTCGATGCCTATTCAGGCTATCACCAAATCAAGATGAAAGAATCCGACCAGCTCGTGACTTCTTTTATCACACCTTTTGGCATGTATTGTTATACTACTATGCCATTTGGCTTGAGGAATGCAAGTGCAACATACCAAAGGTGCATGAACCATGTGTTCGGAGAACACATCGGCAGAACGGTCGAGGCTTACATCGATGACATTGTTGTCAAAACAAGGAAGGCCTCCAACCTCCTCTCCGACCTTGAGGTAACATTCAGGTGCCTAAGAGTGAAGGGCGTAAAACTCAATCCGGAGAAGTGTGTCTTCGGAGTCCCCTGAGGCATGCTCCTAGGGTTCATCGTCTCCGAACGAGGCATCGAGGCCAACCCGGAGAAAATCGCGGCCATCACCAACATGGGACCCATCAAAGATTTAAAAAGAGTACAAAGGGTAATGGGATGCCTTGTGGCTCTGAGCCGCTTCATCTCGTGCCTTGGTGAGAAAGGATTGCCCTTGTATCGTCTCTTAAGGAAGGCTGAGCACTTCACTTGGACTCCCGAGGCCGAAGAAGCCCTCGGAAACTTAAAGGCACTTCTTACTAATGCGCCCATCTTGGTGCCCCCCGCTGCGGGAGAAGCCCTCTTGATTTATGTAGCCGCAACCACTCAGGTGGTCAGCGCCGCAGTCGTAGTCGAGAAACGAGAAGAGGGGCATGCACTGCTCATCCAGAGGCCGGTCTACTTCATCAGCGAGGTGCTATCTGAGACCAAAATCTGCTACCCGCAAATCCAGAAGCTACTGTACGCGGTGATTCTAACACGACGAAAGTTGCGACACTACTTCGAGTCTCACCCGGTGACTATGGTGTCATCCTTCCCCCTGGGAGAGATCATCCAGTGCCGAAAGGCCTCGGGTAGGATAGCAAAATGGGCAGTGGAACTCATGGGGGAAACACTTTCATTCGCTCCTCGGAAGGCCATAAAATCTCAAGTCTTGGCAGACTTCCTGGCTGAATGGGTCGACACCCAATTGTCGATAGCTCCAATCCAGGCCGAACTTTGGACCATGTACTTCGATGGGTCGCTTATGAAAACTGGAGCAGGTGCTGGCTTGCTCTTCATTTCACCCCTCGGGAAACATGTGCGCTACGTTATACGCCTCCATTTTCCGGCGTCAAACAACGTGGCCGAGTACGAGGCCTTGGTTAATGGATTGCGCATCGCCGTCGAGCTAGGGGTTCGGCGCCTCGACGCTCGTGGCGACTCGCAGCTCGTTATTGACCAGGTCATGAAGAACTCTCACTGCCGCGATCAGAAGATGGAGGCCTACTACGACGAAGTTCGGTGCTTGGAAGATAAGTTCTATGGGCTGGAGCTCAACCATGTTGCTCGACGGTACAACAAGACTGCGGATGAGCTGGCTAAAATAGCCTCGGGACGGACGACGGTTCCCCCGAACGTCTTCTCCAGGGACATATATCAACCATCCGTCAAACTCAACAACGCACCCGAGCCCGAGGAGGCCTCGGTCCAGCCCGAGGTGCCCTCGGCCGCCGAGGGTGAGGCCCTGCGCGTCGAGATAGAGCAGAGTGGGGTTACGCCAAACCTAAACTGGCAAACCCCGTACCGAGAATATCTCCTCCGAGGAGAGCTGCCCCTCGACAAGGCCGAAGCTCGGCGACTGGCTCGGCGCGCCAAGTCATTCGTTTTATTGGGTGATGAAAAAGAGTTGTACCACCGCAGCCCCTCAGGCATCCTCCAACGATGCATATCCGTCGCCAAGGACAAGAGCTGTTACAAGAAATACACTCGGGGGCTTGCGGTCACAATGCAGCACCTCGAGCCCTCGTGGGAAACGCTTTCCGACAAGGTTTCTACTGGCCGACCACGGTGGCCGACGCCACTAGGATTGTACGCTCCTGCCGAGGGTGTCAATTCTACGCAAGACGGACGCACCTGCCCGCTCAGACCCTACAGACAATACCTATCACTTGGTCGTTTGCCGTATGGGGTCTGGACCTCGTCGGTCCCTTGCAGAAGGCACCCGAGGGCTTCACGCACCTGCTGGTCGCCATCGACATATTCTTCAGGTGGATTGAAGTCCGACCCTTAACCAGCATCGGGTCCGAGCAGGCGGTGGCGTTCTTTACAAATATCATCCATCGCTTTGGGGTCCCAAACTCCATCATCACTGACAATGGCACGCAATTCACTGGGAAAAAGTTCCTAGACTTCTGCGAAGGCCACCACATCCGTGTGGACTGGGCCGACGTAGCTCACCCAATGACAAATGGGCAGGTGGAGCGCGCCAATGGCATGATTTTGCAGGGACTAAAACCAAGGATCTACAAACACCTCAACAAGTTTGGCAAGCGGTGGATAAAAGAACTACCCTCGGTGGTTTGGAGTCTGAGGACGACGCCGAGCCGGGCCACGGGCTTCTCGCCGTTTTTCCTAGTCTATGGGGCCGAGGCCATCTTGCTCACGGACTTGGAATATGGTTCCCCGAGGACAAAGGCATAAAACGACCAAAACAACCAGACCAGCCGAGAGGATTCATTGGACCAGCTGGAAGAGGCTCGGGACGTAGCCTTACTACACTCGGCGCGGTACCAGCAGTCTCTGCGACACTACCATGCCCGAAGGATTCGGCCCCAAGGCTTCCAAGTGGGAGATTTGGTGCTTCGGCTATGACAAGACGCCCGAGGGCGCCACAAGCTCACTCCTCCCTGGGAAGGGCCGTTCATCATCACCAAAATTTTGAAGCCCGGGACATACAAGCTGGCCAACGATCAAGGCGAGGTCTACAGCAACGCTTGGAACATCGAACAACTACGTCGCTTTTACCCTTAAAGTGTTTCAAGTCGTTCATGTATCTCGATCCCTTTACATGTATAAATAAAAAGTCTAACTGTCAAGGGAGGATCGGCCTTGCCTCAGCAAAAAGCGAACCTCCCTCGGGGGCTAGAAGGGGGGAACCCCCTCTGCGTCAAAATTTTCCTCAGAAAAGTTTTCTACCAAAACGACTTTCGTGCCTTTAAACTATATCGATAACGGAATCCTAAAAACGAGCTAGAGAGACATTGAACGGCAAGGCCGACCGAGCCGAGGGACTCCTACGCCTCCGGGATACGGATACCTCACTCATCACCTTCCGCGAAAAGTAACTCACGCTCGGGCAAGTGATTCTGCTACCGAACAAGTCCTAACGCTCGAAACAAGAGGAAAGAAACGCAGCTTCATACCATAACACTAAAAATGTTTTGGCCTCAGCAGCCGCAAGAAACATACACATACTTAAAACAAATTGTTCCCTATAGGCTCAGGTGTCGACAGGGGGAGGAGCGGCACCCTCGGCGTCATTCCTACCCGCGACGGAATCTGGCCCGGCCTCGGGCGGTGACGCAGGCGGAAGGAGCTCCACCTCGAAGAAGGAAGCCAATGCCGCACATGGGCCCTCGGCAGCCGCGTCAAGCCTTTGGACCACGGATAGGGCGGCCTCCTCTTCATCGGGTAAGCAGTAGCCCTCGCTGACCCGCTCCAAATCCACATCATAGTGGGAAGCAAGGACGGCGAAGGCCCGCCTAACGCCGTGGTGCAGCGCCCCGCGGAGTCTGCTGCGCACGTGGCCACCCAAGGCCCGCAGGCGACTCTGGGGGGAGCTACCCGAGGGAATGTCGCCGAGGCCAAAGGTCCGGCAGAAGGCCGAGATGGCCTCGGACATGGCCACGCGGTCGGCCTCCTTCTGCTCAGCCGCCTGGGCAAGCGCCTTGCAGTTCTTGACGGACTCGTTAAGAGTCGTCTCAAACCCTGAGGATAGCTGGACAATATTCTTCAGACACGAGGAGAAGAATGAAGCTAAAACAAAGTCACAAAGCAGGCAAAACAAACCTTCGGCCAAGGCACGCTGCTGTGAGGTCATGGCTTGGGCGGACCGGGCAGACCTGACGGCCACGACCAGGCCCTCCGCAAGGGTCCCGGCCCGAGCGGTCACCTCGGGTCTAGAAGGGAGGAAACCCCCTCTGCGTCAAAATTTTCCTCGAAAAAGTTTTCTGCCAAAACGACTTTCGTGCCTTTCGACTATATCGATAACGGAATCCTAAAAACGAGTGAGAGAGACCTTGAACGGCAAGGCCGACCGAGCCGAGGGACTCCTACGCCTCCGGTATACGGATACCTTACTCATCACCTTCCGCGAAAGGTAGCTCACGCTCGGATAAGTGATTCTGCTACCGATGAACAAGTCCTAATGCTCGAAATAAGAGGAAAGAAGCATAGCTTTGTACTCAAATACCCAAATGTTCAGGCCTTAGTAGCCACAGAGAACAAACACACATACTTAGGGTAACTATGGTACCTAGACTTAGGCGTCGGCAGCACCCTCGGTGGTTTTCCCGACCTGCGGCAGATGTCTTGGTACTTGAAGCAGTTACATTTTGCTCTCAGGCAAATACCGTTACATTCCCTTATAAACGGGACCTTGGCTCCATTCCCGCGGGAATGAACTACCTCCACACCAGGGGGGCTGCGAGATAACAGACTCCAAGCGGCTCACGGGCGACCACTGCACCAGCAGCGACAACGACCTCCGCCTCGGGCGGCTAGACAACAGCAGCGATTGCCTCAGGGCAAACGGTACTGTGAAAAGGCCCTCGCCCCCGTCCCCGCATGGGGGGCGAGGACAAGCCATTAAAGCCAAAGAGCCGGAGGTTCGGCCATAGGTGGCGCTGACGGTCTCGTCGGCGGAGGCAACCACTTCTGCAGTGGGAAGCCTCACCTATGGCGACCACCACCTCAGCACCGACGACATCGGCCACCTACGCGTCGACGCCGCACCGGCGAATGGCGGCCGCCCCAGCGCGCACAAGGAGGTCCTCACTCCTGTCCTCGCTACGGGAGTGAGGACAAGACCATCCGGGGACGTGGACACCGCCCTGCGGCGTACGACGTGTTGTGTGACCCCCGGTGCGGCCAGCGGCGCGGGAAGGGCCATAGACGTGGCCGACCTACGCACGGCACGACCGTCGCCCGCGTGGTGGACGGACAGCCACCCCCCGACCAGGCAGCAGGTGGCAGTTCGCCTCCTCCGCAAGGCTGGTGAACTCCCTTCTCCCCCAAATGCTGGAGGAATAAGCGGGTCGCCAGCCCATGCGGAGGACCCGACCGCAACTCGGCTTCCCCTCCCCCCAGCACGAATGATGAACATCCTTGAAGCCGAGGGCAAGGGATAGGCCACGGCCTGGCTCGCTCTTCTCCACCACAAGGCTAACGGTCATCATCCTAGGTGACCGCCGGTGGGGGACTGCAGCCGGGCAGCATGATGAAAATCCTTGAAGACGAGCGATGGCTAGAGAGCGCCAACCCCCACAAGGTCGTGCTCCTCCAACAGCAGCAAGAAGAAGGCAACACCGGTGCGCCCCATCTGGAGGCCTGGGAGATGGAAAGACGCGATCAATGCGAGAAGAGCAAAGGCATGGCTACTGCCCGGGGGATCGATCCCTTTTTAAAGGCAGATCTCCCTACTCGCACCCCAAAGCGTCACGAGCAAAGTCTCCGCCGACGTGCTCTAGGGTTCCCACCCTATGACATGGAGGCTAGGTTCCACATGTCTTACGAACTGACCCGAAACGCGAAGAGGGCGAACCGCCGCACACGAAGCGTGTAAATACCCCGCGGTTAAGCGCTCTCTCATCCTCGCCGAAACCAGCGGTCGAAAAGGCGGACCGCCACGCAAGAAGTGTGCAACCGCACCGCGGTTGTACACCCTTTCAGCTTCATTGTAACTAGCGGTCCAGCATGGGGACCCGGGCCCACATGTCATGTAACCAGCGCACCGGTTACTACGTGCAAAGCAACCGCACCGCCACTCGCGCCAATGCCGCGTCTTCTCGGGACTATAGAACCAGTGCAACGACTTGAGGCAACCCCGCGCATGACCCAACAGTGCCAATTAAGTGCGACGATCATGGGTCAGTCAGCCGCGGGGATAGACGCGACAGTTGGTATGACCATAGGCGGACCGGCAGTAATTGCAGCAATGGACGGACAGAAGCAGCGGTCCAACCACTAACCAGGCCCTGGTCCCACCTACAGGCTCGCATCCTCCCCTGAAGTGGCAGGGGAGCCCTCTCCTACAGCATAAAGACGACACACCCGTGTTCCGTTCCTCGAACGACTCACGCACGCGCAACAGATACCCCGCGAATCGCCCGTCCCATCGCATTAACTCCCTGGCAGGGCACGTGACACCTCTAGCAGGCGAAGCGGGCGCCGTTTCGTCTCCGTCATGATGACCGCCTCAAAAAAGGTGTGCCACATTGTTTAAATTTATATCTTGTTTTCCTTTTCCCTCTCTCTCTCTTGCCACAGGGATCGGGAAAGGGGATATTTCGAAAGGATCCTTCTCAGCGAAGGAAACGGGCCCTGAGCCCTCCTACTGATGAAGGGTTCGAAGGTTGCGCCCTGCGGGGTTCGGCAACCGCCTCAGAGCACTCGGGCTCCGAGCCCTTTACTGATCAGGGGGTCGAAGGCTGGCCCCTTGGAAGGGTTCGACAGCCGCCCCAGAGCACACAGAGTCAGGGATGACCATGGGTACGTCCGTTACATGGCCAAGGCTCGGGCTACGCTCCCGAGGTACCCTAGGACATTTCCGAGACCAGCGGGAACGATTTGTAATGGAATCCCACTGGAGGGAGGCACCGAGCCCTTGGACCCTATCAAATGGGTCCGGGTCCAGCAAATCACATGCAGGTACTTTTGGAGCGCGCCTCTAGGCCACTAGCCAACCCTTATCGAACGGGGCTCGGGCGTCCGCTCGGATCACCCGATAGCAACTCACTAGAAACACCATGTTCGGCGCCCACCGAGGGTAACATGGCGCGTTCCCCCCCCCCCCCTCCTCCTTGCGGAAAGGCGATGAAGGGGCGTACAATAAAAAGCCGAGACAGTCCTCGATCGTCCTCTCGCTCCGTGCAGAGGCTCGGAGGCTGCTCTCGCACCAGGCTACGGCCAAATTGTTGACCACGTCGACAAAACAGCTTGAAAACTTGGAGCCTGACCATGCACCCGGGCTGCGGCCAGGCCACATGAGGGAACAACAAGGCCGACCGAGTAATCACAAGAAGAATTAAGACCTCAGAGGAGTCAAACCACTCCTCCGAGGCCTCGGGGGCTACACCCGACGGGTGCGCTCGCGCGCACCCGTCAGAACAAAATATAACCGAGAAAGGCTAGTCCCCTTGCAAAAAATCCGGCAGAACCTCCAAGCGAGTGCCTACACTCCCTTTGAGGCTCGGGGGCTACTGTCGGGTACCGTAATTAGGGGTACCCCCAATACTCCTAAGCATGGCTGGAAAACATCTTCGAAACAGACCGTAAAGATCGGTAAGCGCGGTTCAATGTTGAAGCCTCGTCAGCCAAAGGACGCGATCTCGTCTCGCCCAAGCCCGGCCTCAGGCAAGAACAGTAGTCCCGGACGGATTCACGCCTCGCCCGAGTACCTCCTCAGGCAGTGGGCGCACCCCCGGCTCGCCCGAGGCTAAGCTCGGGCAAACCTTATCGTACAGCAACCTCGACCAAATCGCCTTACCACCGACCGTATCGCATGCGCATTCAATGCGGGGATCACCTGACACCTTATCCTGACACGTGTGCCTCAGTCGGCAAGGTCAAAATGACTGCAATCACTTTGCCCCTTTACTGATCGTTCTGACAGGAAAACAGCACTATTCACCCTGTTCCGACTACTGTGCCAACCACCAGGGTAAAACTAACGACGGTAAGTCACGACCTCCCCCGAGTTTAGCCTCGGGCGCAACAGGGAGCTCCGCCTCGCCCGACCTTAGGCCTCAGCCTCAGCCTCAGCCTCGGGAGAAGGTCTCCGCCTCGCCCGACCCCAGGCCTCGGCCTCAGCCTCGGCCTCGGGAAAAGGTCTCCGCCTCGCCCGACCTCGGGCCTCGCCCTCAGCATCGGCCTCGGGAGGAGTCACAACCTCACCCGACCTCAGCCTCAGCCTCAGGAGAAGTCTCCGCCTCGCCCGACCTCGGCCTCAGACCGACTGCGCCATAGGGGATACATCATTACCCTACCCCTAGCTAGCTACCTCAGGCTACGAAGGAACAAGACCGTTGTCCCATCTAGATTACTCCGGCAATAGGTAATGATGGTTCCCTGCATGCGTCCATGACGTCGGTTGTTCTCAACTCTCTACGAAGGCAAAGAAACGTCAGCAGGACCCCGGGCCGCAACGTCAGCTACGCTTCTACAGGGCTCAAGCACTTCTCCGCCTGCCACGTTAGTGCACAGCTACACCCCCATATGTACAGTTGGATCATCTCCTTGTATCTATAAAAGGGGATGTCCAGGGCCTTCCCAAGAGAGAAGGCAGAGGGAAAACGCGAAGGAGCCTAACTCAGACGGCTCACCTCAAGGCCAAACCCTCTCTCGCGCGAAGCTTGTAACCCCTACTACGAGCACCCCGGTGCAAGATAATATAAGCCTCATCCCCCCCCCCCTCTTGTGTTTCATCTTGCATCAACCCATCTGGGCAGGGACACGCAGCATCAAATTCACTAGTCGGTTGAGGGTCCTCACGGGTCCAAAACGCCGACACTAGCGTTTAAGCCATATTTCTAGAGTGGACTCAATGATTAATTAAAAAATAAATTCTCCACTCATTAGAATTATCATATTTTAACCAATGAATAAAATACATTAAAGAAAAGTATGTGGAGCAAATTAAGAAAGAGACAACGAGATGCACAAAAGTTTTAGAAATTATTCATATGGACATGTGTGGACTAATGATTTCTCATCATATGAGTATATATATCTAATTAATAAATGATAAAAAGCATTAGATAAGTTTAAGGTATTCAAATCTGAAGTTAAGAATTAGCATGATTTAAATATTTAGATAGTAAGATCAGATCATGGTGGTGAATACTACAGGAAACATACCCCTTATGGCCAAGCTCCTCGACCGTTTGCAAGATTCCTACAGGAAAGTGACATAGTTGCCAAGTATTCAATGTTAGATGAATCTCAGCAGAATAGAGTGGCTAAAATGTGCAAGCACACCTTAATGGATATGGTAAGAACTAAGAAGCATGATAAGTTACTCCACTTTGCCAATTAATTTATGGATGGGGCACTGAAAATCACTATCCATATTCTTAATAGAGTTCCTAGTTAGTCGGTGCCTAAAACACCATATTAATTATGGACTAAGAGAAAGGCATCACTAAATTATTTGCATATGTGGACTATCCGACGGAACCTAATATATTTAACTAAAATATTGGAAAGTTAGAGTCTAAGACAATAAGTTGACATTTGAGGCTATCTAGAAAGATCAAATGGATATTATTTATACTGTCTGATAGATATACTAAATTTGTAGAAACGCGACACTATATTTTTAGAAGATGATATGGTTAGAGGGATCATAGTACCCCAAGGGATTGCCTTGATGAGAAGTGGGTGTGTTCCCCAATTTTAATAAATTTTGAACCTTTCTTCTTGGCAACTGTTGTAGTTGCAACACTCACTGCTATGACACCTATTGTTGATCCTTCAAATAGACATATCATTGTCCTTGAGTATCCAATTAATGGTGCCACAAGTCATTGCCCCAGTAAATGAGAAGCCAGAATAACCTCATGTGGAAAGTAATGAACCTATTCTTATAAGATCTCAAAGGAATAGGAAGTAGGTGATTCCCAATGATTATGAGATTTATATGAGTGAGAATATAGACACCAAGGGCGATCGTACCTCTTTTGAGGAAGCCATGAGCAGTGCTAACTCATCCAAGTGGCCCAATACCATGGAGGATGAAATAAAGCCAATGAGTACCAACAAGGTTTGGGACTTAGTAGAAATTTCTAGAGAAGCCTAATCAGTATGCTATAAATGCGTCTACAGAACGAAACTTGACTCCAAAGAAAATGTAGAAAGATTTAAAACAAGATGAAACATGAATCCAATAGTATTTTACTCCTATAACAACAAGAAAAGTGCTATTGCCAAACACGTTGACATTAAGTATTATATTGTAATGAAGGGTCTAGGATCAAACAATTGACCTTCAATATATACATACAATGCAAATGCTTGTGGATTCACTCGCTAAAGGCTTCCACCCAACGTGTTTAGAAAATACGTAGCCAACGTGAGTTTAATGGAGCACCTATGGTTCTACATTAATAAGTTATAAAATGAAACCATCTTCCTCAAGTTTAAGTTCTTTGCTTTGATAGAAAGGTGTATTATAGTTACTCAGTAGTGTCTAACAAGTTGTAATGCCTTGGTCTTGGTGTACTAATCTATTGAGAAGTGAGAATTGTAAGTTAGGAAACTAAGGAATTAAGAAAGAAAGTTCTAAGCATAAGCAAGCAAGTATGAGATCAAGGGGAGAATCTTGGGTTGATCTCAACCGACTCGATCATGGGACCGAGTCAAGTCTATAACATGTCCTGTTCGGGATGCAACAACCTTTTGGTCGAGCCCCTTTCACATGATGGATAATAAAAGGGAAGAGTCGGTCGGTATGGGAACCAATATTCACCGTTGTCAACTATTTCCCACATACCTAGAACTAATCTAACCTAGTCGTGGTTAGTAAAGGGAAGGTCGCCATCACTCCTCACCGTCTTTGTGGGAAGAACAACTACCCAAAGGTAATCTAACATTTTTATGCATCTAGTGGCTAGTATTAAGGACAAGGTCCCTAGTTTCTTACTACAAACATGTCTAACACATCTCAACAAATTTTAATTCTAGTGATTGAGATGTCATCAAAATGATCAAAATCACTTTATGAATAAGTTAAAGGGTCCATATTCGCAACATCTTGAGAATAAGAAATGTTTATGATTGATAACACGATAACTATTTCAAAAACCATCTCTGATGGGTCCAATTTGACCAGCCCTAAAGGTAATTTGTATAGTAGCGTAAACACGAACCCACATCTGATAGGGCACTAGCTAACTCCTACCTCTAAGATATATATGGACTTTGTAGATCTAACAAAGTTCTTTTGTTTTAGGACAATTGTGGTATCTTGTTGAAGTTTGAATGAAATGGATACAAGATTGACGACTTACTCAAACACATTGAACAAACCTTTGGTATTGCTTTCTTTATGAAAATTAGAGATAGATATGTGCAGGTCTAAAAATTTTGGAGTTAAAGTTGAGCCAAATATGGACATAGAGACAAAGGTATGACCCAATGTCCTAGTTTCTCTTTGGGATAAAAATAAACGAGAATAGGAGGAAAACTTCCTCTATTACCATATTTTCACCGAATATGGGAGCGGGACATCTAGTAATGGGAATTGTTGTGGGATAGATGGGCGATTAAATACGAACAGAAATGTGTCGAAAACGGACAGTAGCTAGAATGTTTTCCAGAATCGCAATTCCTCGTAATGTAATATAAGTCTTGTAATTCAGTGCATGTGCTACGGCAGTGAAAGTTGACTAGAGGGGGTGAATAGACAAGCAGAATTTTTTTCAACAAAAACTAGAAACGAATTGTGTGAAACTGGTTCAATCGGTCTACACGAGTCCAACTAAAAAATGAGATATACAACTGAATTATTCTCGAAATTCACCCAGTTAACTTTGCAAATAGGATGTCCTAGATGATCTATAGGGTTTAAAGTAGTAGATCTGAGAAGGGTACTTCTTAAAATCCACACACCAAAAGATATAAACAATTCTTTCATGGAATGGTGAGAGAACGAAGAACAAGAACAAACACAATGAGCAAGAACACAAGAGACATAAGATTATCACGAGGTTCGGTCACACCACAAAGATGTCCTACTTCCTCGTTGAGGCACCCACAAAGAGCTAGGTCTCTTTCAACCCTAATCCTCCTTTCACCGACCACAAAGGTCAAGCCTACACACTAATCTTTGCTCACATGAGTGGGTAATACAAATTGTCTTGTGATCTTCCACAAGATTTGGAGACTCAAATGCGAGACCTAGTCATCTAGCAGATAGAAGCTCCAAGAGTAATTAATCCACAAAGAACTCGATTTAGTACCAAAGCTCAAATCAAGAAGAGCAAGAAGGATTTGGAGATGAAGCACAAAAACTCGTAGCTCTTCAATCTCACTCAAAGATTTCTCTCCAAAGATTTAAAATGGAAGAGGCAAGAGGTGTGTGAGAGAGAGTGGGGAGTGTTTCTCAGGTTAGAAATGGAGTTCAAGGCATGCTCTTATGTGGAGGAGAGAGGTAGCAGTGAGTATATATAGGTGGGGCTCCAAAACTAACCGTTTGAGACTTCCTGCATGGAGGCCAGTTGAACCTGCCTGAGACCTCGGTTGAACTGGTTTTGACCAAAGCCAAACCAAGTTCAAAAAATCTAGTTTGACTGGAGTCAAAAGTCCAAAACCGTTTGAACTGCCCCTAGGGCCGGTTCAACCACCTTGGCTATTAGCCTGACATACAGTCTCCCAGTCAGACCAGTAGACAGACGCCACAACGGCCGTCTGACCCTAACACCGGTTGAACCACCCCTAGGGCCAGTTCAACCAGTTTTGACGAGAGAGGTTCAGAGAGAAAACCCAAGTTGAACTGGCCCTAGGGCAGGTTCAACTGGTTATAACTAGAGAGCTCCTCAGTTCAAGTCAAGTTGAACTGACCTGAAGATATATTCAACTCAATTCAAGTCAAGTTGAACTATCTTGAAGACAAGCTCAATTCAGTTCAAGTCAAGTTAAACTACCCTAAAGGCAAGTTCAACCCAGTTCAAGTCAAGTTGAATTGTCCTAAAGACAAGTTCAACTGCTTTTGAGCAGGAAGGTTCTCCGTCTCCCAAACCTCACTCCAGTTGAACTCATAGAGTGTCCAAAAGATTTTGTTTTCGAAATAGCTTTTGAATTTTAGAGGCTTGAGCTTTGGAAAGCACCATCCTTTTTTTGGACCCTCCTTGATAGTACGACGATTCCAATACTCAAGTTAAATAAAATATAATTAAGTAAACTCCTTGAGTCATTGGTGTGTCATGTGTGATTTGTCCATGGCGTTGCTTCACAAGGATCACAAACATATTTGTCTCACCTTTTGAAGAAAACACAAATCAATCCTATGACTTGAATCATTTCACCATATATGAGTTCAAATCATGGCTTCAAGTCACCTTACTGATGCATCAACACAATATAACTCTTCAAGGCTAGTTAGTTCATCGACTTAGTGCAAGTACTCTCTTCTTCACCTTAGCCATGGCACCTCAGTCCACAATCCGCCGCTTGGCCTTCACCTTCGCCTAGTCCCTCGAAGCCCTTTCCTTGCTATCTTCACCCTATCAAGACATTCTTGAGTCACATCATATTGAGCATCCATTGAGAGAATCATTTCTTCAATATTGTGAACCTTACCTGAATGTCATCTAGATAAAAATGCTAAGATCAATCAAGCTCTAGTTTGATTCTCATAGAAGCATATATGAACCAACATCAATATGGTCAAACCAATTCACAGTTCCTTATATCCTAGGATTTTAGATTGGCACTTCTTCTCATTTACTTCAATCTCCATCTTCATATTCCTAGCTTGATCATATCAATGCATAGTGATTTTCCATATCTTTGTTCATATAAGCAAACCAATATAAAGACCATATTATATCCATTGTGCATTGTCTCCTTTGATGTATGATTATCTGATTGACGATCTTTTATCTTTTGATCTTCATTGAATATCCATCTCCATATATCCAAACGACCTTACTTATGGAATATCACCATCATTGTTTGGTGTTGATCCGTTATACCTTTCTACCATTGTATATCCAAATCACCAAAACCGACAAAGGGGCTAGATGCACTTTTAGGCTGCATGGCATTGGTTAGACTTATGGAGCCAGCTAAGCAAAAACAAGTAGAGCATGTTGTACTTGTGTAGTCAATACTTAATAGGATTACGATAAAGTGGAAACCAACATCCAACATTGATCAATAAACAATCTATTCTAAATTTCCAACAATAATAACATGTAACAATTATTAAGTTCACGTGTGATAATATAACATATCAGTTTATCACAGATTTGTAATACAAATATCTCCCGTCTAACTTAAAACGAGATAGAAACGAGATTATCCTGGTCAAATATGAGATACTGTAAATATGGGAGAAAACCTTGAACCGTTGTCGCTCCCGTTCAACCTTGTTTTGTTTCCTGTCTCGTTTTTATATTTTTTTCCAAAAAAAATACAAAAATGATCGGTATAAACAGGAATACGGTACAGATCAGGATGAGATTTTCCCGCTCTTTTTCATTATATTCCTTAGTCTCCACCGTATTGATGTACTGTTCGCTGAGCTCTCTTTGCCGAGTGTTTATCGGGCAGGCACTTGGCAAAGCGCCCGATTTCGGTAGTGCCCCTTCCTTGCAGAGAGGCCAATCTCCACTATATTGATCTCCTTTCTTATAGAGGGAGCTAGGGACATCGGAGAGTAGCTTGATTGTCTCCTTAAAATCATGCATCACGGTTTTTTTATCACATGTTGTTATAAAATGGAATAATTTTGGTTTCTCGGATCGCGTGATACTACAGTACAAATACTACATTATTACTTTTTATTCAAACATAGATATACTACATAAGCAGACCGGCGGCCGAAGAGGACAGAACGGATAAATACATGGACGAGGGGTAG
Organism: Zea mays; assembly: GCF_902167145.1. Lineage (NCBI taxonomy): Eukaryota > Viridiplantae > Streptophyta > Magnoliopsida > Poales > Poaceae > Zea > Zea mays. Next base: position 144,669,205 of record NC_050098.1, read on the forward strand.
GGTATGGATGTCGCGGCGTCGGAGCTGCAAAACGAGTTCATGAGACGATGCACTTGCTAGCAAACGCTACACGTACGTACGCTCAAAGACGCACGTAAGAGCGCGTGCCGGCCGCCATGCAAAAAGGCCGTCAGGATCTGGACTCACGAGGAGGGGTGACGACCGGCGGCGGTGGAGGCAGCGGCGGGGACTCCGGGGACAACGGTGTCGGTGGTGGGTAGATCGGCCTCGGCAGGTGGGGCGGCAGGCGATGACGACACAGAGGGGAAGGACAAAACGGAGGGGTATGGTGGTGTCGCGGTGGCGGAGTCGTCGTCTCCGGAGCTGCTGCAAAACGGAAGCAAATTAAGCTAACAAGCTTGTTATTAATTATCAGCTGCATCGAGTTGTTAGCTAGCAAACGGTCCTGGGACATATATAGGCAGCCTCTATAGTGCAAACACACGAGGAGGTGTTGAACTGCGGCTGAACTCACGAGGAGGTGTGACGACTGGAGGTGGCGGCGGCGACGGTAGCGGCAGCGGTGGCCAACGACAGAACAGACGACCGACACACGGGCGGCCCGGTTCCAGGTCCGGGTCAGGGATGACGCTACGGCACAGGCAGGCGCTGGTGGCCGCCAGCCAGAACGCCACGGCAAGCTGCGCCACCGCCGGGAGGCGGGAACGCCGCTCCAGCACAGCCATTGATATGTATTTCAGAATATATAGACGATGATGAGCTTGTGTTGGGCTCCTCTGTCCGGCCGGCTTCGTGTGGTATTTATAGAGCACCGCCCGTGTTCTCCCCGTCACAGCCATGGGCACATGCAGATGCAGCAGTACGTGCCACTACAGTAGCTAGTGCCCACCGGCGTCGTCGTTAGTGGGTTGGGGTAAACTTTCCAGGTCCACCCTTGCCGGTCAACTCACGATGAGAAAAACTGGCGGACCTATATATCATGTCAACATTATATTTAGGTCTTGTTAGCTCCAGAAAATTTAATAGACTTGATGGGGTAGATCATTAGATGCTCCAGAAAATTATAGAGCTAGAGCTATAAGCGTTTAAAAGATATTTAGATTAGTCATTTTGTTTATTATTTGAATTAAAAATATCTTTAAATTATTTAAATTGATATTACAGCTTCACGTTGCACTACCGGAATCCAAGGCTTTGTCGAGTGTTGTATTCTTTGCCGAGTGCCTTTTGTCGGGCACTCGGCAAAGAAGGCTTTGCCGAGTGCCGCACTCGGTAAAGTTAGACTCTCGGCAACGAGACTCTTTACCGAGTGCTGGACACTCGGCACAGGACGGCACTCGGCAAAGACTAGTTTGCCGAGTGTCAAACACTCGGCAAAGGGGGCTCTCGGCAAAGGGCCGTCAACGGCCGTCCCAAAGCTGACGGTCGTCGGTCTTTGCCGAGAGCCAACGGCTGGCACTCGGCAAAGAGGCTTCTTTGCCGAGTGTCACACATCTAGCACTCGGCAAAGAACTCTTTGTCGAGTGTCATCTCTAGACACTCGGCAAAGTATATTTTTATTTTTTTGATTTTGTCTCCCAAACTTTTTGTGGTATGTTCCTACACTATGTAGACCTACATGTATCATTTGTGGACAATTATAACAGAGTTTCAATCGTTAGTAGATTTAGTTCGTTTATTTGAATTTCTTCGGAAAATTCAAATTTGAACTGCAGGTCACTCGAAACTTGGAAAACCGTGCATGAAAAAATGATATTCGTGGTACTTAGCATAAGTTACGACCGATTTCAGAAGCGTACCGGAAACTTCGAGCAACATGCTCACTAAACATGGCCGTGAACTTGGCATCCACATGTTTAAAAATTGTATAAAACACAAACAAAGTCAGAAAATCATGAAACTTGTCCCCGTGTCATGATATCATATGTATAGGCTGTGATAAAAATTTTAGAATATTTGGAGAAAGTTGTGAGACACTATGTGTAGAAACCTAAGAGATCCACATTGAAACTCTATGATTTCATGTGTAGTCCGGATGACGGGCCCGAGGCCTACACCAACCCCGCCGTCTACAGCCGCCTCCATGACTACACCGCCATGGCACAGGAGGTCCATGGCCCAGACTATAATCCGAGCACCGAGCCGATCGACCCCGATGTGCTCATGAGGGTCGGAGGAGGCAAGAGACATGGGCGGTACTGGATTGCCGACGGGGCAATCGACTCGTCCTCCACTCCCACTCTGTCTCAGGTGAGAGCAAGGAGCACGGGCTCGAGTCCAGCCATACGACCTCGGCACGACAGCTCACAGCATCGCATACAGCAACTCGAGGTTATGTGCTTCTGTAACTCGTCCTTTCTTGAGTTATATACCTTATCTTTGAGTTACTATAACGTTGGCTTGTAATATTACAGACCCAACTAGAAGAAGATAGGAGAGAACGTCAAGAGATGGAGGCGAGGATAATGGCGGAGCGGGCGGCGGCTGATCAGAGGATGGCGGAGATGTTCCAGTACATGCAGAGCCTTGGCGCCGCACAGGGCATCGCTCCGCCACCTCCATTGTTCCCCCCAGTTGACCCTACTCTCTTCCACACTCCTGTGAGTATCAAAGTTGTAGTTAGATGTTTGTAATGCATCTGGTATAACACATGCAATCTCTTCTCTGTGCAGGGCCAATCTGGGGCGGCATCCAACAACCCTCCGGAAGGGTTCAGCCCAACGCAGCCTCGGTCAAACCGCCCACCTCCATGAGTGTTGTGTTTTCATTGTTTTAGACTTCAGAACTTATGTATAATACTTATGTCTGTGTTTGATACTTATGTGAGAGCTTGCGACGTTTGAGACTTATGTTTGTGTTTAATACTTGTGTTGAACACTTATGTTTGTGATGGATATTTATGTTTGTGGTGACGGTTTTATGTTTGTGTTGGCTATTTATGTCTGTGATGATATCTGTGATGTATATATGTGATATATATGTGATATCTTCTGTTTGTGTGGATGGAATACAAAAAACAAATAAAAAAGGTATATACTGGTCACTTTGCCGAGTGTAACACTCGGCAAAGAGGCTCTTTGCCGAGTGTCTGGGTCATAACACTCGGCAAAGAGCACAGACCTGGGCACCGGCTTAGGTTCTTTGCCGAGTGTTATGTCGCTGGCACTCGGCAAAGAGGTCGGCTTTGCCGAGTGTCGCACAGAACACTCGGCAAAGAACCTGACATGGGGACCCTCCCTGGCGGGTTCTTTGTCGAGTGCTGCCTGGAAGACACTCGGCAAAGATAACTTCTTTGCCGAGTGTCACCAGGGACACTCGGCAAAGCCTCCGTCTCCGTCACCCGGCGCCGTAACGGCCGCTTTTCTTTGCCGAGTGCTCTCTGGCACTCGGCAAAGAGGTTTGCCGAGTGCCCGAGAAAAAGCACTCGGCAAAGAAGGCTTTGCCGATGCACTGTTTGCCGAGCCTTCTTTGCCGAGTGTCACACTCGGTAAAGCCTTTGCCGAGTGTTTTTCAGGCTTTGCCGAGTGCTTCAGGCACTCGGCAAAGCACTCGATTCCGGTAGTGTTGGAGCTGTAATCTGGAGCCATTCTAAACACCCTCTTAATTTAGAAGAGAACATATTCGGTGCACATGAGTTTTCGATGTATATAAGTTGCACATGAACTAACAAAGTTTTTTTAAAACAATTAGGAGGCACTAAACTAAACTGCTGCAGTGTATATATGAGTCCCTTATATGTTATGCTATATACTCCCTCCATCCTAAAATATAAGGTGTAACCACTTTTTATTCTTGTCCCACAATATAAGACATGCTCTCTATGCACACGTACATCGATGCAGTGGTATAGAGAGAATTAAATGTATTTATTGGTCTTTAAACCAGAGATGATTACACATTATATACTTAGACGGAGGAAGTATATTTTAAATTTTAGGAGAGGCTCCAGTGAGGCTCCATGGGCTCGAGTCCCGCCCGCCCCAGCGCTAGCTCCGTCCCTGGCTCCGTCTATGTGCCGAGCAAGTGAGTAGAATGAATGATATATGACATTGACCAACACAAAGAAAACTTTTAAATCTAAATCCACACTAATTTCTAGTTTTCATGTTTGTGCCGACCCATGACGTGGTGGTGCCAATAGATTGCTCCTATAGGCGTGCCTAGTGCTGGGAATTGGGCCGGGCCAGGCCAGCCCAGCCCAAGCCCATCGTGCTTCGTGCCAAACAGGTTCGAGCCAGGAAAGCCCAAACAATTTTTGGGCCTTGTCGTGCCAGCCCGAAGTGTAAAAACAGTGGACCAGCCCAGCCCTAAACCACGTCGTGCCTTCGTTGGGCCGTGCCGGCCCAAGCCCGGTCCGTATATTTAACCACATAAAATCAAAATATTATAACCATATAAAGTTCATAGCTTACTAAATTAAAGATATTAAACAATTCTAACATCATTTAACCACATAAACTCCAAATATAACAACAATATAAAGTCGATATCTTACTAAATTAAAGAAATTAAACAGATTGGGCTTAATTGGGTCGTGCCGGCCCAAGCCCGGCCCATCTATGCGGGCCGTGTCGGGGGCCCGACGGGTCGGAATTTGAGGCCCGTCTTCGGGCCGTGCTAGCCCGACCCATATTATGTCATGTCGGGTCGTGCTTTAGGCTCTTATTTTCGGGTCGTGCTCGTGCTGGCCCGAAAACCCCGGCCTAGTTCCCAGCACTAGGCGTGCCATGCTAAATGAATCGACACTAGGCATGACATGATCCACATAGTACATGTGTTAGCATGGCACAAGGTCCAATGTCGTGCCTAGGACACTAGCCCAATATGATGGGCTAGCACAAGCATGACACAGCTAAATTGTTGGCACAATTAAACACAACTTAGAACAACTGATAGCATGTGGATGGCGATTGTGATGTGTGCATGTGATTGCGAAATGTGATTTTTTTTTATGGTTTTAAATATAATAAATCCAGACTAATTTGGTATGAATATTCATGTTTTGAGATCATATTTGTAATCTTAAAGATGTTCTAGATCTCCTAGGCTCTTAAACCGAAATAGTGTCTAGAATAGTATGGATACTACTAGGTGCTAGTGTCATATAGTGCTAGCATGCCACAATTAAGCATTATAATGTCGTGCTTGGACCAATAACTGGTCATATTTATAAACATAGGCATGACACGTCATGGTTACTATTTGTGACGGATAGTGATGTGTCTAATAGTACCCTGTTTTATAGTGCTCGTGCAAGTGTATGGGTCGTGTGACATGTTTGGCCATCTATAGTTGCTCCTAGAGTGCCTTGAGTGGTGAGGTTGTTTTTTAAGCCACATCATGTATCACTATATTTTAGAAGTTAGCTAGAGCTCCTGTCTTGTATATCCAATTAAAATGAAAAATGGGTAGGCATTGCATGTGACTGTTTGCTCGATCGAGTTTCGTGCTTGCTGATAGATATGATTGGTGACCACAATGGTTCATGCGAAACTGCTTGCGTGGCTTTCCCGATGGTCAGTACCGATAGGGGTGGGCAGTGGGCACATCATGGGGCAATTGGTCCGGCCAATCGACTGGGCTACCGTCTACCGATCGGTTGGAGCGGACAAAAGTGGTGGCGTTGGGGTGTACGCGATTGGTACCAATAAATTTATTGAGGCTACAATCAATATCGATCGGGTCTTGCCAGTAACGACAATTAGTAGCTCATATGGACACCCTGATTGGTCTGTTGTTTTATCCATTTGAATTTGAAAAAAGTCCAAAAATCTAAAAAACAAAAAACTGAATATGTCCTATAAATAGGGGATATGGGTGCTTGGATTCATTCACACACTTTCACCTCTAATTCTCAAGCCCTCTTCTTCATTCACACACTTTCGTCTCCATTTTGATTCAGCTGTTTTCAAACCTCTATTTTGATATGGATTCAATGTGGAGTCCCAACTACGAAACGTTCACGGACTTGTTCAATGAGCAATCTCCGTGACGTCCTGAGACCCCTGCCGGTGTGGGGCAAGTCTTGTTCGATGTTTTTCTCCCATCCACCATCGACAAGAGGAAGTTCTTTCCCATCCCCATTTCCTAACTCCTAAACCACTCTTTCCTCACATATATGCTTCTCCTCCATATCCATACCGACCAAGTGTCGATGTTCCTCCTACTATTGATCCTCCAATGAGTAACACTTCTCATTCTAGCACTGATGAAGCCTCTTCCATCGATTTTGTATTTGATTAGGCATATGAAAAACATTAATGTTTATAATATCAAATAGACACCAATGACTCCACGATGTTACAGGTGATTTGTCCTTGCAGGCCTTCTATGAGTTGTTTTTATGCTCGGACATGCTACAAGGCTTTCATCTTAGTCCCAGAATTCATGACCGGCATGTATGGTTCCCTTCCGTGTCAAGTGCCTACTCTTCCAAGTCGGCTTACAATCTTTTCTTTGTGAGGGCTATGGTGTTTGAGCCAGCTGCACGCATCTGGAGACATGGGCGCCTCCTAAGTGCAAGTTCTTCCTTTAGTTGGCCTCTCTAAATCGCTGCTAAACAGTGAGTGGATCGCCTGGCTCCTCGAGGCTTAGAGCACCCTGAGTCAAAGTTGAGAATGTTTGACTTCTCGGAATGTGAGATGTGCACTTATTCTTGGTTGGAGGGAGTAACTATATAGGGTACATTACAAATTTATAGGAGGGCTCCAAGATGACAGGTCAAATTGATCATGTTTAAGCAAATAAGAAGATGCCACGTGTAATTTGTGTGGGTCAGCAAGGTAACTAAGCTAAAGATAAGAGAATTCTCAGTCAAGAAGAGGCTAAAAGAAACAGCGCAATTGATCTCTAGAAAGTGTAAATAAGTAAGCAGAGGAATAACAAAAAAAACACCAACATGCCACCTCTGAAATTACTTGATACCCCTCTCCTTTCTTCAGCAGCCTAGGAACCCAGACCTGTAGGGGGGACAGTAAATAATCGAAGTAGTTCATAGACCATGATAATGTAGGTCTATTTAGCAGCAAGGGTTCTGTAGTAGTGGTAGCAAGGTCAACCGAGAAAAGAGAACTATCAGCATAAACCATTGGCACCTATCTTGTGAGGACAAAATATGAACCAAAACATGTCTAGCTGCACTGGCTACTGTTCTTGTTCAGTGCCATAGAAAAAAGGTATTAACTGATGGAAGTAAGATTAGTGCTTAGATTCTGATAGTACTCTCCTCTATTGTAACAAATTATAAATCAGCAGCAGTGCTACGATTGTGGAGGAATAGAAATCGTGCCGTGCAAAATTAAGCGGGATTGCAAAATTGATTGGTACTTTTTAGTTTACTTACTCCAGGAGGTGCCCAGGGTCTCATGAAAACCTTGACTTTGGAGTGCTCGCAGGTCGAATAAGTGGCTGTGGCTCATCCAATCCAACATGGAGGAAAAGATCATGACTCACCATGCGGTTTAAGAAAAGGAAGGGAAAAAAAAGACACGCCGGGGGTCGAATCAGACTCCACCGTGGACGTGGATTGGTTATCCATTGATTGTTATACGCCACCGCCGCCATCTAACTTTCCTATAAATCTCTCCCGACGACTACGAGGAGGAAGAAGGCTTCGTCGAGAAATACCCTACCGGACGGTTCATCCGTGTAGGCTTCTCTTGCCAAAGCTTTCGCTTCTTCCTGAATCAGATCCGTTTTATATCTGTTATCACTTTACGAGTTTGATTTGACCACATCGTTAGCTGAGGACGATCGATTACGAAATATGAATGCATGGTTTACGTGATTTGCCAAAGCTTTCTGTGAGTGTTCTTTCCTCCATAAAGATACACATGGTTCTCTTTCAGCAGCTCCAGTTTCAGCCTCCCTGGTTGAGATGGACGATGTGACTGGAGATGGTGATCAGCTTCGTGTTTCCGAAGGGTGGATTCCTGCTGAGAGGATACATGGAAGCCGGCGCCAACCCTGTCAACCTGTCGCTAATATTTCCTAATCCACACGGTAATTGCATCCCTGATCAAAGGCAAAAAAAACACCATTTTAACTGTTGCTGTAATGTATACTACTGATCCATCCAACTCTTTCAGGTGGCTTCAATGTTGCAGAGTTCCAGTTGGATGTGGTTCTGTTGCCAAGGAGATGGGCCGAGCAGGTTCAGCTACCACAAGCAAGGGAGCATAGAGATCATTGCAGAGTTGATTGGCGCTTTCCTGCTCGTCCTGATTGAGATCTTGTGCAGTTACCACGCCATGATTCGTGGTTGTATGTTTACTAGTATTACTTTTTGATTTTTCTTTGTTTCAGCGTCTTTTGCATACGCATGGAATCTCAGTTGATAATGACGAAATTCGAAATAGTAGGGGGATGCGCATCGCGTTATCATCCATGTTAACGGTAAACATACGCAGATTTTTCATAAAATTAGAAACTACATGCAGATAGCACCTTTAAAGAGGAAGGCTATTCCCAATCACCCCTTTGCGACGTCAAGGTACGGAGCCGGGCCATGCGCGACAGGGGCAGCCAGCAGGGAGGGAGCCATTCAGGTTGGCTACCGTCAGCTGCCTGACATTAGGAAGACCGAGGTGGTAGAGCGTACATGACACCGGCGTCGTCAGGGAAGGTGATCGGGGGGGGGGGGGGGGGGGGGGGGGGGGGGGGGGGGGGGGCGGGGTGATCGAGACGGGCCCCATGCCTCGGTCTCGAGGTCGAACGTAGATATCAGATCTTGCTCGGTGACTCGGTTCTTGAAGGTGATGGAGTGGTGTGGGTCGAAGCAAAGGCAGTAGACAACCCCATCGATCACCAATTCACCACGCTCGCCGCCAGCAGTAAGATCCGCGAGGCACGGGTGAGGGGACGGCACGCTGCTGCAACGGCCGGTAGGCGGTAACCAACGCCGGACGCGACAGGGGAGCCGCAGGGAGGAACCGTGGTGAGCGTTGAGCCTGAGCGGCCTGTCGGGCCGGCGCTGAGTGGGTGTGGCCGCACCAGCCCAAAAAACCGAGGGCCTCCTAGCCACTGGACGCTAGCAATTTTTTTGTTAAACCTATCTATTCTAGACACAAATACACAAAAAGCGATATACTATCGAGTTATCGACTAGTCTCGTTTATATTGTAAAACTAATGTCTCAGTTACTTATCGAATACTCTATCTGTTTTAAAATAGTATTTAGTTTAGCTCTTAATTTTTATGTTTATATTGATGATGATAAATCCACTAAAGAAGCAAAACAAATTTTATTTTGATAGAGAGAGTATTATAAACTATACATATGATGGTTGCTTCGGTAGAAGAAACTTTTTAAAATTAAATTTTTTTTATAAACTATTTATTGTCAATAATAACTCAAGAGAGGTTAAATGGTTTGGCGATTCTATATATCGAAAAAAGTTGTTATATGAGATTGATCTCGATAATATAAACGGTGACTTTGTATCACAAAATGTTTTTTTAATAATATCATATAATAAGTAAGTGTTTTTTGCTATATTTTATATCTGTTATCTTGTAAACTTTAAAACGGTGCATAATAATTTTTATACGTCAAATATTCGGTTATATATGTATAATTATATATATTTATGTGTGGATGGGGTCTCTATATCGAATTTCGCACTGGGTCCCTGAAAAGCCAGAAACGGCCCTGCCTGTCGTGATGGGGATTCGACAATTCCGGGGCAGAATCGAAGAAGCTATCTGCCACATATATTTTGTTGTTTCAAATGCATATATATTCCGTCATGTTACAAGCTGATTTGATAGCATTTTCATGAAATTTGTTCTAAAATTTTAATTTGACTCCCAATCTTAGCAGATTAGGTAGAGTCCTACGAGATTCTCCTTTATGATGTGTTTAGTTTATGTAATCACTCTATGCTTTATGAGGTCTAAAATGACAATACAAGATAGTAGCCCTTAGAGCTTATTTGGGACTATAGTAAATTCCTAGTCCGAATTTGATAATGTGGTATTTAAGCGTATCATGGTCATTTAGACCAAAATATATTTGAGAGCATATCTAGAAACTCCATATTTTAAACCATGGTTTTTACCAATACCACAACATTTTTTAGGTCTAAAAACTTTGGTCTAAAACAAAGTTTTTTGTTGTCGTGCGACCGCAGTCTCGAGCTTTCTCCTCTCTTCTGTACAACCAAAGTATTGTGTTCCCAAACAAGTATTGGATTAGACTGATGTAAAAAATGACATAGTTGTGTCATGACATTCAGTAAAATGTGATATTATAAACTGTGGTTTTACAAAACAATGTTGTTAAATAGGCCCTTATTATATATACAAAAAAGATGAACCTCACCTGAAGCCACACGTGTGTATGTTAGTGCACCATGAAGTATTATCAACTATATAAAGCTACATTGGCAACCAACTATGCCATGTCCAGTGTCACACCCGGTTTTGGAAGGTAAACCGAATGCGAACCATGTACGTGCCAGGATCAGAAACTCACGTACACAGCGATTACATAATTGGACATCATCACACAATGCTCGAAATAAATAGCGGAAAGGTACTTTATTACATCAAGATGTCCAAGATATCCACATAGTCTATTACATAACCATCGTTCAACATTAATATCAAAGTGCGGAATTACGAAACGTAGATGCTAAGCCTACACAGGCAACTGATTGGGGGTTTGCCACTAAGAAAGAACTAGAACTCATCGTATTCCTGGAACTCCTCGAATTCCTCCATGTTGCCAGCATCACCTCCTGAGCACTGAGTACAGTGGGGACAACCTGGGGTGGGGTGGTTTATAAAGCAAGGGTGAGTACACATCAACGTACTCAGCAAATGTGTCGTTTGGCTGAAGTGGACTAGTTGTATGTGGGGTTGAGGTCAAGCAGTTGCTTTTAAGTTAGTCAAGTATTTAATATTATTAGTAGAGCCAACTTTTAGTAATAAACTCAGTTATTACCCAAAAGTACTTCCTCAAACGAGGAAATACCAAAGATCATATTTTATAGCATCATTGTTAATCATCACCATAAAAGTATCCAAAGTTCTTCTAATCAAAGAGTATCCCAAGGCTGCTCTTAACCGTGAGCTCGGCTGATATACCAGTTTTTAACACTCTGCAGGGGTTGTACACTTTACCCACAAGTCGTGATCCCTTTATGCCTCGGGTCGATCAAACCCTCAAACACTACCAAGGTGAGTCGACAAGGTTTCACTACATAGCCTTTACAAAGACTCCCCTGGTGCATAGCTGCTCGTTTGGTTTCGCCAGTCATACAAACGCAGTACACCTCCCCAAGGTGGGTGACTAACAAAAACCAAAACGAAAAAACCTTTGTACCCCAACCTTGGCAGAGCGAGCACTATGCCCCGGCCCCCATTGACGGCCCTCCGGCAAAGCCAACTACACCCCCAGGTTCATCTAATTAATCAGCTAAGGGCGTCTCATTCCACCCTCATGGTTGTACTGTTATCCCGGGTGGTCACTCTACGAACAGGTCCTTACGAAGAGGTACTCACGAAAAAGGCCTGAGTCCCCTAAGGTATCACAAAATCATCCACAAAGTCAGGATAACAGTATTGTATCATGAATGTTCACATCATGTTCATTGATTAAGTTAAGGCAATAGCAACATGCTAACCATGGTAACCCAAAAGGTAAACAAGGATAAGTGAATACAGACTAGTCAATCCTTAAGTTTCATAAAGTAATGCAGGACAGTGAATTATAAAGTATGTAGGACATAATAGGTCAAAGGACACTTGCCTTCACCAGGTTGTTGCTCAGGGAGGTCTCCAACAACACACTCGAGAACTTCGGACTGCTCGTTGTCTAAATAAAGCGAGCATGCATTCATTACATTTGGAAAGTACAAAAGAACAACACACCAAACATGTACAAACATAGGATTGCATCTTAAAACACAATTAGGAACTACTGAGATCAAATTATAATATGAACTATAACATAAACTACTTTCCTTGGAAATGGATTATTATTTCCCTAAGTGTTACTTACAAGGACATAATCATAGTTCAATTTATTTTATTGTGACCTAAACATTAGACCAGAGATGAATTCATGTAATCCACATTATTACTCTCACAAGATTAAACATGTTTTAATCTCTAGGGTTCCCCTTTTTATTTATTTTATTAAGTAAATAAGAATACATCTACCTTAGTTCATATTCAATCATAAAAATTAGAATGTGCAGACAGTAAGTGAAACTATTTTATTCAGATAGAGAATAATTCTATGAACATTTTTGCAATTTGAATCACTAAAATTGGAGTTCATATGCAAAAGTTATGAAATAAACAGGTTTGGGAATTCAAAATATGAAATTAGGGCTAATTATGTGATTAAATAAAAGTCCAGGGGTCTAATTAAAACAAACCAGGGACCTATGCGCTAAAACAGAGGATGGTGGGTTGATTTCCTAAAACCAGGGGGTTTCTTAAGCAAAACAGCCACGCGAAGGGGGTATCTGGCTATTCTAACTGTCAGATCTAAAACCAACGGCCAAGATTAGATCTGTGGCCGAGGGCGCGCGCGCGGGCGGGCGAGCGCTGACAAGCGGGACTGGGAGTGTCAGCGATAGAGGGGGAGAGAGCGCGCTGACCGAGCGGGCCCAGCGCTAGAGGGGAAACGGACAACTACAGGGGTCCGAGCCGTTCGATCAAGATCGGATGGAGGGGGGGTCCGAGGGGGTCCAAGAGGGTCTGAGGGGGTCCGAGCCGTTCGATTAAGATCGGACGGGGAAATTAGACCGGGAAGGATGAGCGGCTGCGGGTGACGCTGATAGGTGGGTCAGGGCATCAGGCGCACGCGTGTGAAGCGATACCCGTGGTCCGAGCCATTCGATCTGCATCGGACGGAGGGGATCAGACCGGGGAAACAGACGGCTGCGGGCGGCGCCGCTCCTCTCCACGGCGGTGGGGTTGAGGCGGGCGCGAGCTAGGGTGGTTCCAGGATCACCGGAGTTGGGCAGAGAGAAAGAGGGCGCCACGGCGAACTCAATGGTGGGGAATAGGCCATGAATCCACGGGCAGAGAGGGTAGAACGGCGGTGAGAGAGTCTCGGGCGGGCCAGAGAAACTCCGGTGAGCCATTCCGGCCACGGGGAAGGGACTTAAGGCGCGCTAAGGCCTTGGCTAACTTCAGCAGAGGCAGGGGCATCTCAGGGACTAACTCCAGGGGACTAAACCAGGCACAATCGGCCGGTCACCGTGCGAGCACGGCGGACCGCCGCGGCCGAGCACCGGCGAAACCGAAATTGGACGAGCACAAAGCGCAATAGGGGAAATTGGGCACGGGGACAGGTATCTCACCTTAGGGCGGAGCTCGGGGAGGCTTAGCGCAGACTCCGGCGAGCTGGATGGCCGGGAACGCGGGCGCGGGTCTCCGGCGGCGGCTGGCGGCGAGGGCAGAGCGCGAGAGAGGGTAGAGCCGAGCGAAGTGAGGTGAGGGGTGTGCGCGGGGCACTAGCGGGGCTATATGAAGGGAGTTGGGCGCGTGGGAGAGCGTCATGGCCGAGAAATCCGACGACGTGCGCGAGTGCGCATGCGCCGGTCCACGGCGAGCACGGGGAAGGCGGAACTGACAAGGCTGGCCCACGGCGCAGGGAGAGAGGAAAGGGTGCGCGGGGGTAACCGCTCTGCGACTGGTAGCGCGGCCCGCGAGGCATTGAGGGAAGAGGGACACGCGGGCCAGTTGCGCCGACAATTTGGGTCCACTGGGCAGCGAGCGAGAGAGGGAGGGAGAGAAGAGAGCGCACGAGCAGACTGGCGCCGACAGGCGAGGTCCGCCTGTCAGGGGCGGCAGGCGCTCGTGGGGCTGGGCCTGGTGGGCTGGATTGGGCCGAAATGGCTTTTCCTATTTCCCTGGAATTTCTAATACCTTTTCTATTTCTTTTCTCAAGGGTTTTAAGTTCCAAATTCAAACTAGGTTTCAAATTCGAATAAATTCAAACATGTGCAACACTTCAAAGAATGTTTTAAACTCAGCATGATGCAACATGTCATGACCCAAAATGTTTAGGAAAAATAAATAATTAAATCTCCCTAACTAAAGCTAAGTCTACTTTAAAAAGAAAAAAGAGAGAGAGAGTCTAGAGAGAGAGAGAGAAAGCCTAGAGTGAGAAAAGGGAGAGTAACATATGATTTTGGGTGATAATTAGAAAGAATTTTTAGAGGGGGTTGAATAGCAAGGGATTCCTCCTCCATGGATCCCCTCCATTTCTCGGGTCACCATATCAGCCCTAAAAGGTCGATGTCATGAGCATTTTGGCAGCGAGTGCTAGTGGAGCACAGAATGGTATGCAACACATGATTTTGATTAATGGGAGGTCTATAGTATGACATGGGTGTTTGTTGGGACGAAGGATGAACCTAACATCGATGGCCTCAATCGACCCTTCGTAAACCCGCCCACAAACAGTAACTAACCATGACATTGTAGGGCCAGGCAAAATCGAAAACTTCGTCAGCGGGGCCTTCACCCTGGTCTCTACCAACCACCGTGTGAAGGCGACAACTTGACTCCCACCTTGGCAGAGAAGTGAAGGCTCAAACACAAAAAACAAAACAAAATCATAGACTCCGCCGCCCACGACGTTTCAGAGGGTCCGGGTGGATTGCCCCACACGTGATGCGAGGTGTCCCAAGAAGCGAAGGCTACACCATAGTGAAGGCCTAGAAGAAAAGCCTGCGCCGAGACGTCGGTCCATTGCGGGATGCACCAGAGGTTCCATGTTGTAAGTAGGTAGATAGATATTTGGGTGTATTTACCTACCGAGTGTCACCATGACGTGAAATATTCCTAGAATGTAACAAATAACCGAGGGCATAAGTACACTTAAGCTTACCTATTCCTGACTACCTCTATAAATACTCCAGTCTAACGGGACAAGACACGTATAACAGACGTTTTGTCCTACATCATGCTGCATGGTAAAAGACTCGGAAATAGATTATTCATCGCGACGTGACACTGAACCATAGCATGTTGCATGGTAAAAGACGTGACACTGAACCATAGCGTTTGTGCTTCCACGCCGAGTAAAGCGACGCTACCTGCCAGCGCCGATATGAGATTCAAAGACAAATTACCTGGTTCATCAAAATGGCGCCAATGTGAGGTGTATTAGTTAATTTTACTTATGCTCCGTTTAGATGTTGATATTAGAAGGCATAGAATTGAATTGTGCTCAATATCAAATCAGTCATAGTATTTAAATAAGATATAATTTTAATTCTATTGTTTGGATGTCACTGAATTGAAGTTTGAAATTGTGCGGTTTAATTTCAAGCAATAAGAGGGATGGCGCTCTAAATTAGGAGAGAGTTTCTAATTATAGTCCAAATCCAGAGAATTGGATCTCTGATTCTAAATCTCAATTTAATGTGCAACCAAACAATAGAATTTAGAAAAGCTGATGCCAATGTGCAGTTTTGTGCTCCAATATGGACATCCAAACAGTCTACTAAGAAACAGGCATGATAAATATATTTGTAGTTCCAACATCTGTATCTTTCGTTTTGGATGCTATACAGACAATGAGCAGCCAAGCAAGGGCCATATATTTGATAAAATATCTCAAGAACTTCAGGGACACGAAAAGTCGAAACGCTTACCCTCATATTTGCATGGCCTTCATGCACCAGGCTTGGTTCCTGGATAGTGGATATATGACTCAAGCCTTCAACTCTATCAGTGATTCAAACTTAAGACCTCCTTTGAAACTTTGAAACGCAAGAATTTCATAAGAATTAGTTCAAAAACACAAGAAAAACACAGGATTCAGGAAATCATCCTTTGATCCAAAGGAGGCCCGGAAGTTTAGCCAATTGCTTCAACAGCTATTCCAATGGATTTATATGCTCCTAAAACTGAAGTATGTACAGAACATTTTTTTTCATGACCCAGTTTTGCTTCTCAACTCAAACTCTTAAATAAGTATGCCACCCATAAACAGTTACATAATTTACTGAACAAGAGCTGACTGTACCAAAAATGTTGGGAGTCCCTTAAGACCATGCTTCAGTGAATAACCTTCCAAGGTAAAGAACTTTATGGTTGAATTTGGCAATCAGTGTCACGTGGTGAAGTCTATTATAGTGCTCACTGGTTTGTTTAGCTAGCATATAAATGGTACAGACTTCAAAAACAAATTCTTATTTAGTTTCCTACAACATGATGCTTCCATATTCCATACAGTTAAGTGGACAACAGATTTACAATCAGTACATTCACAAAATGGAAGAGAGCAACCTGTTTCTTCTGTTGCTAGGTTGGGTGTCTACTGCCTAAATGAACAAGTCATTCACATACAACAATCAGTAGAACTGATATGAGCTTCAGATATTCACATGTCAATGACACTACACCTTTCAGAAATTTCTTCCACCACCAAATTGTGATGGTGGCTGAACTGTGCCATAAGCAGAATATTCCTGTCACAATTCACAAATTCAGTAAACTTGCTAAAGCAGTACAAGCTGAAAGAATTGAAGCAACTAGGGCGAGACCAATCAGACCAGTACAAAAAAGAACGGGAAATGCTTACTAACATGTAGAGAACTAGACTCTGTGACACTTCCAAGGTCAATCCCATAGTCACAAGGTTCGGGGTCAAAGGCGTTCCGTGACCCAGGATCGACGACCCAAAACGTGGTCTGGCTCACCTAGATTCGCCGCGCAGCCATAAAAGGTTTGTGGGATATTTCAAACAGACGATGAGTGGTTCGTCATACCATCAATCAGTGGTTCTGCGCTATGTTCAGACGAGGAACTGAGAGGATGAAAAAAGGAGGCACGGGCATAGGGTGTACCGGCACGGGAGAGGAGGAAAGAGACAGGCGGGCGCATCCGCCGTCCCCGCACAACCACGGGCACAACCACCTCCATCGCAGCGACGGCCGCTGTCACCGTCGCCGCAGCCCGCACTCGCATCTGACGTCCCTGCAAGCTGTGCATAGCCCTTGCCGCAGGCCTCGACATTGCCGCAGGCCGTGCACAGCCGTCGCCACGTTAGCATCGAGCTCGAGCCATGGATGGGGAGTCAAGGAGACAGGGGTATGATTAGTCACAGGACAGGAGACGAAGAGATAACTTTTCTCCCTCTATTTATATCAGGAAAGAGATTAAGAGTCATTTGTTTTTTCTGGAATATGGATTCACGATAGATTTTCCCTCTCTCTTTTTCCCAAAAACACAAGGTTCACGGCCCTTAATATGTTGAACCGATCCGGGTTCATCAACCCATAGTACTTGAATTCAAGTACCCAATTCAAGATTCACGTTCCGAAGAGGTATACCCCCCCCCCCCCCATCATACCGTACTCTTTCATTTGTCGAACATCAACCCCGATTACCCGTGAACGTTGTGACTATGGTCAATCCCCCAATTGAAGAAGTGAGGGGACAAGAATATACACAATCTGATTAAAAGGACTTGGAATATCTAGAAACTAGACCAAGCAACAACAACAACAAAAAACCTTTTAGTCCCGCTAGAGTTGAAACCCAACAAAAAATCACAAGGTTCCGACACATGGATAGCTATTTTTCATACACTTCTATTCAAGGCTAAATCTTTGGTTATATTTCTTCCCTTCAAGTCTCCTTTTATTGTCTCTTTCCATGTCAACTTCGGTCTTTCCCTACCTCTCTTCTCATTGCTATCGCGCCTTAGAATTTCACTACGCATTAGCGTCATTGGAGGTCTCTGTTGGACATGTCCAAACCATCTCAACCAGTGTTAAAAAAGTTTTTATTCAATTGGTGTTAACCCTAGCCTATCAACGAATATCATCATTTCGTACTCGATCCCTTCTTGTATGGCCTAAACCAAGCTAACCTACAAAAATCCAGCCTTGTTCTTTTGCTGCGAAGTCTGTCTTGATAAATAGTTAGAACTTCGAAGCAAGTTTTGTGCATGTCTTGGAAATTTAAGAATAAAAGAAAAGAGTAAGCAATGATGCCAGGTTAGCTTATTACATGTGTTCATTTGCTTAACGTTAAGAATGCTCATATTAATTTAGTTTACTAGGAACGATTTCTAGTTTCCAATTGTATTTACTCCTCAATACATACCACCATCAACTATGACAAGATATAGAATAAAAAAGCTCAATTAAGCACCTGAGATGCACACTGAGGCTCAGAATGCATATTAGTATGCCCCTGAATCTGGCTTGTTGAAACAACAGTCATGGGATATCCCTAAAAGAGAAGGTGCATGATTCAGTAATTTGGAAGCAGTTAATAAAACAATATTCCTAAAGAAACAAGGTAGGATCATTACCTGGTAGAAGAAAGGTCTACCAACAGATTGGTTTGATGCAATATCTTCTGCAGCAAAATATTGATCTTGATTTGGTGGATCAACAAAAACCGGGTCAGCTGTCTGGGGCAAAACCGCTTGTTTAACATTTCCTATAAAAACAATGATTCTATTCAATCAAACTTAATCATTGCTAAAGCAAGACGAATGCAAGTGAAAGGAGATACTTGAATGTTTCTCTTGCTTAGTTGATTTTTTCTTTCTCTTTTCAACCCTGCTTCCATCTTTCTCTTTCCCCAAGGTATTCATATGCAATCTTTTGAGGTCACACATACTTTCCAGTGATTTTTCTCCATTTTCAAGTGCATCCAGAATTAGTTTTCTTGTATTATGATGACTTTTGCTCTTAGTCAGCAGATCATAAACAAACCACATAGCCCTATTACGGTACACAAATGCAACTTCTGTGCGATCTTGTTCTGCAAATTCATCAACTGGAAATGGATATGTTCCTTTTCTGGCATATTTTGTCCAACGGTTTAAAATATACCTTTCAGGAATCCTATCTACATTCTTGAGAACAAGTGCATTTAGAGCATGTGAACAAAGTATACGCATGGTCTCAAATTTTTTGCAAGTACAGCTCAACTCCATGGTAGAGGTGTTAAGGAAAACTACCGAAACATTTGGACTATTTTCCAGAAGGAACTCAAACTTATGCAATGTTTCATTACACTGAGCTGCCTGATATGAAGTAGCACTACATCCATCTAGAAAATCTGTTTCAATAGACTTATAGACCTTATGTGTGTAAACTTCAGCGGCATGTTGCAAAATTCTGTTATGCTTAACTGTACACTCCGGAGCAGCTTGGTTGCACTGAATGTCCTCTAAAGACTCAGTTTTACGCCAACTCCCTGCAAGTTTATCCAACTCAAGGACAAAAGTGGAAAGCGAAGCTGATTCATCGTCAATGTTGCTCAAAACATTGTTCAAACTCTCATTCCTATCCATTGATTCAATCCCACCATCAAATGCATCCTTATGAAGAGCCGAGCACCATTTATGCCTTTGCTGGTACAGATCAGTGAGCCACGGGTGTTCCTGCATGTTATACTCATGATGCATCATCGCCCATGTTTCATCTAATTCTGCTTCTGACTCACATTCTCTCATGCACTTTGAAAACAAGCTATGAAGTGTTCCAGAATCATTGATACTGCCTAAATGGGACATAAGTTTTTTTTCAATGAGCTGTTGACAAAGACAATGGCGTGTCCCAGGAAGAACAACTTCGATTGCCTTGGAGATAAATTCATTCTGATCAGTAAAGATTGTTTCAGGGGGACGACCACCCACTGACTCCAAGAATGACTTAAATAACCATTCATAGGATGTTAAGGATTCATCTAACAAAAATGCACAGCCGAACATGACATTTTGTCGGTGGTTGTTCAAACCAATAAATGGAGCACATATCATATTATACTTGTTGGTGAGATATGATGTATCAAATATCACAACATCTCTGAAACTGTCATAGTCAACGCGGCTTTTCCCATCCCTCCAGAAAAAATTAGTCATTCGGCCTTCTTGATCTACTTCTACATCCCAATAGAACATACATTGTTCATTTGTTCTGCGCTTGAAATATCCAACAAGGGCCTCACATTCCTTTGGTTCAAGCAGTGTGTAACTACGGATGCTAAGTTGGCTGTGGCATTCTGTACCATCTTCATTTATATGCAAATTATCATGCATTGCTTGAATTTCAGCATTCACCATTGCATTCAGCACCCCAGATTTCGGAACAGAAAGAGTCCTCACTGATCTCAGTAAGTGTATTTCTTCCGGTCGAACTAGCTCATGATTGTGTTCAGGAATTATTTGAATAACTCGCCATTGACCTTCAGAATCAACCCTAAAACGGACCATCGCTTTGCAATTAGTTCTGGTCTCCGGCTTATTAAAGTTTGCTTCAGTAAGCTGTTCATCATCCTTCAAGCCTTCTTTTGAGCAGTAATAATCTTTAGTACGGATGGTTTTGGTTCCAGTAAAGTAGTACTGCTTTCCTTTTCGAACACTAAAGCCCATGCGGTGCCCATAGTCACAGTACAACCTGTAAGCTTCTTCCTCACTATATGCGACTTTATTTCTTAATTCTTCAGTCAACTCCTCACGGCTTGGAATGATAGAATTATGGTCCCTATCCTCTTCTCCATTTCCTGCCAGATCTTCCTCCCTCCCCTGTTCTTGGTTGTCAAAGGCTACTTGTTCCCCATTTTCATCAGTGTAAATTGTTTGGTGCATTTCTCCATTCTCCGCAGCTTCTTGTTCATTATCTCCGACACTGTCAAGACAGATGGCCTCCCCATCAATCTCAATAGAAATGGTAGTACCTTCCATCACTGCATCAAGAAAGGCAATGTATTGGTACAAATGCCAAAGAAGTACGAGAACAGACCTACTACTGAAACAATTGAACCATTTTCATATTTTGGGTGCAACCCCAAAATATAAAAGTACAAGGGAGCAAAGAAGACAAAAAAGTGTGTCGTAAGTGTGGCAAAGGGTTGGACGTACGATGACCTTTACCAATGTTTGAGTATGAAGGAAGGAGAGAATGACATATATATGAGAACTAGGGTCTGTAAGAGGAAGATAAGGGACTTCAGCCAAGTTAGGTGCATTAAGTATGAAATGGAGCACCTCTTGGTGAAAGAGGATGAGATCACACATAGATAGCGAGAGTATTTTGATAAATTGTTCAATAGGAAGAATGGAGACACAACCTTTCAGTTAGATGACACTTTAATACCAATAAACGTTTTGGGCATTGGATCCAAGAATCTGAAGTTAGAGAGATATTGAAAAAGATGGAAGGGGGTAAGATGATAGACACTTATGGTATCCCAATTGAGGCATGGAGATGCCTCGGAGACATAGCTATAGTATGGCTAACCAAGTTGTTCAACCATATCTTCCAATCAAACAAGATGCTTAACGAGTAGAGAAATATACTGATACCAATCTACAAAAATAAGAGAGAGAGATTCAAAGTTGTACAAGTTACCAAGGAATTAAGTTGATGAGCCATACTATGAAGCTACGAGAGAGAGAGAGAGAGAGTTATCGAGCATCGTTTAAGAGGAATAACGAGGATCTCTATGATCCCATTTGGTTTAACACCTAGAAGATCAACCATAGAAGCCATTTTCTTAATAAGACAAGTGAATAACCAGTATAGGGATCAGAAGAAGAACCTACACATGGTTTTTATTTACTTGGAGAACGCATACGACAAAATACCAAAGAATGCTACGTGGTGGGCTTTAGACAAACATAAAGTTCCAACGAAATAAGTTGGACTCTACAAGGACATGTACAACAATGTTGTGACTAGTGTTCGAACAAGTGATGGAGATACAGATGACTTCCCGATTGGAATAGGACTACATCAAGAATCAACTTTGAGCCCTTACCCTTTTGCATTAGTGATAGATAAAGTCACAGAAGACATATAAGAAGAAATCCATCGGTTGCTTTTTGCAAATGATGTAGTCTAGTTGATGAAAGTCGGACAAGAGTAAATAGAAAACTAGAGTTGTGACGGGAGACTTTAGGATTCAAAGGTTTTAGACTTAGTAGAACAAAAACTGAATATATGAGATGTGACTTCGACTAGTTTGGAAGGTCAAGTAGTGACCGGGAAGGATACCTTTCGGTATTTATGGAGTGTTTGAGACTACTCCACTACTTGTTTTGCAAGTCTAATCCACAAATAATTTGTCAAATATATTCAACTCCACCTCACCAACTCCACTGATTTGGTAGAACAGCAAAATAGGTGCTAAAAAATTATTGTTTTGTACCTCCTCATGGAGTTGTGGGGTAATTAACCGCATTGCCATCGTTTACACACTCCCTCCCGTGCTAGTTTGCAGAAAAGAATCATCCATCTGTTTCGAATCGCCTCGCCTCCCATCGCCGCCGCCGCCCAAGACCTCGCCATCGGCCGGGCTCGAGCGGCTCCCCCCACCGCGCGCCTCCTCCACGCCAGCAGGCAGCTCACCCCCGCAGATCCTCCTCGCGGCCAGCCGGTGGGCTCACCCCTACCTCTCCTCATGGTCGATCGGTGGGCTCATCCCCACACACCTCCTCGTGAACAATCGGGTAGCCCACCCCGCCGCTCCTCGATCTGCGTCAGTGAGGATGGAGACTGCTACCTCATGCCTCGCATCGTTCCATCGAGAGAGAATACTGTGTGAGTGGGATGGGACAGATAAACGATAGAGTTGGGTCACCTACATATGGGTCTTTAAAACAAGGATATAAGAGAGATTTCCCCTAAAAATCTATCATTCATGGAGCTAGAGTAAAATGCTAAGTCAAAGTGTTTTTTTATTCCAACTCCACGGTGGAGCTACTCCATGGTCGAGTTCATGGAGTGGAGCTAAATTTCTTGGAGTGGAGCAGTCCCAAACACCCCCTATGCTATAGAGAGACAGGGATATTGATGAAGACGTTAGCCATAGAATCAAACAGAGTGAATGAAGTGGCATCAAACATCTGACGATCTATATGACAAGAGGGTACCACAGAAGCTAAAAGGAAAGTTTTATAGAACGACGATTAGATCTGCTATACTGTATGGTGCAGAATGTTGGCCTATAAAAAGACGACATGTCCAAGAGATGTGTTACGAAATGCATATGTTACATTGGATTTGCAGGCATACAAGAATAAATCGAGTCTGAAATGATGATATATGTGATAGGCTAGGGGTAACACCAATTAGAAAAATAAAAGCTTGTCCAACACCGGTTGAGATGGTTTGGACATATCCAACGGAGACCTCCAGACTTCCAGGATCACCAATGCATAGTAGAATTCTAAGGCATGATAGCAATGGGAAGAGAGGAGGGAGAAAGCCGAAGTTAACATGGAACGATACAGTAAAAGGAGACTTGGGGGATTGAATATAACCAAAGATTTATACTTGAACAGGAGTGCACAAAAAATATCTATTGCCTGAACCTTGACTTGTATTGGATTTTAACTCTAGCCTATCCTAACTTGCTTGGGACAAAAAGGCTTTATTGTTGTTGTTGTTGGGTGCAAACCCCTGCCCACAAACCACCCCTGCCACACACACAAAAATGGTGGGCCCACAGATTTAAGGTTGGTTTTTCGAAATGTGAAGGGCTGTCAAAAGAAATTTAAAACCTAAAGCCTAATATTTGTTAAATATAATATCACATGACAATATAAATATAATACATAAATGAACATGATAAATTTCATAGAATTGAAATTGCCTAAGGAATTGTTAAACATGTAGAACTGTCACAGTTTCACAAATTATTTAACATATTCAAGTAACACGCAATCAGTGAATTAATATCAGCATCTGTTATAGTTTCACAAACATTCACCAATTGCAATCGGTATAATAGGGTGAAACGGAAAAACCAATTTACCAAATTAACTTACAAATTGGCACACCTAGTGTCTCCAATGGAGAATCAACAGAGTACCAAACCAGCTCAGCTGCTCTGCTCCTGCCTCAGGACGGTCGAGGCTCGACTTTTTACCGCTGCCGCAGGCGTCCCAGCAGCCCACCCACGCCCAGCACCCCGGTTGCTTGCCGCTGCCGACTTGCCCCTGGCCGCGGGCCGCCACAGCCCTTCGTAGCCACCCACCGGGAGCCCCAAGCAACGCCCCTGCGTCCTAAGGCCGCACAAGCCCTGCACAGACAGCGTGGCTGCGCCCGCCGCCGATTAGCCGGAGATTCGCCCCTAGGGTTTGGAGTGGAACGGGAGAGACAAGCAGAAGCCGTAGGCGCTGACGCGCTGTTCTCCGCGAAACGCCAAGCCGAAGAGATTGTGTATCTTTGCTCGTAGGAGCATTTCAAATTGTAAACGGAGTTGTATTTTAAAATAATAGACTCTAACATCAAAAACCAGTTTTAATATGGATTCTGTTTCACAAAAATTAATTAAATAAGTCTTTTAGGTTTTAAATATAGGACTATATATGCTGGAGGCATATCCTCGTTTTGTATTTTATTTTTAACTTTTTTATTTTTTAAACAACATGATATATTTAGATATTATTTCTAACTTTTTATTTCTTAAATAACATTGATGTAGAACTCAATTGTTAGAGCTGCAAAAATTTTGTGCTCTAAATACTTTAAATCTAGGTCATATTTTAATTTCTAGGGTTTAAATATAAGAAATGCGCAATCTAAATATGGTGGCATCATTCCTCATCCACCGATGAATGGATATTTTTTTTATTTTCGCCATCGCACCTCCCTCCCGTAACTCTCTGATTTGTTGAAAGAGACCACTACCACACTCGACTAGTCGACTGGTGTGAGATTGTCTTCAATCGTCTCCTCTAAATTTCTCTCTCTATACCTCACTATCCCGCCACGTCAGCTATCTCTCTTCCCCTATATTTCCACCATGTACAGCGGGTCTCTCTAAATTCTTCCCCTATACCCCACTATTAATCATAAAATATTATTTTTCATACATATTCACCCTCTATTATCATTTTTTCCCAACTAAAAACACTGCCGTACACGTAAACCGAGGGCAGGGAGCTCACTGTCACACACCCACATCTGTTTATTTTCTGTAGCCTCCACTAAAACTGTAGCGTGTAGAGAAGTTTAAATGGGGCACCGTTGTAGGGATTTCAACCCCCTAAGCGCTAGTTTGGCAACAAATGGATAAAAAACCTAGGGAATTAATCTACCAAGGGGATTTTAAATGACACCTCAATTCCCTAGTAGGATTTTTTCCACTCGGGTGTATTTCTCGGCCACTGTTTGGCAACCAAGGGACTAAAAACCCCTTTTGAGACAAAATACTTCAGAAAATCACAAAAATCAAAGAAAAATAGGAAATATTTAGAAAAATAAAAAACACAATGAAATATCACTAAAAATCTAAAAAAACATGCACCGGACTTGATCATCTAATATCCAACAAAGTTTAACTTAAATATCATCTAATATCCATCAAAGTTAATCTATCCATCATCCCATCACATAAGATCATCTCCATTCACACGTACAAATAGACAATATAACATATAAACATAGTACAAGTCCCTTCATTATGAACTTTGACACTAGAATAAATTGGGTTTAATTCCTTTTTTACAAGTATCCTACAAGCTACTTTACCATTCAAGGATGTAGTTATGTAAATTGGTTGTCTAATGATACAACATGGACGGATGTAAACAATATGAAGATGTTGCTGCTAACATGTTCTTGGATGGCAAAATGAAGTTGTTGCCACACAATATGTGCTCATGTAAGCTGAAACCAAAATCATAAAGAGATCATTCAGTCCCAAGGGATCCAATACTAGACTACTAGTCTAGACTTGTGGTCTTCCACTAAGGAAACATGTAATTGATTTATAGAGTACAAACGAAAACAATAAGTGCATCTAGCCATTATAATTAAAGTCTGTTCATCAGAATGTGAGTGATGGTGTATAAAGTCTGTTCATCAGAGAATGCATCAGGTTTATATACCATGTTGCTGCAAAGTAAATCAGCAAGACCTGAACTAACGAACTTAAGTAGTCTTTCTGACTAATGAACAATAAATTCTAGGCCATACAATTGCCAGATTCAACAAAAATTCAAGTTATAACTTTGAATATTTTCTTCACATGATTAACGACGAACAATGTGATTAGAATGATCAGCACACATGTAACTAACAACACTCCACTTATGACAGCACTCCAATTATACCTGACAGCAGTCCAGTAAAAAAATGATCAGCGCACATGTAAAAAATGATCAATATTTTCATCTCTGATTAAGCATCAAGCAAAGAATTTTCTTCTCTCAAAAAAATGAAAATAAACTAACATCAGCTTTTTGGTTGCTCGAAGACACAGCTTAGGAAAGGTCCCAAATGTGTGCATTTTTGTGATTTTGCAGAAAAGTAGTATTCCTGCTTTCGATCTTAGGGAGCACCAATACAACTTAAGAAAAAAGTGAGACTGTTTTGAAAGAAATATTTTAAGAAAAAACCAAATGATCCGATGAAAAAGGCTATCTATCCACACTTTCTACACGGGATCCTTCCTAGTTTCCTAGAAACAATATATATCCAATCGATTTTATTACCAGAGTTAATTTTATGACGGTGCTTCCTATTGCTAGTAGCAAAGATAATTTTATGACGGTACTTCCCATTCGTACTCTCCTGACTCTCGATGCTAATATGCGCTAGCCTTGTTTCAAAGGCCTAAAAAAACTGAACTCCTGCTGCCCCGTGACTTAAGCCTGGCAGCCGCAAGCCTCCCAGGCGCAGAGGCCCATGCGGTAGCATAGGCATAGCGGCGGCTGCGAAGTGGGCGCGTCTGGCGAGAACAAACGAATCTGAGCGAGATCTACAAGGTGAGCGAGATCTGCAAGAATCCGAGCGAGGATAAACGAAGAAAACCTAGTAGCAGGGATATGAAGATGTGAGCGGAGCCCTTACCTGAGAAGGCGAAGCTGCTAGATCTGAGCTGATGATGATGACAAAGGACTGACGGCGGCGTGCTCGGAAGAGTTGTGAACAGAGACAGCGTCATGCTCGGGAGAGCTGCCTGATGTCTGGAGGCCGGACCAATATCCCCGCGGAAACATGGCTCAAGGAGTCAAGGGTGGGCCGGTATCCCAGCGAAGCTATCTTCCAAACATGCAAAAAATGTGTCACGTGAAATCTTCCCACGTGGGCCATTGACACAGGGAAAATACCATATTCCCTGCAGGGAATTGGGCTGCCAAACAAGCCCTAAACGGCTACAGGGGTGGGGGAGGCCGAGGCCGAGGCCGAGGCGGGGAACCGTTGAAATCAGTCTGATGCTCTCGCTCGCATCTGTTGCGCCACCTCCCACCTGCTGCTGCAGTGAATGTGGAGTTTCAGCGAACGTTGGGTGCAGTTTCAGTGAGTGTGCAGCTTCAGCTTCAGGTTAATGTAGAATGAAAACTTTAATGCTTCAGCGATGAGTCAATGTGAATAGCTTGTGATTTTATAATAGGAAGCAAGTGTAGAATAGAGAACGAAGTGATTATGGATGGTCATATGTTTATATTAATTTTGAATGGTTTTTATTAAACCGATTCTTATAAAAATAGACTAAAAAGTCAGAGCGTTTAGCATTATGCATCAATTTTTGGTGAACAGAAGCTGAAAAAAAGGTCAAACAAACAGCGCTAAGAGGTGGAATCGGTTTGGCAATGGCGCACAACCTCAACGTGTTGTGGATGAATTTGCCAAGCGGCATGGTTCCATGGTGAATTTAGAGCGGCGGCTATGTTTGGGTCTTGAAGAGAGTTAAAACGCGCGTCGTTGGTTGGGAATGTTGACAACTACGTCACCACGGATCACCAGATCCGCTCCCTTCCCTCCCGTCAGCAGTAGAGGCGTGAGAAGCTGTAGAAGATCTGTCTCCCTTCACATAAGCACGACAGAGGAAACACACAAGACACATGGTATAGGGTTGGGCCTCTGGCCTCTTTCTGATCTCTGTATTATGAGGGGGTGTACAAGTTCCTTATATAGACATGTAAGACCCCTCAAGGGCAAAGCAGGTATTTGCCCACATAACCCTAACTAGGGTTACTTAACACTCCCCCTTGGGCGAATACCGCGACCAACACATGCCTCGTTAAAACTCCGAAAAACTCAGTGGAAAAAATGTGGAGAAAGAGTGCATGGTGATACAAATTGCATTTTTTGCACTTTGTTGCCTCGTTAAAAAAACCTCATGTGATAAACTTCAAGAAAACTCACCAAGGGAAAAAGAGTACAACAACTGTCATTGGGACAGATTTCGATCCTTTGGGATCTAGATTCTATCGAATCTTCTACAAGGGCTAACTTTAGAAATGTGCTCCCCTGATCCTTGCAAAATCGTATCAATAAGGCAAAACATCTTCTTCTAGAAGTATATGCACATAAAGATTTAGCAAACGGATTGCATATCCTTGCAAGGACTATTTCAGGAACTTTACCTCTACTCACTTCTAGGATATACAAGGTAAGTGCACGTATCAATATAAATAAGCCACTTTGACTGACGGTGTTCGATCGACTAGATCTATATATATGATAGAAAGTTCCATAAAGGTTCACATATTGATCATCAAGCTCACGCCTTCAGGGCATAGAATATGACAATTATTGTCTCACGGTTGTGATCAATATAAGCATTCGCTCCCCCTGACGATGACATCTGTTAAAGTCGTTATCCCTCATAACTCAAGCATATTCTTCAAGATATATGTCTCATTGTTCATCTGGAATAACGAGAATGGATGAGGTTGGGGTGCTATCATTTTCTATCTTACACCACAATTTATACATAGTTGTGCAAAGCAAATAACATGTCCTTCAATAGGACTTAGGGGATAATATAGTTGCAATAGTACATATTCTAAATATGACACATCGCTCGAGGCGTTCATCCATTGCAACATCTATGATGGTGTCACAAAAGTCCATCTAAGATCGTAATCCATCAGGGATTTTTCATCGATCAGATACATCGTTATAGTCTGTCATTCTGGCATAATGTGGATGTTTTGCCAGTAACACCTAAACCTTATAGGTTTCTGCCATCAGGGCTTTAGAGGATACCGTAATTCCACATCTAGTAGAAATTACCATGAGTAAAACTCATGGAATGCACATGTGCTTATTCGGTGAACTTCAAGTCCTTTGGTACCTCATCTTATTCCTTTTCGGGTCTGTATGGGTCTTTATCCCTTTATAGGGATTATCAAACTTTGGTGTTCAACACAGACTTTGTTTCTTCTGGATAGGTTCCATCTGGGAACGATAGCCTCAACTAGGAGATATTCTCCCTACATAGGAGAGTGATCATTCATCAGGAATGTATTATTTGGTATAAGATTTATATGTTGCATATTTATAATTCAAAGATATGAGTCCTCCTAGGATCTCATGACGGATCTTCAGAATCCTATTAACTGCATATTTTAATTCATGCCATTTGTCAGATATATTACATAGTGGAACAGTGTTTATTCAACACATACGTGGGATGGGTCTCTCACAAGACCACTTGAACCATCGCATTCACCACACATTATTTCAACAGTGCCCATAAATGTCCGAACTTCAAGCTCGCGACTTTCATTTTGCGATTATTGGTTCAGCCTCGATTGCATTTATCAATGACCCGATAAGAGAGCTTAAAGCACTCGTGCCTAGGACTTTGTTTTGGATCCATTTGCAATCTAGAGGGGCAAGATAGGTGTCGACATATTTGTCTCCCACATTTAATAATGATCTCTGTTATTTCCCAAAATGAAAGATTTATTGTTCCGTATTCCCAGCACAATGATATTGCGCGCATTGCTAGGAATTTCATCATCAAGATGAACCTCTTCGTGAGGCAAATCACCATCAGGGTGAATTAATTGGATGAGAGTTATCACAGACCACGTGAATCTGCAATCAGAACATATGCTTTGACTAAGGCTAATGGATCATATTCGCAGGCATCCCCGAGAATAGATCAAATGCCAATAAGTCAAATGTGGATATGATATTAATCCCGGGTATATACACATCTACATCAGGTAGAAGCATTCAAACCAATATGGTTACTCCTCAACGATTTCTGGCAAACTCCATATACACAGGAGTACACTCTGAACGACGGGTTCAGTTTGGCTTTTGTGCGTTTAAAAGAATATTGAGGCATTACACTATATGGGCATTCCTCCCCCTAATGTCGAGATGTTCTAAAAGCATACAGATAAAATCCCCAACCACAATCATCCAGTTGTGGCCAATGTATGTGAAAGTCGCCTAGAGGGGGGTGAATAGGGCGAAACTGAAATTCTCAAAAATAATCACAACTACAAGCCGGGTTAGCGTTAGAAATATAAACGAGTCCGCGAGAGAGGGAGCAAAACAAATCGCAAGCAAATGAAGAGTGTGACACGCGGATTTGTTTTACCGAGGTTCGGTTCTTGCAAACCTACTCCCCGTTGAGGAGGCCACAAAGGCCGGGTCTCTTTCAACCCTTCCCTCTCTCAATCGGTCCCACGGACCGAGTGAGCTTCTCTTCTCAAATCACTTGGGAATCAAACTTCCCGCAAGGGCCACCACACAATTGGTGCCTCTTGCCTCAATTACAAGTGAGTGTTTGATCACAAGAAAGAATCAAGAAAGAAAGAAGCAATCCAAGCGCAAGAGCTCGAAAGAACACAAGCAAATCACTCTCTCTAGTCACTATGGCGTTGTGTGGAATTTGGAGAGGATTTGATCTCTTTGGTGTGTCTAGAATTGAATACTAGAGCTCTTGTAGTAGTTGGGAAGTAGAGAACTTGGATGCAATGAATGGTGGGGTGGTTGGGGTATTTATAGCCCCAACCACCAAACATGACCGTTGGCTGGGCTGTCTGTTCGATGGCGCACCGGACAGTCCGGTGCATACCGGACAGTCCGGTGCCCCCGCCACGTCACCAGTGCCGTTGGAAATCGACCGTTGGAGTTCTGTCTTCTGGGCCCGCCTTGATGTCCGGTGGCGCACCGGACATGCACTGTTCACTGTCCGGTGCGCCGGCATGGGCGACTCTGACTCTGCGCGCGCATTAAATGCCGTCGCAGGTAGCCGTTGGCGCCTGAAGTAGCCGTTGCTCCGC
This sequence comes from Zea mays, assembly GCF_902167145.1. Classification (NCBI taxonomy): domain Eukaryota; kingdom Viridiplantae; phylum Streptophyta; class Magnoliopsida; order Poales; family Poaceae; genus Zea; species Zea mays. The sequence continues at coordinate 144,700,148 of NC_050098.1, forward strand.
AGATGCACCGGACAGTCCGGTGCACACCGGACAGTCCGGTGAATTATAGCGGAGCGGCTGGAGTGAAAACCCGAGGATGGCGAGTTCCTGAGGCCGCCCTTCCTTGGAGCACCGGACATGTCCGGTGCACACCGGACAGTCCGGTGAATTATAGCGTGAGTGCCTCTGGAAATTCCCGAAGGTGGCGAGTTCGAGTTGGAATCCTCTGGTGCACCGGACACTGTCCGGTGGCACACCGGACAGTCCGGTGTGCCAGACCAGAGGTGCCTTCGGTTTCCCCTTTGCATTTTTGTTGAACTCAACACTTGGTCTTTTTATTGGCTAAGTGTGAACCTTTGACACCTGTATAACTTATACACTAGAGCAAACTAGTTAGTCCAAAGATTTGTGTTGGGCAATTCAACCACCAAAATTATTTTAGGAACTAGGTGTAAGCCTAATCCCCTTTCAATCTCCCCCTTTTTGGTGATTGATGCCAACACAAACCAAATCAAATATAGAAGTGCATAATTGAACTAGTTTGCATAATGCAAGTGTAAAGGTTGCTTGGATTTGAGCCAATATAACTACTTACAAGATATGCATGGAATGTTTCTTTCTTGTTTAACATTTTGGACCACGCTTGCACCACAAGTTTTGTTTTTGCAAACTCTTTTGGAAATCCTTTTCAAAGTTCTTTTGCAAATAGTCAAAGGTAGTGAATAAGAGTTTTGCAAAGCATTTTCAAGATTTGAAATTTTCTGCCCCTGTTTCAAATGCTTTTCCTTTGACTAAACAAAACTCCCCCTAAATGAGATTCTCCTCTTAGTGTTCAAGAGGGTTTTGATATATCATTTTGAAATACTACTTTCTCCCCCTTGTGAACACAATAGGATACCAATTGATAAATACTCTTGGAAAACACTAAATTTTTGAAATTGGTGGTGGTGCGGTCCTTTTGCTTTGGGCTCATATTCTCTCCCCCTTTGGCATGAATCGCCAAAAACGGAATTATTAGAGCCCTCGAAGTAATGTCTTCCTCTTTGGTCATAAACAAATGAGTTAAGATTATACCAAAGATGAAGTCCTTTTGTTTTCTCCCCCAAAGATGGAGAGTGGCTTGGAGCGACGACGAAGGATGGGTTGCGGAGTGGAAGCCTTTGTCTTCGCCTAAGACTCCAATTCCCTTTCAATATACCTATGACTTGATTTGAAATAGACTTGGAAACACATTAGTCATAGCATACAAAAGAGATATGATCAAAAGTATATAAATGAGCTATGTGTGCAATCTAACAAAAGAAGTTGCGGGAATCAAGAATATTGAGCTCATGCCTAAGTTTGGTAAAAGTTTGTTCATCAAGAGGCTTGGTAAAGATATCGGCTAATTGATCTTTAGTGTTAATGTAAGAAATCTCGATATCCCCCTTTTGTTGGTGATCCCTAAGAAAATGATACCGAATGGCTATGTGCTTAGTGCGGCTATGCTCGACGGGATTGTCAGCCATTTTGATTGCACTCTCATTATCACATAGCAAAGGAACTTTGGTTAATTTGTAACCGTAGTCCCGCAGGGTTTGCCTCATCCAAAGTAATTGCGCGCAACAATGACCTGCGGCAATGTACTCGGCTTCGGCGGTTGAAAGAGCGACCGAATTTTGCTTCTTTGAAGCCCAAGACACCAAGGATCTTCCCAAGAACTGGCAAGTCCCCGATGTGCTCTTTCTGTTAATCTTACACCCCGCCCAATCGGCATCCGAATAACCAATTAAATCAAAAGTGGATCCCCGAGGGTACCAAAGCCCAAACTTAGGAGTATAAGCCAAATATATCAAGATTCGTTTTACGGCCGTAAGGTGAGATTCCTTAGGGTCGGATTGGAATCTTGCACACATGCATACGGAAAGCATAATGTCCGGTCGAGATGCACATAAATAAAGCAATGACCCAATCATCGACCGGTATACCTTTTGATCCACGGACTTACCTCCCATGTCGAGGTCGAGATGCCCATTGGTTCCCATGGGTGTCTTGATGGGCTTGGCATCCTTCATCCCAAACTTGCTTAGAATATCTTGAGTATACTTCGTTTGGCTAAGGAAGGTGCCCTCTTGGAGTTGCTTCACTTGAAATCCCAAGAAATACTTCAACTCCCCCATCATAGACATCTCGAATTTCTGTGTCATGATCCTACTAAATTCCTCACAAGTAGATTCGTTAGTAGACCCAAATATGATATCATCAACATAAATTTGGCATACAAACAAATCATTGTCAAGAGTTTTAGTGAATAGAGTAGGATCGGCCTTGCCGACTTTGAAGCCATTTGCAATAAGGAAATCTCTAAGGCATTCATACCATGCTCTTGGGGCTTGCTTTAGCCCGTAAAGCGCCTTAGAGAGCTTATAGACATGGTTAGGATACTCACTGTCTTCAAAGCCGGGAGGTTGCTCAACATAGACCTCTTCCTTGATTGGTCCATTGAGGAAAGCACTGTTCACGTACATTTGATAAAGCTTAAAGCCATGGTAAGTAGCATAGGCTAATAATATGCAAATTGACTCAAGCCTAGCTACGGGTGCATAGGTTTCACCGAAATCCAAACCTTCGACTTGGGAGTATCCTTTGGCCACAAGTCGAGCTTTGTTCCTTGTCACCACACCATGCTCATCTTGCTTGTTGCGGAAGACCCATTTGGTTCCTACAACATTTTGGTTAGGACGTGGAACTAAGTGCCATACCTCGTTCCTTGTGAAATTGTTGAGCTCCTCTTGCATCGCCACCACCCAATCCGAATCTTGAAGCGCTTCCTCTACCTTGTGTGGCTCAATAGAGGAAACAAAAGAGTAATGTTCACAAAAATGTGCAACACGAGATCGAGTGGTTACCCCCTTATGAATGTCGCCGAGAATGGTGTCGACGGGGTGATCTCGTTGGATTGCTTGGTGGACTCTTGGGTGTGGCGGCCTTTGCTCTTCATCCTCCTTGTCTTGATCATTTGCATCTCCCCCTTGATCATTGCTGTCATCTTGAGGTGGCTCATTTGCTTGATCTTCTACTTCATCAACTTGAGCTTCATCCTCATTTTGAGTTGATGGAGATGCTTGAGTGGAGGAGGATGGTTGATCTTGTGCATTTGTAGGCTCCTTGGATTCCTTAGGACACACATCCCCAATGGACATGTTCCTTAGCGCGATGCACGGAGCCTGTTCTTCACCTATCTCATCAAGATCAACTTGCTCTACTTGAGAGCCGTTAGTCTCATCAAACACAACGTCACATGAGACTTCAACTAGTCCAGTGGACTTGTTAAAGACTCTATATGCCCTTGTGTTTGAGTCATAACCAAGTAAAAAGCCTTCTACAGTCTTAGGAGCAAATTTAGATTTTCTACCTCTTTTAACAAGAATAAAGCATTTGCTACCAAAAACTCTAAAATATGAAATGTTGGGCTTTTTACCGGTTAGGAGTTCATAGGATGTCTTCTTGAGGATTCGGTGAAGATATAACCGGTTGATGGCGTAGCAAGCGGTGTTGACCGCCTCGGCCCAAAACCGATCCGAAGTCTTGTACTCATCAAGCATGGTCCTTGCTATGTCCAAAAGAGTTCGATTCTTCCTCTCCACTACACCATTTTGTTGAGGGGTGTAGGGAGAAGAGAACTCATGCTTGATGCCCTCCTCCTCAAGAAAGCCTTCAATTTGAGAGTTCTTGAACTCCGTCCCGTTGTCGCTTCTAATTTTCTTGATCCTTAAGCCGAACTCATTCTGAGCCCGTCTCAAGAATCCCTTTAAGGTCTCTTGGGTATGAGATTTGTCCTGCAAAAAGAATACCCAAGTGAAGCGAGAATAATCATCCACAATAACTAGACAGTACTTACTCCCGCCGATGCTTATGTAAGCAATCGGGCCGAATAGGTCCATGTGTAGGAGCTCCAGTGGCCTGTCGGTCGTCATGATGTTTTTGTGTGGATGATGAGTACCAACTTGCTTCCCGGCCTGGCATGCGCTACAAATCATGTCTTTCTCAAAATGAACATTTGTTAATCCTAAAATGTGTTCTCCCTTTAGAAGCTTATGAAGATTCTTCATTCCAACATGGGCTAGTCGACGGTGCCAGAGCCAACCCATGTTAGTCTTAGCAATTAAGCAGGTGTCGAGTTCAGCTCTATCAAAATCTACTAAGTATAGCTGACCCTCTAGCACTCCCTTAAATGCTATTGAATCATCACTTCTTCTAAAGACAGTGACACCTATATCAGTGAATAGACAGTTGTAGCCCATTTGACATAATTGAGAAACGGAAAGCAAATTGTAATCTAATGAATCAACAAGAAAAACATTGGAAATAGTATGGTCAGGTGATATAGCAATTTTACCCAATCCCTTGACCAAACCTTGATTTCCATCCCCGAATGTGATAGCTCGTTGGGGATCTTGGTTTTTCTCATATGAGGAGAACATCCTTTTCTCCCCTGTCATGTGGTTTGTGCACCCGCTGTCGAGTATCCAACTTGAACCCCCGGATGCATAAACCTACAAAACAATTTTAGTTCTTGACTTTAGGTACCCAAACGGTTTTGGGTCCTTTGGCATTAGACACAAGAACTTTGGGTACCCAAACACAAGTCTTGGAACCCTTGTGTTTGCCCCCAACAAACTTGGCAACTACCTTGCCGGATTTGTTAGTAAGCACATAAGAAGCATCAAAAGTTTTAAATGAAATGGTATGATCATTTGATGCACTAGGAGTTTTCTTTCTAGGCAACTTAGCATGGGTTTGTTGCCTAGAGCTAGATGTCTCACCTTTATACATAAAAGCATGATTAGGGCCAGAGTGAGACTTCCTAGAATGAATTTTCCTAATTTTGCTCTCAGGATAGCCGGCAGGGTACAAAATGTAGCCCTCGTTATCCTGAGGCATGGGAGCCTTTCCCTTAACAAAGTTAGACAAGTTCTTAGGAGGGGCATTAATTTTGATATTGTCTCCCCTTTGGAAGCCAATGTCATCCTTAATGTCAGGGCGTCTCCCATTATAAAGCATGCTACGAGCAAATTTAAATTTCTCATTTTCTAAGTTGTGCTCGGCAATTTTAGCATCTAGTTTTGCTATATGATCATTTTGTTGTTTAATTAAAGACATGTGATCATGAATAGCATTAACATCAATATCTCTACATCTATCACAAATAGACACATGCTCAATAGTAGATGTAGACGGTTTGCAAGAATTAAGTTCAACAATCTTAGCATGAAGAATATCATTTTTATCTCTAAGATCGGAAATTGTAACTTTGCAAACATCATAATCTTTAGCCTTATCAATTAAATTTTTATTTTCTACTCTAAGGCTAGCAAGAGAAGTATTCAATTCTTCAATCCTAGCAAGCAAATCATCATTATTATCTTTAGGATTGGAAGTTGAAATAATGCAAACATGAGAATCAACCTTAGCATTCAAACTAGCATTTTCATTCCTAAGGTTGTCAATTATCTCACGGCAAGTGCTTAGCTCACTAGATAATTTTTCACATTTTTCTACTTCTAGAGCATAAGCCTTTTTAACCTTAACATGTTTCTTGTTTTCTTTAATTAGATAATCCTCTTGGGAGTCCAAAAGGTCATCCTTTTCATGAATAGCACTAATCAATTCATTTAATTTTTCTTTTTGCTCCATGTTAAGATTGGCAAAGAGAACACGCAAATTATCCTCCTCATCACTATTATTATCATCACTAGAAGACTCATATTTAGTGGAGGAGTTAGATTTAACCTTCTTCCGTTTGCCGTCCTTTGCCATGAGGCACTTGTGGCCGACGTTGGGGAAGAGAAGTCCCTTGGTGACGGCGATGTTGGCGGCGTCCTCGTCGTCGGAGGAGTCGCTTGAGCTTTCGTCGGAATCCCACTCCCGACAAACATGGGCATCACCGCCCTTCTTCTTGTAGTACTTCTTTTTCTCCTTTCTTCTCCCCTTCTTGTCGTCGCCTCGGTCACTGTCACTTGATATAGGACATTTAGCAATAAAATGACCGGGCTTACCACATTTGTAGCAAACTTTGTTGGAGCGGGACTTGTAGTCTTTCCCCCTCCTTTGTTTGAGGATTTGGCGGAAGCTCTTGATGACGAGCGCCATCTCCTCATTGTCAAGCTTGGAGGCGTCGATTGGTTGTCTACTTGGTGTAGACTCCTCCTTCCTTTCTTCCGTTGCCTTGAATGCGACGGGTTGAGCTTCGGATGTAGATGGATCATCAAGCTCGTTGATCTTCCTTGAGCCTTCGATCATGCACTCAAAACTTACAAAATGCCCGATTACTTCCTCGGGGGTCATTTTAGTATATCTAGGATTACCACGAATTAATTGAACTTGAGTGGGGTTAAGGAAAATGAGAGATCTTAGAATAACCTTAACCATTTCGTGGTCGTCCCACTTGACGCTCCCGAGGTTGCGCACTGAAGCGTCCCAATCCTCTAGGACTCAAATGTGATACAATTACTAGTCCCAGGAGGCTAGTAAACACATTTACACATCAGATGATTACAGATCTGCTTAAACGACAAACCTATAAAGGTGGCGAACAACTTTAAGAGTTGGTCCACAACTCGGGACATATCATCAGAGTGGGGCTGAAGCAGCCCGATATACGCAGCGAAGCAAATCAGCGGTCCAACAGCCACAGGCAAGGTTGGGAACAGTCGTAACTCTTACCCGATCTCCTTTTTCTGAAAAAAACAACAAATAAGCAAGGGTGAGTACAAACGTACTTAGCAGCCCACCTTCACTCGCGGAATGGGGAAATCAGATATAATGCATGGAATATGTGGAGCTCAGGATATTTTGCAGAAACAGCAATATTTTATGCAGAGTTGTTTTGAAAAACATTTTGTATTTTTGCAAAGCGCATCCTCTCCAAAAGGAGCAGGAAGTTTTTCAGTATTATAACAAAATCCCCTGGACTAAACCATCCAGGTATCTCAGTAGTTTCCCACTGGTTTTCATTTTCAAAAACAGCTACTGGACTTCCCGTCCACCATAGCTCACGGCTCAACTTGCCGAACCTTTTTAAAAACCACTTTTCTCAAAACCATCTCTTTTTTTGGAAAACAAAACATTAATTGCCATACCATACCAGACTCGTCCATTCCTATGGACACAGACTATTCGAATAGGTTTTCAAACTCTGCGCAGAGGTGTACACTTTACCCACTAGTTCGGCTCTGCGATCCCATGGCCAATGAGACCCGAATCCGACTCTCTTTCTTTCCCCGCACGTCCTAACCTTAACGGTTATCCGGAAGGAGTCAGGCCACCACCATGTCCAAACCGGACAAAACTTTCCCCCTCCTTATCCTCCCGGTGCTCCCCAGCCTTCATAACCCTGGGGTTGGACCGTACGAGTTCAGATTGAGTGACTGCCCACACAGTCTCGAGTGGTTGTACTATTAAAGAGTACAGGTAGTGAAGATGACAAACCGGTCCTTATACGAGGGGATAATCCTTCTGCTCACACCTAAACCAGCTGAGCCATCACCTTAGGCCCTCCCCTAAACCAGGGAGTCCCTGATTATCCCACTCACAAGGTGATAAGGGTGAAAACCCTTCATCATACACATTTTGAAAAGCATTTTCTTTTGAAAACTCACACCCTTTCTCAAATCATTTGTAACAAATATATTAAGGAGTGATTGCGGCAAGCGGCTTGGGTGGCCATAATAACTTGTCACAAAATCATATCATGCATAAAATAACAGGCTGAGGGTTGTGGTTGAAAAACATAGGTAATTTATGCATCAAAGGGATCCAGTGAGCTTGCCGTGCTTATTCGGCGAAGGGGGAAGGGGAGCTCGCGGAACTGGCTTCTGGCTCCACCGCCTGGTGTAGACTTGTAGATCTGGCCTCCAGGAGACGACACGAACGCTCCGATAACTATGCAACATGAACAAGCAAACATACAAACAAGCAAGTATGCCAACAAATATTTAGTATAGTGGTCAGAATAGCGATATATGGATGGGTAGAGTCTTGAGTAGAATCTGTGTCATGTGGTGTTGTGATATTACTAGTGGTGGAGCGGAGGTGCTTACCGGGAGGGTGGACTGGAGGCGAAGCGACACTATGCGTGTAGCTGGCAGAGCAGAGTAACTGAGTGGGTGGGGTGTTTGCCTTGGCTGAGGGTGTTGAGTGTGTGTGGAGAGGGAGAGGGTAGCTAGGTGTATTTATAGCTGGGTGTATGTGGTGTAGCACAGTGAAGTTCACTGTTGGTGAGAATAGTGACGAATGAATCGTCTGACTTAGTATGAACATGAGAGTTATAGGTAGAATATGGGACAAGAGTATTTTGGGAGTCTTCTGAAATATGAACCATGTTTAAGGGATGACATGGCTGGATAGGGAATAGTTTGATAAAAATTTAGAAACGAGAATTATTGGAATCTGAGTTTGGGAGCCTGGTTCGAAGGAATCTCAAAGTTAAGCGTGCTCAACTCGGAGAAACCTGGGATGGGTGACCAGATGGGAAGTTCCCTACTGGAAGGAAAATCACAGTCACCGGAGTTCGTATGATTGGAACATGGGTCTGGCTGGTCTTAGGTGGACTGGACATCATGATGGATGAGTAGTTGAAATTTGGGATGACTAGATGACCGATGAATAGTAACGATGATTAGTAACGATGAATAGTGGCGATGGGAAAGAAATTACAGATATCATCGATGAATAGTAACGATGATGAATAGTAATGATAAATAGTGACAATAATGAATAGTGTATGTGAATAGTAACGATGAATAGTAATGGTGAATAGTAATGGTGAATAGTAATGGTGAATAGTAATGGTGAATAGTGATAGTGAATAGTTCGTATAAACGAACGATGAACGATGAATAGGAACTATGAACGAACGGACGAACGATCGAATGATCGGACGAACGAACGATCGGAATTTCGGCAGCATAACGGCAGGAAAAGATTATTTGGACGAACGAACGTACGAACGATCGAATGATCGTACGAACGAACGATCGGAATTTCGGCAGCATAACGGCAGGACAAAGATTATCTGGAAGAACGATGAATAGGGACTATGAACGAACGATGAATAGGGACTATGAACGAACGATGAACGGTCGAATGATCGAACGAACGAACGATCGGAATTTCGGCAGCATAACGGCAGGACAAAGATTATCTGGAAGAACGATGAATAGGGACTATAAACGAACGATGAACGATGAATAGGAACTATGAACGAACGATGAACGATCGAATGATCGAATGAACGAATGATCGGAATTTCGGCAGCATAACGGTAGGAAAAAGATTATTTGGACGAACGAACGGACGAACGATCGAACGATCGGACGAACGGACGAACGAACCATGAACGATCGGACGAACGAACGAACAAACTAAGAACAGGGGACGAACGATCGAAGAACGATCGAACGATCCTTGTGCTAGTGTGTGCTTGTGTGGAACATGGAGTGGGTGTGTGTGTGGGGGGGGAGAGAGTTGCCATGAAATGGCTTGGGGTGGGAAGAGAGGAGGCCCTTGCCCCTCTATTTATAGCCATGGTGGGGGGATTAGGGGGAGGGATGAGAGGATTAGTGGGAGGATGAGAGGATTAGTGGGAGGTTAGCATGTATTTGTCTTGTATAAGTGTAATTAGCTTGTAGAGCTCACCGTATGACACTGGAGGCATACGTATATGTATGGGCATAAGGAAAGTTATGAAGAAAATATTTGTAGGGTCTTGAAAAATGATTCTGAAGGTATTTCTCAAGAGGAAAATATCCGGAGATACATCGGTGGAATATTTGGGCAGTATTTCTGGAAAGAAATCAAAGGGGGGTTACTGGGGAAATATCTGAGCAGTATTTTTGGAAAGAATTTGAGGGGGATCACTGGGGAAATATTTGTAGGATATTTTGAGGAGGATTTTAGAGAGAATATAGACCACTATAATTTATTTGTTGATATCAACTCGCAAACAAACATTTTGAAATGAAATTTGAAATTCATTTTGAATTTAGGGTGAGTTTGAGAAAATTTCAGAATTTGAATTTTTGGGATGCTACAAATCTACCCCACTTAAAAGGAATCTCGTCCTCGAGATTCGGTTTAGAAGGGTTATGGGTATAGCTTTACTTCAGCTACATATCTTCACTTTGCAGACTCTTCGAGGAGATGGAACTTCAACAAAATCTGGCCTTTGAGGGGCATCCGATTGCTGATTGCAAACGCTGGTTCTGGCTACTCAAGAATCATCTTCAGGCTTCTAGCTTTTGCTTGGCAGCTTGCTTATTGAAGGAGCATAGATGCCAACACACAAACCTTTCTCTTGCGAACTCCCACATGGATTCCTTCCTTGATTGCTCTTCTAGTGCTTCATCAACGGAACTTGGGTGACCACTTCTCATCCAGAAACTTATATGCTTTGGTGATCTGGTCCTCCACAAGCTTGCTACAGGCCTTCTTCTTTTTCTCCATAGCAGGAACTTGGCTGGAACACTACCCCACTTAAAATGAATGAGGGCAGATCTCTTGAATCTTGGGGATTTGAACTCTTGAAGTACCTCATAACAAGGGTGTTACGAGGCCTTCTTCTGCTGTTGCTGCTTGACCAGGCTGCGGAGAGATGACTGACACAGGGTTGATTCTGGGAGAACCTTCTTCTTGTCTTCTCTTCACTATCTTCTTTTCTCTTCTCACTTTTCACTTTTCACTGCCTCTTTCTTTCTCTTTGCTCTTCCCACTGGAGGAGTCTATCGATGAGTATTACCATCATACAGAGGAGGAAACCAAAGACTATGAACCATGTACAACAGTCTTCAACCCAAGAATCACCAAGCATTGTGATCTTAGGGGCGAGGGAGTGGGAAAATGGAGTTGCTTGCGAATTGGCACAGGGGATTTATCCAGAGTGTGCTTTGCTTTGAGCTACGTGGGGATTGAGGGAGCTAGTGGGGGTTTTATAGGCGAGTGGTATGCGAGGTGGTGCTCGGGTGCGGAGTGGTAGTGACGGAGCAGACGACACGAGGTAGCAGGTGCGACAAGGGGAAGGGGGGCCTGTTGCCGGCGATGATGGCGGTGGGTGCGCTGCAAAAGGGGGCGTGGGTGGCGGTAGTGCGCATGGAGGCGGGCACGCGTGCGAGGGGCACGGGTGAGTGGTGGGGTCAATGACCCTGATGTTTGTGGTCTCTGGTTCCAAGAATCTTTGCCTCTCTGTATGGTAATAACTCCTTCTGTCCTCTTTTCCTGTTTACTTTGACTCAGGGGCAGTGCTTTGATTCTCACGGTCGGTCCTTTTGACTGAGCGGCTGGATAGGTTTCTTCTGTAGCTTATTCCAGGCTTCATGGGTAAGCTTCCCGGTATCTTCTTGGGTAAGGCACTTTTCTCTTGAGATGGGTTAAGATGAGAATGGAAGCATAAGGTGAGGATTAGATCTAATTTGTGATCTATGTTTTTAGAGAAAACCTTTCTTAAAAAAAGAAAACACACAAGCTTAGAAATGATAAGCACAAACAAATCGAATGTTTTGAGTAAGGGAAGAATAGAGTTTTTCCAAAGCACGAACTACTTAGATTCGGGGGCTAAGCATAACTACTATTGCTTGGCTCCTGAATTGAGAACTATGCTAAATGCGACTTATGAGCACTAACGTTAAAGCATCACATATACACTCAAAAGGGGAGAAAACATCAAGCGAAATTCATTTTGAAATGCCCTAGGGGGCCACACAAATAGAGTTTTTCAAGGCACGGGACTACACGATTACCTCTCATACATGCAGGGCTCTAGCCAAAGTGAAGAAAAACTTCACTACCCAATGCATGCAGAGGACTGGGCATACTAACTTCAGGCCAGGCAACTTCTCTTCTGGCAAGGCTGACGCACAACTTCAATCTGAGATATCTCCTGGATGGGTCAACAGGGAGCTGATGTTGATGACTTCTTCCGGCGGCGACTGAGATGGCAGGACGAGGTCGAACTTTTCTTCAAGTGGGACTGACTCTTGTAGCTCCTCAGAGGGCGGCGGTGCTGGCGGGGTGCTTGCAGCTTCTTCCTTGACTTCAAGGGATGGTGCTAGCATCTTCTTCATGGTGAGGGGCTCAAACAACTCTGGCGGGGGATCTTGGGAGGATTCAGGGTGCTCTTGTTTATCCATAGCCTTAGGGGAGACTGGAATTCCTTCCAAGACTATGGTTCCTTCCGGGAGTTCCCAAGCCTTCTTCTCTCCTCTGATAGAGACCGGGTGACCTTCAAGAATCTGGGGATCTTCAGCTCTCCTGGGTTGAACTGGGTTGGATGGAGCGGGCTCTTGGATCCGCAGGGCTCTACGTTGGTTATGGGTTACCAAGTAGGCCTCCATCAACTTCTGGACGTGCTCATCCTTGGCTTGCTTCATGGCTTGAACAGCAGTGACTTCACGACTTTCCAATGCAGTTGCAAGGGCTTGAGATGTGGTGAGATCCACATGGAGCTTACGGTTGAGCTTCTCTGCATCTTCTGCTCGAGCAATCATCTGATGGTGGTGCCGAGCCAAGAAATCATACTGTGCATCTAGGGTGAGCAGGTATGCAGTGAGGTACACGACTGAGGGGTCGTCCTCAAGCAGCTGCTGACCTTCCAATGCACGCATCCTGGCCATCCAAACCGGACGGTCTCTCTGAAAGGGCGGAAAGAATCTGAGCGGGGTGTCAGCCACTTCTTCTTCATAGATCTGACATAGGGTCCTCAATGCCTTGCGAGCGACGACTTGGCAGGTGTCTTTGAATCTGTGCCCAGCAGCAGTGACACTCCATTCCACATGGTGTGGACTGGATCCAATGTATACAGTCACGACACACTTCTCTGTGCCATGCTCGACGAACTCACGACCATCTCATACTCTGGCTGGCTCCTGATTCCGAGGCGAACTGTGCATGCTCTCAGCAACTTGGGGAAACCATCTTCATTCTGGCAGAAGCTGGTTTGGCACTGAACCTCCATCTGACTTCTGAGAGAAGGAAAGGGGGAAAGCATTTTTGAAATGAAGGGATGAGAGCAAGAATTTTTTAAGAAAATAGTTTTGACTCAAAAACTTTTGGATCAGGCTAAGGGTTACGTCCTGCGGCCAACCTAACAGCTCCGATACCACCTGAAGCGTCCCAATCCTCTGGGACTCAAATGTGATACAATTACTAGTCCCAGGAGGCTAGTAAACACATTTACACATCAGATGATTACAGATCTGCTTAAACGACAAACCTATAAAGGTGGCGAACAACTTTAAGAGTTGGTCCACAACTCGAGACATATCATCAGAGTGGGGCTGAAGCAGCCCGATATACGCAGCGAAGCAAATCAGCGGTCCAACAGCCACAGGCAAGGTTGGGAACAGTCGTAACTCTTACCCGATCTCCTTTTTCTGAAAAAACAACAAATAAGCAAGGGTGAGTACAAACGTACTCAGCAGCCCACCTTCACCCACGGAATGGGGAAATCAGATATAATGCATGGAATATGTGGAGCTCAGGATATTTTGCAGAAACAGCAATATTTTATGCAGAGTTGTTTTGAAAAACATTTTGTATTTTTGCAAAGTGCATCCTCTCCAAAAGGAGCAGGAAGTTTTTCAGTATTATAACAAAATCCCCTGGACTAAACCATCCAGGTATCTCAGTAGTTTCCCACTGGTTTTCATTTTGAAAAACAGCTACTGGACTTCCCGTCCACCATAGCTCACGGCTCAACCGCCGAACCTTTTTAAAAACCACTTTTCTCAAAACCATCTCTTTTTTTGGAAAACAAAACATTAATTGCCATACCATACCAGACTCGTCCATTCCTGTGGACACAGACTATTCGAATAGGTTTTCAAACTCTGCGCAGAGGTGTACACTTTACCCACTAGTTCGGCTCTGCGATCCCATGGCCAATGAGACCCGAATCCGACTCTCTTTCTTTCCCCGCACGTCCTAACCTTAACGGTTATCCGGAAGGAGTCAGGCCACCACCATGTCCAAACCGGACAAAACTTTCCCCCTCCTTATCCTCCCGGTGCTCCCCAGCCTTCATAACCCTGGGGTTGGACCGTACGAGTTCAGATTGAGTGACTGCCCACACAGTCTCGAGTGGTTGTACTATTAAAGAGTACAGGTAGTGAAGATGACAAACCGGTCCTTATACGAGGGGATAATCCTTCTGCTCACGCCTAAACCAGCTGAGCCATCACCTTAGGCCCTCCCCTAAACCAGGGAGTCCCTGATTATCCCACTCACAAGGTGATAAGGGTGAAAACCCTTCATCATACACATTTTGAAAAGCATTTTCTTTTGAAAACTCACACCCTTTCTCAAATCATTTGTAACAAATATATTAAGGAGTGATTGCGGCAAGCGGCTTGGGTGGCCATAATAACTTGTCACAAAATCATATCATGCATAAAATAACAGGCTGAGGGTTGTGGTTGAAAAACATAGGTAATTTATGCATCAAAGGGATCCAGTGAGCTTGCCGTGCTTATTCGGCGAAGGGGGAAGGGGAGCTCGCGAAACTGGCTTCTGGCTCCACCGCCTGGTGTAGACTTGTAGATCTGGCCTCCACGAGACGGCACGAACGCTCCGATAACTATGCAACATGAACAAGCAAACATACAAACAAGCAAGTATGCCAACAAATATTTAGTATAGTGGTCAGAATAGCGATATATGGATGGGTAGAGTCTTGAGTAGAATCTGTGTCATGTGGTGTTGTGATATTACTAGTGGTGGAGCGAAGGTGCTTACCAGGAGGGTGGACTGGAGGCGAAGCGACACTATGCGTGTAGCTGGCAGAGCAGAGTAACTGAGTGGGTGGGGTGTTTGCCTTGGCTGAGGGTGTTGAGTGTGTGTGGAGAGGGAGAGGGTAGCTAGGTGTATTTATAGCTGGGTGTATGTGGTGTAGCACAGTGAAGTTCACTGTTGGTGAGAATAGTGACGAATGAATCGTCTGACTTAGTATGAACATGAGAGTTATAGGTAGAATATGGGACAAGAGTATTTTGGGAGTCTTCTGAAATATGAACCATGTTTAAGGGATGACATGGCTGGATAGGGAATAGTTTGATAAAAATTTAGAAACGAGAATTATTGGAATCTGAGTTTGGGAGCCTGGTTCGAAGGAATCTCAAAGTTAAGCGTGCTCAACTCGGAGAAACCTGGGATGGGTGACCAGATGGGAAGTTCCCTACTGGAAGGAAAATCACAGTCACCGGAGTTCGTATGATTGGAACATGGGTCTAGCTGGTCTTAGGTGGACTGGACATCATGATGGATGAGTAGTTGAAATTTGGGATGACTAGATGACCGATGAATAGTAACGATGATTAGTAACGATGAATAGCGGCGATGGGAAAGAAATTACAGATATCATCGATGAATAGTAACGATGATGAATAGTAATGATAAATAGTAACAATAATGAATAGTGTATGTGAACAGTAACGATGAATAGTAATGGTGAATAGTAATGGTGAATAGTAATGGTGAATAGTGATAGTGAATAGTTCGTATGAACGAACGATGAACGATGAATAGGAACTATGAACGAACGGACGAACGATCGAATGATCGGACGAACGAACGATCGGAATTTCGGCAGCATAACGGCAGGAAAAGATTATTTGGACGAACGAACGTACGAACGATCGAATGATCGTACGAACGAACGATTGGAATTTCGGCAGCATAACGGCAGGACAAAGATTATCTGGAAGAACGATGAATAGGGACTATGAACGAACGATGAACGATGAATAGGGACTATGAACGAACGATGAACGATCGAATGATCGAACGAACGAACGATCGGAATTTCGGCAGCATAACGACAGGACAAAGATTATCTGGAAGAACGATGAATAGGGACTATAAACGAACGATGAACGATGAATAGGAACTATGAACGAACGATGAACGATCGAATGATCGAATGAACGAATGATCGGAATTTCGGCAGCATAACGGTAGGAAAAAGATTATTTGGACGAACGAACGGACGAACGATCGAACGATCGGACGAACGGACGAACGAACCATGAACGATCGGACGAACGATCGAACGATCGGACGAACGAACGAACAAACTAAGAACAGGGGACGAACGATCGAAGAACGATCGAACGATCCTTGTGCTAGTGTGTGCTTGTGTGGAACATGGAGTGGGTGTGTGTGTGGGGGGGGGGAGAGTTGCCATGAAATGGCTTGGGGTGGGAAGAGAGGAGGCCCTTGCCCCTCTATTTATAGCCATGGTGGGGGGATTAGGGGGAGGGATGAGAGGATTAGTGGGAGGATGAGAGGATTAGTGGGAGGTTAGCATGTATTTGTCTTGTATAAGTGTAATTAGCTTGTAGAGCTCACCGTATGACACTGGAGGCATACATATATGTATGGGCATGAGGAAAGTTATGAAGAAAATATTTGTAGGGTCTTGAAAAATGATTCTGAAGGTATTTCTCAAGAGGAAAATATCCGGAGATACATCGGTGGAATATTTGGGCAGTATTTCTGGAAAGAAATCAAAGGGGGGTTACTGGGGAAATATCTGAGCAGTATTTCTGGAAAGAATTTGAGGGGGATCACTGGGGAAATATTTGTAGGATATTTTGAGGAGGATTTTAGAGAGAATATAGACCACTATAATTTATTTGTTGATATCAACTCGCAAACAAACATTTTGAAATGAAATTTGAAATTCATTTTGAATTTAGGGTGAGTTTGAGAAAATTTCAGAATTTGAATTTTTGGGATGCTACACGCACTTGGTTCACCAAAGTCTTGAGCCGGTTGTACATGTGTTGTGGCTCTTCCCCTTTGCGAAGTCGGAACCGACCGAGCTCCCCCTCGATCGTTTCCCGCTTGGTGATCTTTGTGAGCTCATCTCCCTCGTGCGCGGTTTTGAGCACATCCCAAACCTCCTTTGCACTCTTCAACCCTTGAACTTTGTTATACTCCTCTCTACTTAAAGAGGCGAGGAGTATTGTTGTCGCTTGAGAGTTGAAGTGCTCGATTTGGGCCACCTCATCCTCATCATAGTCTTTATCCCCTACGGATGGTACCTGTGCACCAAACTCAACAACATCCCATATACTTTTGTGGAGTGAGGTTAGATGAAATCGCATTAAATCACTCCACCTAGCATAATCTTCACCATCAAAAGTTGGTGGTTTGCCTAATGGGACGGAAAGTAAAGGTGCATTTTTAGAAATGCGAGGGTAATGTAGGGGGATCTTACTAAACTTCTTACGCTCTTGGCGTTTAGAAGTTACGGAGGGCGCATCGGAGTCGGAGGTCGATGTTGATGAAGTGTCGGTCTCGTAGTAGACCACTTTCCTCATCCTTTTGTGCTTGTCCCCTCTCCGATGTGGCTTGTGGGAGGAAGATCTCTCCTTCTTCTCCTTGTGGTGCGAAGAAGATTTCTTCTCCTTCCCTTTGTTGGAGGAGCTCTTTTTCTTCTCCTTCCTCTTGGTGCGGGACTCTTCCGATGAAGTGCTCCCGTGGCTTGTAGTGGACTTTTCGCCGGTCTCCATCTCCTTCTTGGCGTGATCTCCCGACATCACTTCGAGCGGTTAGGCTCTAATGAAGCACCGGGCTCCGATACCAATTGAAAGTCGCCTAGAGGGGGGGTGAATAGGGCGAAACTGAAATTCTCAAAAATAATCACAACTACAAGCCGGGTTAGCGTTAGAAATATAAACGAGTCCGCGAGAGAGGGAGCAAAACAAATCGCAAGCAAATGAAGAGTGTGACACGCGGATTTGTTTTACCGAGGTTCGGTTCTTGCAAACCTACTCCCCGTTGAGGAGGCCACAAAGGCCGGGTCTCTTTCAACCCTTCCCTCTCTCAATCGGTCCCACGGACCGAGTGAGCTTCTCTTCTCAAATCACTTGGGAATCAAACTTCCCGCAAGGGCCACCACACAATTGGTGCCTCTTGCCTCAATTACAAGTGAGTGTTTGATCACAAGAAAGAATCAAGAAAGAAAGAAGCAATCCAAGCGCAAGAGCTCGAAAGAACACAAGCAAATCACTCTCTCTAGTCACTATGGCGTTGTGTGGAATTTGGAGAGGATTTGATCTCTTTGGTGTGTCTAGAATTGAATACTAGAGCTCTTGTAGTAGTTGGGAAGTAGAGAACTTGGATGCAATGAATGGTGGGGTGGTTGGGGTATTTATAGCCCCAACCACCAAACATGACCGTTGGCTGGGCTGTCTGTTCGATGGCGCACCGGACAGTCCGGTGCACACCGGACAGTCCGGTGCCCCCGCCACGTTACCAGTGCCGTTGGAAATCGACCGTTGGAGTTCTGTCTTCTGGGCCCGCCTTGATGTCCGGTGGCGCACCGGACATGCACTGTTCACTGTCTGGTGCGCCGGCATGGGCGACTCTGACTCTGCGCGCGCTGCGCGCGCATTAAATGCCGTCGCAGGTAGCCGTTGGCGCCTGAAGTAGCCGTTGCTCCGCAGATGCACCGGACAGTCCGGTGCACACCGGACAGTCCGGTGAATTATAGCGGAGCGGCTGGAGTGAAAACCCGAGGATGGCGAGTTCCTGAGGCCGCCCTTCCTTGGAGCACTGGACATGTCCGGTGCACACCGGACAGTCCGGTGAATTATAGCGTGAGTGCCTCTGGAAATTCCCGAAGGTGGCGAGTTCGAGTTGGAATCCTCTGGTGCACCGGACATGTCCGGTGGTGCACCGGACACTGTCCGGTGGCACACCGGACAGTCCGGTGTGCCAGACCAGAGGTGCCTTCGGTTTCCCCTTTGCATTTTTGTTGAACTCAACACTTGGTCTTTTTATTGGCTAAGTGTGAACCTTTGACACCTGTATAACTTATACACTAGAGCAAACTAGTTAGTCCAAAGATTTGTGTTGGGCAATTCAACCACCAAAATTATTTTAGGAACTAGGTGTAAGCCTAATCCCCTTTCAGTATGCTATTGTGGTGATTTATTTGGGAAATCTTACGCACATTACAGATAGGGGTTTTATGCAGTGAGCTTTGGACTTAGATTAATGTAGTGGCATGAATACTACATATTTGTCCTTCACATGAAGGGTTAGTCTCAACATCCAGCGAGACTCGCAACAACAAGTTGCTTCATGGTTACAATTCTGCAAACTTATTGTTATTATTACCAAATGCACAGTCAATCATTAAGATTTAGACTGACATACGCAACACTATTTTATGCATAAGGGTCCCTCAGAGGCTCATGCACACCATTCGTTGTTTGGAGCTAGTAGTTGACTTCAGATCAACAACTAAAATGACCATCAGGGTCTAGCGCTCACAAGGACATTCACTGGTTGCATTGTACTTTCAAGCACATAGGAGAATATGTGCGTATATAATGGTGGTAAAGTGCACGGCATCAGGCCAATGCTGCCAAGCAGAGATTTTTATATGCAGAGATGTATAGTCTAGCTCGTTTTATTATTGCTCATGGTTTACCCAATTAATCATGCCGATATGAAATTGGGTATCAATTTATGCAACATTTTTAGGTATTATAATTTTGAGAGAGAATTTATAACAATAGTTAATAATTTGTGGTGCTACCAATAGGGCAAATATTTCTCCTCATATTATATACCAATTTGTTCTATAAAGCATTATTTCGATCTCTTCGTTGTTCGGCAAAAAGAGAAGATTTGGAATAGAACAGGCAAGGCCAAGAATTCATTTTATCTGGGAAAATCACCATATAACTAGCTTTTGATGAAGCAAATGATGATAACTGCTTGGCAAGAACGAAACAATATTGATATCCACCTAGGATCCATCTTCAACAACAGATAATACTGCTTTCATACGAAGGAGTCATCAAGATTAGGGAGAATACATCTGGTCTCCATAAGATCTTCATATTTTTATCACAAATTATCATCACTAGTAGTCTAGTGGTCAAGACATATGGCTCTTCTGGCTCCAAGGACCAAGGACATATTAATGTCTAATCTAGCTTCAAGCTCTATGGTGATGTGAGATTTCATAGCTATTTTTGTACTCTTCTTACTTCTGGTAGATCAGATATAGATTATGGTAAGCATGCTAAAGGGTGGAATACAATGTAGTTCTGCTACATAAACCCCAGATATATGTCTATTCAGAATCGACCTTTACCATTTGGTTTATAGTATATAACATACAGTCAAAGGACTATCCCAAGTCAATTCAGCGGCTATAAGTATTTAAATTCTGAGAGATGTATGAAACACAAGCATAGAGGGCCTAGATAGGCCGAGTAAAGTGGTTCGACGAGAACACACAATGTTTTTTCACATCAACGTTGTGAAAAAAATTCTCAGAATTACCTTTCGATGTACTCGCAACTTCGTGTTGCTAAGGTACTAGCCATTTATCTCAAAGTCCGCTTCATGTCGTTCAGCGACAAATAGCAATGTGCCAACATCTAGTTGAGCAATGTATGACTGAGATTCTAGCATTTATTCATCTGACAAGGTCTTATTGCTTACTAATAAAATCCCAATTTGTGATGTTTTCTGTGCCAAAAAGGCTTTCATGCATTAATATTGAATTTCTTCAGGTTACTTCGGGTAAAACTTTATGCACGAGGAGAGAACAAAGATTTAACTAATCTGTGTTTCATTGTATTTCGATTTAATTTCCCAGATTTAATATAGTTGTTATGGCCACTTGGCGATATATATAAATATATGATGCCACACAACACAATCAAATAAAATATAGAGCCAATAAAATTGTTTACGAAGGTTGAAAAATAATGTGACTTAAGAGGCTCGAATAACCCATCACAATCCACACAAGTACAAGCTCTAGTGCATGTGGCGTCAATGCGTGTGCGGCCATCAGGGCTACGACAACACAAAAAACCTTCGTAACAAGCGCAATAGACGCAACTGTGGCTTGGTAGTCAGCATACACAATAAGTCCACATAACATGCGCAACAGGCGCAATTGTGGCTCAATAATTGTGACACATGGGTAGTGCCTACAGGGCCTGCGAAATATGCGTGACTCGGCGATGGTGGTCCGACTCAACGGGAGTGGTCCGATTAAGCGAGAGTGCGATTAACAATCATATGACGCAGCCAAGTTAATATGACACAAATATTGTGTCTTGTTGCCAGGGCTCAGCCAATATCGTAGCTCAACCGATTAATTATGTAGTCAGATTGGCGTACGAGTACCCAATATATAATTTAATCGCCCATCGTGAGTCCAAAATCTCAACGCAAAATAAATATTTAGAGCGATATGAGTCTGCGCACTATAGTCTGCACACACGTTTTAATAATTTTCTGCTAATTATTTACTATGAGAAATAAAGCAGAAAAATAATAATAGAATTAATGCATGAGCATAAGCAGATCAGATACATGAAAACATTTTCCCATGATTAAATATGCATTCTTTAACTAATTATTTGTGACAGAAAAAATAATTTAAATAGAAATTGCAACATAAAAGCATACATAATTATATTTCTTTTTTCTAAACGCATAGCCTTATCCAATCCCTTTCACATCAAGGACGTGCAACCACTTGCATGTACGGCAACCAGCCAACCGCTTTGACGGGACACTTTTTTTTTCTTGCGCAAGGAACACGCACATGCACAACAGCTCTCGCATGCGATTTTGATCTCGCAGACGTAGCGTCTGGATCTGACCGCGTTTTCCTCCAGCCTTGTCGCGACCACACCTGGTATGCTTTGACTGAATACTTTCTCTTTTCTTTATCCTGGCGCATGAAATGCACAGCCGCACAGGACACAACTGCTCTATCTCGCTTGTAGTGCTTAGCGAGGCCGCTAAGGGGCAGCACGCTGGCGGGCTGTGCCGTGGCGGGGTGGCTGGCTAGGCATAGTGACAGTCTGTCAGTCAGGGGCGGCGAGACAGAGACGTCCACTGACGCGAGACCAAGCCGTCAGAACTGATGCGGCGAGACATAGAACAGCCTTGGAAGGAGCGGACCACAGGCCTCCGGCAGCAACCATGCAGGGTTGTACTTGTAGGTGGGCTAGCGGCAAGCTGCAGGCGAGCCGCGTGCGCACACGCGCTGGTGCAATGCGACGGCCGGTGGGGCGCCACAGAGGGAACAACGGCTTCGCCTCCTGGCTATTGGTTGGTGCCTGGCGGTGGCAGGCCAACGACGTGCCATAATAAGTAGCGCCTCATGGCGTGGGCTCGGACCTTGGTGATGGTGTGTGGCTGTTGCACTTTCGATTGATCGATACAAACCAAGAACATAAAAGAATACCTCTTGGCATAGAGGAATTGAAACCTGTCGCGTAGGACAGTTCGGCTAGACCGGAGACCTGCCGGCTTGACAGAGAGTTGATGTAGATCTGATCTCACAGCAACGTTGAGGTAGAGCGTGCTGATAACGTGTTGAGAACTACGTCACCACGGATCACCAGATCCGCTCCCTTACCTCCCGTCAGCAGTAGAGGCGCGAGAAGCTGTAGAAGATTCGTCTCCCTTCCCATAAGCACGACAGAGGAAACACACAAGACACATGGTATAGGGTTGGGTCTATGGCCTCTTTCTGATCTCTGTATTATGAGGGGGTGTACAAGTTCCTTATATAGACATGTAAGACCCCTCACGGGCAAAGCAGGTATTTGCCCACATAACCCTAACTAGGGTTACTTAACAGGGAAATGGGAATTTAGCGTGTGAAATTGTGAGTGCGTGTATATGCTCTAATTAGGCTGGTCCTACCAGTGGCAGATATTGAACGATGACGTGGACGAGCTGGTGGTCGGCTATTCCACTCTCCACGACGCTTTAAACTGTTTGAAGTTTTTTTTAGAAAAAAATAAAGAACTAAAAATCAAAAAAATTGTCCTTTCTTTCCTTTTTATCATAAAAAAGGTGCCACTTCTGCCTACATATCCATGCCGTGCACAGCACGTTGGAGCATTATTATTTTTATTTGTGTGAACACTTGTGGAGTGCCAAATAGAAGTGTAACATATATACTGCTTAGATCGAGGTCAACAGGAGGACTATTATAAAGATTTTGAGGAGTTCTAAGCATTCGTTGCTCCTGCATGTGGATCGTCGTCATGATCGCTATTATCGTTGTTTAGTTTCTTTTGTTTAGTTATTCAATTTATATAATAAAGTTATAGCACTTTTTGCTATATATCTGAAATCATCACACGCTGTGGATGCACAATGCAGCCCATGGGTCAGTCGATCTTAGCTGAAGCCTGCTGCCTCCATGCAGCGCTGCAAACCAAACGTGGGCCTCACGGCCTGTCCCCGCTGCTGTGGTCGAGAAAACGGCAGCAGTGGGGTGTGTATGGATGGTCGCCACAACTGCAATGCGTTCTACGAGGGACTATATGCAACTGCTGAACTGCAGGTAGGTAGGCGGTGGTGCACTACATGGGAAAGCAGAAGCTATGCGGAGAGGAGACATGAACTCAAAGCGAAATCCTTTTTTTTTCTTATTTTTTCATCATTAGAAGAAGACATATCAGCTGCAGCTGCAGCCAGCCCATAGGATGTGCAGAGATCCTCCTCCCATCGAGTTACTGGCCGGCGGACTGCGTATTTGTCTCTCTCGCGCGCTCGCTGCTCCTTTGATCACACTACAGGAAAACGTTGAAGGAGTGTCGGTAAGTTTAAGAGTGTCGGCTCCGACACTCTTAATACGGATAAAAGTGTGGGTTTTACTGTATCGACACTCTTAAATTAAGAGTGTCGGGGTCCCGAGAAAACCCACACTCTTAATTTAAGAGTGTCGGCCGCCCACTCGCCGCACACTCTTAATTTTTACCCTAGCCAAAATTAGCCATTCGGTTCCATCCCGCGCCGTTCTCCCGCTCTTCATTCTCCTCCCCACCGCGACGCCGCCGCCGCCGCTATCCTCCACTGCCCGCCGCCCTCGCGCCCTCCTCCACTGCCCGCGACGCCGCCACCCTCGTCCTCTCACGACGGTGCCGCCCAGCCGCGCTGCTCGGCCCGCCCGCTCCGCTGCTCGCCGCGCGCCGCTCGACCCGCCCCACAGCTCGCCGCGCGCCGCCCGCCCCCCAGCTCGCCGCACGCCGCCCCGCGCCTCCCGGCTCCCTCCCGCCCGCTCCCTCCCGGCTCCCTCGGGCGCGCCAAGCGCCGCCCACCCGCGCCGCTGCCCCGCCAGCTCCCGCCCGCTGCCTGCCCGGCGCCGCCCGCCCAACGCGGCTGCATCCCGCCCGTAGCCCGCGCAGCCGCTGCATCCCGCGTCCCCCGCTCCCTCCAGCGCCGCCCGCCCCGCCCGCTCTCTCCCGCGACGCCCGCCGACGTCCAGCGACGCCCACCGACGTCCAGCGACACCTGCGCCGCCCACGCCCTCCTGCGTCTGAGCACAGAAGCGCCGCCCCGCCCGCAGCACCCTACATTAACCTGTGAGTACAAATATCTACCAACTTTGAGTATAAATATGCAGTGATTAACCTGTGATGCGATGTGCAATATAGATATATATTTTATTGCTGATTGTTCATTATTGTCTTGCATATTTTTCTAATGTGTAATTGTAGTGATGCATTAACTCGTACCTAAGTGTATATATGTTGTTAAATATGTGTCGTTTCTTTAGCTTTGAATATGAGTGACGATCGAAAAAGGGCGATGTACGATGGATTCGACAGTGTCACTCATGGGCACTCTGAATATGAGTGACGATCGAAAAAGGGCGATGTACCAAAAAAACAATGATTTTATGTTTTAGAATAGAAAACATATCACGTGTAGTACTTGTTAACGTTTTGTCCTGTTGTGTTCAACGAATCCTGCATACCCAAAAGCATTATTGTTCAAGTTTCAAGAAAACAAAATATGGGAACTAGGCTGCATACCCAAAAGCATTATTGTTTGGTTGCTTTGCATAAAAACTTCCTGCATGAGCTCAAAAATTATTAAATAAATAAATAATGTATCAATAGACACTAATTATATGTCAAAATTATTTAATAGACACTAATTATATGTTTTTTTAGCTTTGAATATGAGTGACGATCGAAGAAGGGCGATGTACGATGGATTCGACAGTGTCACTCATGGTCACTCTGATGCATGGTTGAGAGTTGCAGATGAATTCGTGGCACTCGCATTTGTTGGTGATGCTCGTTTAGCGAGGTGCCCGTGTATAAAATGTCGGAACTTGGTTCGGTTGAAAAAAGTGGAGCTCTCGTATCATATTTTCAAACATGGCTTTATGCCAAACTATCTGGTATGGCATGAGCATGGAGAGGTGGACCATACTATTGAATCGGATGGGGACCAGGATATAGACCGAATGGAAGAGATGTTGGATGATATTAGGAATGAGTACCCAGATCTACAGAATAATCAAGCTTTTCCAGAGGATGTGAGAGAGTTCTACAAGCTTCTTGAAGCCTCAGAGGCTAAAGTGCATGAAGGAACCAATGTGAGCGTACTGCAGGTGGTAACACGTCTCATGGCGATGAAGTCAAAGTACACCTTCTCCAACAAATGTTACAACGATATTGTGAAACTGATTATTGATATCAGCCCACCGAATCATAACATGCCGAAAGACTTGTACCATTGCAAGAAGCTCGTAGCTGGTCTTGGCATGAACTACCAAAAGATTGATGCTTGCGAGGACAATTGCATGTTGTTCTGGAAGGAGCATGAAAATACCACACATTGCATCCACTGCAGTAAG
This sequence comes from Zea mays, assembly GCF_902167145.1. Taxonomy (NCBI): domain Eukaryota; kingdom Viridiplantae; phylum Streptophyta; class Magnoliopsida; order Poales; family Poaceae; genus Zea; species Zea mays. The sequence goes on from NC_050098.1 coordinate 144,725,814, forward strand.
TCAAGATATGCAGTGGTGCTAGATGAGGATGGAAACGAGGTTACGACAAAGGTGCCGATCAAGCAACTCCGGTACATGCCTATCACTCCACGGCTTAAGCGTCTCTTTCTAAATCAAGAGACAGCAAAGCAAATATTTATTCTCAAGCAAGTATTTTTCAGACACAAACAACGTGAATGCGCAAACGACACGGTACCATGTTGCCGAGCAAGCTCCAATCACTGATCTAAGTGCTTTTAAGTGGGACGGTAAAGGTGTCGGAGCTTACACATCACATCTTGTGGGAACGATAGAGCGTAACAAGACCCTGCTTTTTTTGTATGTCAATATGCCAGAACTTCATCCTTATTTCCAAATCTTTGATAGCATATATAAACCCAACAAACAACTTACTCAAAAGCAGTTGGATGACCTACGTCTGAAAGGGTTACACGGTGGCCCGTCCTTCGTGTAGTGGTTCCACGAGCATGTAATTTCCTCCATGCCCATCTTTTTTTCGAACTTAAGTTCAGATGTTACATAGTATTTATTTTTATCCGTTCCTCATTTTTGTAGTGTAAGAAACCTGAAGCCAGTGTCTCCAAAGACTTGCTACAAATATCACATGGTCAATTGACCGCAAGAAAATTTGATCGCTATGATATTAATGGATACCGTTTTCGAACAGCAAAACTAGAAGCGAGTCGTCCACTTGCAGCTACAACAAACAGCGGAGTTGTAGCAAGTTCGTATAGCGACGATGGACAATTGGAGGACTATTATGGTATTGTTCAAGACATAACCGAGTATACATTTGGAGGTCACAAACCTTTGAGACTTGTGACGTTTGATTGTATATGGTTTGATCCACAAGTTGGCACACGAGTTGATGAATTCGGGATGGTGGAGGTAAAGCACGCATCAAGGTATAAAGGCAATGAGTACAACAATATCATCCTGGCACATCAAGCGCATCAGGTGTACTATTTGAGTTATCCTCATAAAAGTTTTAAAACCTGGTGGGTTGCATATAAAGTTAATCCAGAGGTTCACCCTTACCGATATCAAAACTACAATTTAAGCACCAATGATGATGATGAAGATGATGTTGTCTTCCAAGAAGTCGGTGATCAAGCAGACGATAGCGACAATGATAGTATTGTATCCGAAGGGGCAGGACTAAATGAGTTAGCTTCTCTTACCGTAGAGTTAATGGAGGAACCAATTTCATCAAATTCAAAACGTCAAAGGTTGGAAGAAACAGTTCTTGAAACACAACAATGGGTTGAACAACTTAATACACGTGTCGCCGAAGAGGACTCTGATGCCGACGATTTTTGATACATAATTCGTAGATGTAATGGCACACTCTTGTTTTTGTTTATTTAATATGCATTACTTTGTGAAAAATTTATACATACTTACTATTTTGTGAATTATTGCAGATGTTCAGGATGGATTCGTCTGGTAGGAGATCCAGATCACGAAGGTCGAGGGGTTCCAGTGGTGCTCCTAACATGTTTGAGGTACTTGTTTTTTTCTTAGTTTAGTTACTGGGGCCAGCTAGCAATCTAAAATTGTTTACATTTCAGGGCACCACAACAAGCAGAAGCAGGCAAGAGCAGTTGCTTGCCTCCCTAGAGCAGATGCGGGGTAGCAGCGGACCCTCCAATACAGAAGGGACTACTTCGCGTGCAGCTGATTTAGTGGCACCTACTATGGCACCTACTGCGGAGGCAGCTGTGGACGCGGAGGCAGCTGTGGACACGGAGGCTGAGGAAGCTGCCGCAGAACTGGACGATGGAGAGGAGACTTCGGGAGCAGACGCTTCTACAGAGGAGGCTGCCACACAGGCTCCGCCACGGCGTGCCATCAGGTATTCTTATTGTTGAGTTGAAGTTTTATTGTCAAGTTGAAGTTTTAAGTAAATGATTTTCTTTGTTAAATAACAAACTTTCATTTGTAGGTATCGTCGGTCCCTCACATTGAAGCCTTCTAAACCCTTCGATCAACGGAGGGTTATTGAACCGAAAGGCACCAGGGCGTGGAAGGAGGTTAGTTGGGACGGAACAGGGCATCGCACACCAATCCTCACAGAGTTGGGGATTTGTTTGCGATTCGCCTACCCGGCGATGGTGACAGAGGGCGGTCAAGAGATAGCTGCTCATTACTGGGCTCATTGGGATCTCAAGCCGTACGGGAACGACGGGACACACACAAGCAAAGTGTGGGATTTGTTTTGGGTAAGTCCCTTGTGATATTCAAATTGAATTCAGATTTTGCATTTGTAAGTCTCTGGTGATCTTCAAATTTGCAGGGCCAATTTCACGTGTGCGACCCCTATACCTTGGATGATTCATATGTGCGTGAGGTATTCAATGGCTCAGCAGATAGAGCTGTAAAGGGTATGATGTATAAAGCACGATTGAGGGCCGTCACGGTGTACCAAAAGCGTCAGGGGAACTATTGTGACGCGAATATGGCAAAGGAAATTCACCTGACGGCTCAGCAGTACAAAGAGAGTGAGGTGGATTGGTTGAGCCACCATTCGGATGCTTGGGCGTGGATGTGCGAGTATTGGGCTTCTGAGGAGTTCTTGGCCATATCTAATAGAAATCGTATGAATCGGTTGAGCAAGCCAGGGGTCCACTTCTTCGGGGCAGATGGACACGTTGGCAAGGCTGCACGTATGGTATGTGTCAAATTGCCTGGTCAATTGTTAATTGCATAGACTTGTCTAGACTTTTTAATCATGTGTTGCAGGCGGCTCGAAATGGAGTGGAGCCTACTTTGCTTCAAGTCTTCGTCGAGGGACACAAGGGTCCCGATCCGAATCATCCGGAAATACTGAATGACAGTAATGCGACAGAGAAACTGGTAAGTATGAAAATCGACTCTAAGATGAACATGATATGCCTTTGTTGTGACTTGGATGATTTTTTCATAGGCTCGCTACATTGACAACGTGAGAGAAAAAAATGGTCCAGACGCGGATTGGCTCACTGGTGAGTTCGATACGGAGGCGGCTTATAAGGCTGGTGGAGGCGTACCACATGGGAGGTATATGCGCTTGTCACATTGTTACTGTTTAGTCATGTCTTGTCATTTACTACATATATATATATATATATATATATATATATATATATATATATATATATATGATACTCTTACAGGTTAGCAATTGGTGACGGTGTTGTCCCCCGTCGGAGTTACACTAGACGGTCCAATTTCTCAGCTGGGTCGAATCGACCCCGACGACCATCTGCACGTGATGGAGAGCTGCTTGAGAAGATGACTCAGATGGAGGAGAGTATGGCGCAATATAAGCAACAAGTGCAGCAACAGATGCAACAAATGCAAAATTGGATGCTACATCAGGTATCATTTTTTTGTTATTTCGTTGTTTCTCAAGTCCGATTAACTGAAAAACTGATGAATAATCTATTTGCAGATGTATGGAGGTGCCGGAACTCAGTTCGGCATGCCGCCTTTTCAACAACCCCCTATCATCACACATCCGGTGTCTGGACAATCATCGGACCGCTCCACTGCAGCGACAGATGGATCACAGGTACAATCCTCTACTAAACATCATTTGTCTGATAATCATTGGTTGCTTGCTCTCTGTCTTTCTACATGTTTGCTTGTACATGATCTATTTTAAACTTTTGTCATTCGCATGATCTATAGTTACTTTTATTGTTGATCACCGTAACTTCTTAATCATAAACAAGAGTGTGTCTTCTGTTTCAGGGTTCTGCAACTTCTGTCCAAGACCAATTGATGCCATTGGGTGTGATAGGAGGGCAAATGATGCCGTGGGCACCTCGCCAGCCAGGCATTTGGCCACCGATGCAAACACAGATGCCACCGCCGATGCCGTGGGGATTTCCTCCTCGTGGGCAGTCACAATCACCAGGATTGCCCTCACACTCACCAGGATCAGTACGTTAAGTTGATATCCTTTGCATCTCTATTTGCTTCGTTGTTTAAGCAGTTACTAGAAAACATGCATGTATATGTTGCAGTCTATGTATATGTTTAATTAGTTACTCGGTAAACTAACAAATGTTTGTTTCTTTTAAAGGGTTCGGGCTCACATCATGCTAGTCCGCCTCCGGATCAGAGCACGTTTATGGACTTATTGATGAACACAAGTGGCGGCGGCTCCAATGACCCACCAACAGAATGAATTAATATGGAGGCTTGTGTGGAACTTACTATGATTGCGTTTTGTATGGACTTTAACTTGTTTTAGATGGATTTGAACTTCTTTCGTATGGACTTGAACTTGTATGAATATTGAATATGGTGCTTGTGTTATGTTATGTTGAATATGGTGCTTGTGTTGTGATATATTGAATGTTGTGCTTATATTGTGCTGTTATGGAGGCTTCCCATCCGGGGAGGGAGAAAAATAAAATTGGATATTAAAAAAATTATTCACTAAGAGTGTCGGCCCCCACACTCTTATATGCGCCCAGGTAGCTTACTGGCGTGCGCGCAGTAAGAGTGACGGCCACGGTACTGGCCGACACTTTTAACATAAGAGTGTCGGTTGCTTGTTGAACCGACACTTTTAACATAAGAGCGTCGGTCCCCACACTTCTATACGAATAAGAGCGTCCATTTTAGAGTGACGGCTAAGAGTGTCGGTCAACCGACACTCTTATACTTAGAGTGTCGGCTTATTTCAGTAAGAGTGTGGGGTTTTGGCCGACACTCCTTGCCTTTTTTCTTGTAGTGTCATGGCGGTCGGTCGGCCGGCTAGCCTAGCCTCTGCGGATGGGAGTCGCGCAGCACTGCCGGCCGCGGAAGTGACGACACCCGCGCCACATTAGGGCATGTACAACAGTGACACTGTTACACGATACTCCAAGCATAAGACATATATAAGACACAGTGCAATACAATAGACTGTGTCTAAATCCTGTGTCTTAGTAAATGTGTCATATTCTCTCATTAATTAACAATGCTTGATCTAGTATGCACATGAACTCTATATACAAATATGCACTATAACTTTAAACTTTTTTTGAATACAAATATAATTGATAATACCAACTTGATAATATTTAAAATATATTATGATAGATACAATAGTTCAAACATAAGATAACATGCTCAAATCTGACTTCCTCAGGCATTCCGGACATATCTTCTTTGAGTAGGCAAGTGTAAGTTTCCAGCATCTTAGTTTCTTTTTCTAAAACTTTGGCTTCTTTTTGATCCTTTGCTGCTTGAAGAGTATTCCTTGAAACTTCTATCTTGTCATTGCTCATCCTTTGTTGCATTTCAATAATCTTAAGGCGATTTGCATATACACCATTTTGTACCTTTTCAAACCTATCCAACTCATCCACATCTATAGCAGTTTTTTTGGATTTACCTTTGCCCTCGACTTCAATTTTTTAGCTGCTTTTTGACCCATCGGTCGAGGAAGATCAAAGTCTTCTGCTCCATCTTCTTCCAATGTGGTGTTATTTTCAGTCACCTTCCTCTTGTTATGTGACTTTTCATTATATGCAATCCACTTTGCTTGATTACGCACCATATGCCAAACTTCCATATGAACAAAATGGGACCCATTGTTATCAACTTCATAGAACTTTTGAGCTTTTTCTATCCACATCTGATATGAATACCCACTAGTAAACAACCTTCTAGCCTTGATCCAGCAATCATTGAACATGTGTGTCCACCGATTTATTTTGTGCCACCTCTCTTTGACTTGAGATCTTGTCCTCACTCTGTTTGCTACAGTACTTAGGTTGTATTCATCAGCCACATCTTGCCAATATTTGTCACTTTTCTTGTTGTTTCCCCTAACTGGGTCCAAAGAGTGTTCAAGCCAAGCACTCATCTGCAGTAAAAGAAACACATATGAGCCTTGATATATCAGCAAAAAAATCCCCAAATTAAGTCAAAGTACTTTTTGCAAATACCACTCGGACATCTTCATCATGTTTCCATATCAGCCTTGAACCCTTCCTATTTTCTTCAATTCCATCATCAGTCTCGATGTCTACATGAGACACACGTGAAGTTGTCCCAATAAAATGAGCATTCTCCTCAAGATTTTGTCCTTTCCAATCATATAATTCATGAAACTATCAGAGCTGAAAAAAGAGACATCTGATTCAATCAATTACTATAACAACTAATTTAAATCTGAAACAACTTATTTCAGAAGGTATATGACACATGGGCAATAGATCGAGCACCTTTGAAGCAGCTGGGTCAAGGTGGGAGGCTATCTTGTTTCGCTGCATCCTACGTGACCATGGAATCTAGCAAGCGGGTACTGGGCGACGACTCTCTGCCCGCTCTCTGTCGAGGGGATGCCCGCGTCTGAGCTCTGGACGCCACCAGGGGATGGGAGCTGAGAGGCTGCTGTTTGGTGGAGGCTTCTACCCAAGATGAGTCCCTGGGGGCTGCCTGTTGATGGGATCTGCAACAGAGCACCAGCTTGGGCAGCAGGAGAGCGGTGGAAGAGGGGAGGCCCAGTGTCGTCGGCAGCAGATGGGCGACGGAAGGGGGTGTGGACAACGACGCTCTTCCGGTTGCGCTCCATGGCTAGTGTGGAGGACCAGGACGATCTGTCTGCTGCGGGGAGAATGAAGGGGTGCCGCACGGGATCTCCAAGACACAAGCTTCATCGTACAATGGAGCCACGACTTCGTTTCTTCAGCATCGAGCCGCACGCCGGCATCGTGCCTTCGCCAAGAAACATTTCTAAGATTTTTTTCATTTAGCCCCTGCATGTGGTCAAGACATGGTGTATTTAACACCGTTGTACATGCCCTTATACACACGACAAATGGCAACGGACGGGCACTACTTTTCTTTTTAGTTGCCCTATCTACGGGCTATGACTACGGCCTACAGAAACCACCACCACCACCACTGGAGATATGCCAATTGCCAATGGCTACTTGTTCAACGACCGACAGATGGGCTAGCTGCCAAGTGAATGAGTGATCTCCTTTCCAGGCGCGCGGATGACGACGACACATTTTTGTCATAGCTTTAGGTCTTCCTCCTAGATTATATAAGCTAGATTATAGTATAATTATAAATAAGATGAAATAAGTTAATCTAATGCTAATTATTTTCATCTTATTTATGGTACAAAAGTAATATTTTAATCTCTTACCCTTTTATCATAATCTAACCTATATAATCTAGAAATGAAACAAACATACCTTTAGAAGGATATATCTAGTGCACTTATTAAATCATCACTATCCATCTCAGATCTAACGTCTCTAGTTGATCATTACAATTTACAAATAACATCTTCCACTACTACACCTCACCACGTCGAATGGTGTCCTTAGCAAAATATATCAACCAACTAGAGACGTTAGATCTAAGATGAGTGGTGCTGATTTAATATGTGCATCATGTGTTACTAAACTTACATGTGCATCAGATATGTTCTCTACCTTTAGACCCTATTTGGTTTAAGCAAAATATGGGAATTTGAACCATACACGAAATCCGAGAAAATACATGAAGTACAGTACTATCCTCTAGCGCACTATCCAAGACTAGGGGTGGATAACGAGCCAGCTCGGCTCGGCTCATCCGAGTTCGAGCTGGCTCGTTAAGTTAACGAGCTAGCTCGGCTCGTTAAGGTAACGAGTCACAAAGCCAGCTCGGCTCGGCTCATTTAGCTCGCGAGCTAGAGCAGAAAAAAAATCATATGTACATAATAATTATTTTTTAGTTAATTTCAAACTAATTTAACAATACAAAATAATAATTATACTCATAGTTTCACAAACAACGTCAATGTAACACCAAATTGGCATAATTCATCACTCATTAATTCATAATTCACATACATGTTCATCAGTTTAACCCATAATTATATTTGCATAGACCAAATTAACTCATAGACATAGTTCATTAATCATTAGTTTAATTTATAGGTCATAGACACCTCACATATATATAACATGTTCATCAATTATTCTGTAAATGATATGCATATAATTTCGTTTTGCTGGAATATGATAGCTCGTTTAGCTCGCGAGCTAGCTCGTTAACGAACCGAGCTAGGATGTCAGCTCAGCTCATGAAAAAATTGAAACGAGTTGATCCGAGCCGAGTCGAGCTAACTATGAATCGAGCGAGCCAGCGAGCCACGAGCATTTCGACTAGCCCTATCGAAGACAGAAATTTACTTGCGGTGTTCCTCTTTGAACGCGTAGGATGTTGGGTCGATATAGATTTGAGGCTTTGAATTTCACGAGTGATATGATGAGATTGGCATTGGATTCGGGGCAGCAGCAAATCAATAGGAATTGTATGGAAAAGAATTTTACGTGTCACGTACTACACAAAAAAGACAGACTCAATGCACAGTAGCGTCCGAGACCACGCACACACGTATTTGTTGCGGCTTGCTGCAGTTTTAATCCGACTGTGGCTACGACTTCTACGTTATTTTATCTCTATAGATTACAGCTGCAGCCGTCCTAATAGCTGCAGCGGCGGCAACTGAACAAGGATTTGTGAAGGGGACACGCCGTCCGTGACCGTGAGCATCGTGGTGTCGAGGTATGACCAATGATTTAAATCTCGAGCAAATTTCGATAAAATTCATGACGGTTTCGAAAACGACACATTTTTAAAAAAATACATTTCAAAAGATTAAATTAAAAATCATAAAAATTGAAAAACTATTAAAAATAGATGGTCCTAATAGTTCGCGCATGTGTATATATAGGGCCCCTTTGGCAGGGCTCTGGCTTCTCCAAAAACGGCTTTAGCTCTGGCTCACGAGGTGAAACCACTTCTTTAGATGAGCCAAAGCTATTCTAAAAAATCATTTGGCAAAACGGCTTATAGGTTGTTTTCAGAAAGACCCTTGTATATGTATATCTCTCATGTACGTGGCTAGGGATTGAGGGCAGGACCAAAAAATAATAATTTGTACTGGTGGGAGGGCTATTGTGCAAAAATGACATGAGCTGAAGCCGGGTGAGCCACTTTTTTTTGGCTCATGCCCTCTAGTTCATTTTGGAAAAGCACTTCACTGGTGAAGCCATTTGAAAAAGAGGTGTTTGGCACAACTTTTGTATGAGCCAGAGCCGAAGCTGAAAAATAAGCCCTACCAAAGGGGGCCATATACTCCCTCCTTCCCGTGAAACAAGGCGTTTAAAGGCTTTGCATGAAAATAGGCGTAGCTTCTGGTTGCCCCTAGCTACATGGGTATAGGAGAATTTTGTGGGCGTGAGAGAGAATCATGGACAGATAATTATGGACATACACATGCAGGAAATTATATGGATGGAAATATTTTAGCGCGATGCATGCAAGGAATAGATTATGTTGACCACCAAAGGAATTTTGCGTGCGCGTTCATTCGTTTCCTGACTCAATATGGGCGCGGTGGCGGCCAAAGGAATTGTGCGCGCGGTGCTGGCGGTGAAATTTTTGGAGGGAAAATTAGCATTAAATACCCCATGAAGAACACTGCGCTTGTCGGGGACCATAATTAGGGGTACCCTCAAGACTCCTAATTCTCAGCTGATAACCCCCATCAGCACAAAGCTGCAAAGGCCTGATGGGTGCGATTAAGTCAGGGATCGGTCCATTCCAGGGACTCGATCATGCCTCGCCCGAGCCTAGCCTCGGGCAAGGGCAGCCGACCTCGGAGGATCTCCGTCTCGCCCGAGGCCCCCCTCCAGCGACGAACATACTTCCGGCTCGCCCGAGGCCCAGTCTTCGCCAAGAAGCAACCCTAGCCAAATCGCCACGCCAACCGACCAAATCGCAGGGGCATTTAATGCAAAGGTGGCATAACACCTTTATCCTGACGCGCGCCCTTCAGTCGACAGAGCCGAAGTGACCGCAGTCACTTCGCCGCTCCACTAACCGGCCTGACAGAAGGACAGCGCCGCCTGCGCCGCTCCGACTGCTGTGCCACTCGACAGAGTGAGGCTGACAGGCAGTCAGGCCCGGCCTCAGGCACCATAGGAAGCCCCGCTTCGCCCGACCCAGGGCTCGGACTTGGGCTCAGCCCCGGAAGACGGCGAACTCCGCTCTGCCCGACCCAGGGCTCGGACTTGGGCTCATCCCCGGAAGACGGCGAACTCCGATCCGCCCGACCCCAGGGCTCGGACTCGGGCTCAGCCCCGGAAGACGGAGAACTCCGCTCCGCCGACCTAGGGCTCGGACTTGGGCTCAGCCCTGGAAGACGGCGAACTCCGATCCGCCCGACCCCAGGGCTCGGACTCGGGCTCAGCCCCGGAAGACGACGAACTCCGCTTCGCCCGACCCCAGGGCTCGGACTCAGCCCTGGCTTCAGCCGACGGTCTCCGTCTCGCCCGACCCAGGGGCTCGGACTCGACCTCGGCCACGGAAGACAGACTCGACCTCGACCTCGGAGGAGCCTCCACATCGCCCAACCTAGGGCGCGGACCGTCCACGTCAACGGGAGGCGCCATCATTTCCCTACCCAAGTTGACTCAGGCTACGGGGAACAAGACCGGCGTCCCATCTGGCTCGCTCCGCCAGACAAGTAATGATGGCGCCCCGCACGCTCTATGACGATGGCGGCTCTCCGCCCCCTTACGGAAGCAAGAGGACGTCAGCAAGGACTCGACAGCCCCGACAGCTGTCCTTCCGCCAGGCTTCAGCGCTCCTCCGACGGCCACGACACCACACGAACCGGGTGCCAAAACCTCTCCGGCTGCCACGATGGCATGTACTTAGGGCGCTAGCTCCCTCCGCTAGACACGTTAGCACTCTGCTACACCCCCATTGTACACCTGGATCCTCTCCTTACGCCTATAAAAGGAAGGACCAGGGCCCTCTTACAGAAGGTTGGCCGCGCGGGGAAGAGGACGGGACAGGCGCTCGCGTGAGACCGCTCGCTCCCTCTCCCGCGTGGACGCTTGTAACCCCCTACTGCAAACGCACCCGACCTGGGCGCGGGACGAACACGAAGGCCGCGAGATTTCCACCTCTCTCACGCCCGTCTCCGACTGCCTTTTCCCCCTTCGCGCTCGGCCTCGCGCCGACCCATCTGGGCTGGGGCACGCGACGACATTTCACTCGTCGGCCCAGGGACCCCCCGGTCTCGAAACGCCGACAGTTGGCGCGCCAGGTAGGGGCCTGCTGCGTGTTGACGAACAGCTTCCCGTCAAGCTCCAGATGGGCAGTCTCCAGCAACCTCTCCAGCCCGGGACGGTGCTCCGTTTCGGGAGTCTTGAGTTCATGTCCCTCGACGGCAGCTACGACATGATACTCCTTCCCCCGCCGTGCGACAACGACAATGGCGGCCGACAGCCCGCCCGCCGGCGGCGGAATCGACGACGTCTTCCCCGCGTGGTGGAAAAACAACATTCGAGCTCACCCCGCCCTCTCCCCCGCCGACGGAGGAGGAGGCGAGGCAACCAAGGCCAAGCAGGAGGCGGCACCTCGTTGGCTGTCGAGCAAGTCGACGGCGCTGGCGCCCCAACGGGGGGCGCGTCGGGTATCGACCTCGCGTTTGAGACGAAGACGAGCGCCGTCTCCCCGCAACACGCCAATTCCGAGCAAACGGACGACGCCAGCACGCTCGCAAAAGGCTTGCTGGGCGTCACCCTCGTACCTGAGACGACGGTGCAGTCAGTCCTTGATGTGACTTCATCACCGCCCGTCGACCAAGAGGTACCGACCGATTCCCATCTCACGCCCCATGGATTCAGCCTCGACCCGCCAAGCGGCTTCGCTTTGGCGGACGCTCTCGTAGAGGCGAGTCCAAACCCTTTGGGGTATCGTATGCGGTCACCCTGGGACCGGCTGACGGACGTCTCGACCTATGGGCCCTCGGGGTCCGAGGAAGATGACGAGCCCGACTTCTGTTGGGATTTCTCCGGACTTGGTAACCCCAGTGCCATGCGGGACTTCATGACCGCGTGAGACTACTGCCTTTCCGACTGTTCCGACGGTAGCCGCAGCCTCGGCGACGAGGACTGCGGCCCAATTCGTGAATGTTTCCACGTCGATCTAGGGGGTCACTCCGAAGGCAACCATCTTGGTATGCCGGAGAATTGTGATCTCCCTAGGCCTGTGCCTCGCGTTGACATCCTACGGGAGCTAGCAGTGGTCCCCGTTCAGGCGGGGGGTCATGACCCACAGCTCGAGCAAATCCGCGGGGTGCAGGCCAGGCTCGACGAGGGAGCAGGAACACTTGAGCCGATCTGCCGGGACATCGGGCGGGAATGGGCGGGCCAACCTCCGGCCGGGGAAGTGCGTCATCTACCCCAGGGCTTCCAGCACCGCATCGCCGATGATGTCAGGGTAAGGCCGCCACCCGCTTCCAGTGGGGTCGGCCAGAACCTAGCTGCAGCAGCAATGCTTCTCCGCGCGATGCCGGAGCCATCAACCACCGAGGGCGGCGAATCCAGGGAGAGCTCAAGAATCTCCTGGAGGGCGCCGCGGTCCGACGGGCCGAAAGCTCTGCCTCCCAAAGGCAGGGGCACCCCTCGAAACATCGCGCCGCGACTTCCCGATTCATGCGGGAAGCCTCGGTCCACACCGGGCGCACGCGCAACACAGCGCCTGTGGCCCGGGGTCGCCTCGGCCACGAGCACCATCACCGCGACCGTCGGGCCCACCTCGACGAGAGGGTGCGCCGAGGCTACCACCCCAGGCGTGGAGGACGCTACGACAGCGGGGAGGATCGGAGTCCCTCGCCCGAACCACCCGGTCCGCAGGCTTTCAGCCGCGCCATACGACGGGCGCCGTTCCCGACCCGGTTCCGACCCCGACTACTATCACAAAGTACTCGGGGGAGACGAGACCAGGACTGTGGCTCGCGGACTACCGGCTGGCCTGCCAACTGGGTGGAACGGACGATGACAACCTCATCATCCGCAACCTTCCCCTGTTCCTCTCCGACACCGCTCGCGCCTGGTTGGAGAACCTGCCTCCGGGGCAGATCTCCAACTGGGACGACCTGGTCCAAGCCTTCGCCGGCAATTTCCAGGGCACGTACGTACGCCCTGGAAACTTCTGGGACCTCCGAAGCTGCCGACAGCAGCCGGGAGAGTCTCTCCGGGACTACATCCGGCGATTCTCGAAGCAGCGCACCGAGCTGCCCAACATCACTGATTCGGATGTCATCGGCGCGTTCCTCGCCGGCACCACCTGCCGCGACCTAGTGAGCAAGCTGGGTCGCAAGACCCCCACCAGGGTGAGCGAGCTGATGGACATCGCCACCAAGTTCGCCTCTGGCCAGGAGGCGGTTGAGGCTATCTTCCGGAAGGACAAGCAGCCCTAGTGCCGCCCACAGAAAGATGCCCCCGAGGCATCAACTCAGCGCGGCGCCAAGAAGACGGGCAAGAAGAAGTCGCAAGCGAAACGCGACGCCGCCGACGCGGACCTTGTCGCCGCCGCCGAGTACAAGAACCCTCGGAAACCCCCCTGGAGGTGCCAACCTCTTCGACAAGATGCTCAAGGAGTCGTGCACCTATCATCAGGGACCCGTCAAGCACACCCTTGAGGAGTGCGCTATGCTTCGGCGCCACTTCCACAGGGTCGGGCCACCCGCGGAGGGTGGCAGGGCTCGCAACGACGACAAGAAGGAAGATCACCAGGCAGGAGAGTTCCCCGAGGTCCGCGACTGCTTCATGATCTACGGTGGGCAAGCGGCGAACGCCTCGGCTCGGCACCGCAAGCAAGAGCGTCGGGAGGTCTGTTCGGTAAAGGTGGCGGCGCCAGTCTACCTAGACTGGTCCGACAAGCCCATCACCTTCGACCAAGCCGACCACCCCGACCACGTGCCGAGCCTGGGGAAATACCCGCTCGTTGTCGACCCCGTCATCGGCGACGTCAGGCTCACCAAGGTCCTCATGGACGGAGGCAGCAGCCTCAACATCATCTACGCCGAGACCCTCGGGCTCCTGCGTGTTGATCTGTCCTCGGTCCGGGCAGGCGCTGCGCCTTTCCACGGGATCATCCCCGGGAAGCGCGTCCAGCCCCTTGGACAACTCGACCTTCCCGTCTGCTTCGGAACACCCTCCAACTTCCGAAGGGAAACCCTCACGTTCGAGGTGGTCGGGTTTCGAGGAACCTACCACGCGGTACTGGGGAGGCCATGCTACGCGAAGTTCATGGCCGTCCCCAACTACACCTACCTCAAGCTCAAGATGACAGGCCCCAACGGGGTCATCACCGTCGGCCCCACGTACAAACACGCGTTCAAATGCGACGTGGAGTGCGTGGAGTACGCCGAGGCCCTCGCCGAATCCAAGGCCCTCATCGCCGACCTGGAGAGCCTCTCTAAGGAGGTGCCAGACGTGAAGCGTCACGCCAGCAACTTCGAGCCAGCGGAGACGGTTAAGTCCGTCCCCCTCGACCCCAGCAGCGACGCCTCCAAGCAGATCCGGATCGGCTCCGAGCTCGATCCCAAATAGGAAGCAGTGCTCGTCGACTTTCTCCGCGCGAACGACGACGTCTTCGCGTGGAGTCCCTCGGACATGCCCGACATACCGAGGGATGTCGCCGAGCACTCGCTGGATATCCGAGCCGGAGCCCGACCCGTCAAGCAGCCTCTGCGCCGATTCGACGAAGAAAAGTGCAGAGCCATAGGCGAGGAGATCCACAAGCTAATGGCGGCAGGGTTCATCAAAGAGGTATTCCATCCCGAATGGCTTGCCAACCCTGTGCTTGTGAGAAAGAAAGGAGGGAAATGGCGGATGTGTGTAGACTACATTGTTCTAAACAAAGCATGTCCGAAGGTTCCCTACCCTCTGCCTCGCATCGATCAAATCGTGGATTCCACTGCTGGGTGCGAAACCCTGTCTTTCCTCGATGCCTACTCAGGGTATCACCAAATCAGGATGAAGGAGTCCGACCAGCTCGCGACTTCTTTCATCAGGCCCTTCGGCATGTACTGCTATGTCACCATGCCGTTCGGCTTGAGGAATGCGAGTGCGACGTACCAGCGGTGCATGAACCATGTGTTCGGCCAACACATTGGCCGGACGGTCGAGGCCTACGTCGATGACATTGTAGTCAAGACGAGGAAAGCCTCTGACCTCCTTTCCGACCTTAAAGTGACATTCCGATGTCTCAAGGCGAAAGGCGTGAAGCTCAATCCCGAAAAGTGTGTCTTCGGGGTGCCCCGAGGCATGCTCTTGGGGTTCATCGTCTCCGAGCGGGGCATCGAAGCCAACCCAGAGAAGATCGCAGCCATCACCAGCATGGGGCCCATCGAGGACTTGAAGGGCGTACAGAGAGTCATGGGATGTCTTGCGGCTCTGAGCCGCTTCATCTCACGCCTTGGCGAAAGAGGCCTGCCTCTGTACCGCCTCTTAAGGAAGGCCGAGTGCTTCACTTGGACTCCTGAGGCCGAGGAAGCCCTCGGGAACCTGAAGGCGCTCCTCACGAATGCGCCCATCTTGGTGCCCCCCGCTGCCGGAGAAGCCCTCTTGATCTACGTCGCCGCGACCACTCAGGTGGTTAGCGCCGCGATTGTGGTTGAGAGACGAGAAGAGGGGCATGCATTGCCCGTCCAGAGGCCAGTCTACTTCATCAGCGAGGTACTGTCCGAGACCAAGATTCGCTACCCACAAGTTCAGAAGCTGCTATACGCGGTGATCCTGACGCGACGGAAGTTGTGACACTACTTCGAGTCTCATCTGGTAACTGTGGTGTCATCCTTCCCCCTGGGGGAGATCATCCAGTGCCGAGAGGCCTCGGGTAGAATCGCAAAGTGGGTGGTGGAAATCATGGGCGAAACAATCTCGTTCGCCCCTCGGAAGGCCATCAAGTCCCAAGTCTTGGCGGACTTCGTGGCTAAATGGGTCGACACCCAGCTCCCAACAGCTCCGATCCAACTGGAACTCTGGACCATGTTCTTCGATGGGTCGCTGATGAAGACAGGAGCTGGCGCAGGCCTACTCTTCATCTCGCCCCTCGGAAAGCATCTACGCTACGTGCTACGCCTCCATTTCCCGGCGTCCAACAATGTGGCTGAGTACGAGGCTCTGGTCAACGGGTTGCGGATAGCCATCGAGCTAGGGGTCCGACGCCTCGACGCTCGCGGTGACTCGCAGCTCATCATCGACCAAGTCATGAAGAACTCCCACTGCCGCGACCCGAAGATGGAGGCCTACTGCGATGAGGTTCGGCGCCTGGAAGACAAGTTCTACGAGCTTGAACTCAACCACATCGCCTAGCGCTACAACGAGACTGCGGACGAGCTGGCTAAAATAGCCTCGGGGCGAACAACGGTTCCCCCGGACGTCTTCTCCCGAGACCTGCATCAACCCTCCGTCAAGATCGACGACATGCCCGAGCCCGAGGCGCCCTCGGCCCAGCCCGAGGTACCCTCGGCTCAGTCCGAGACACCCTCGGCTCGGCCCGAGGCACCCTCAGCTCGGCCCGAGGCATCCTCGGTTCAGCCCGAGGTACCCTCGGCCCCCGAGGGTGAGGCACTGCGCGTCGAGGAGGAGCGAAGCGGGGTCACGCCTAATCAAAACTGGCAGACCCCGTACATGCAATATCTCCACCGAGGAGAGCTACCCCTCGACCGAGCCGAAGCTCGGCGGTTGGCGCGGCGCGCCAGGTCATTCGTCTTGCTGGAAGATGGGAAGGAGCTCTACCACCACAGCCCCTCAGGCATCCTCCAGCGATGCATCTCCATCGCCGAAGGCCAGGAGCTCCTACAAGAGATACACTCGGGGGGCTTGCGGCCATCACGCAGCACCTCGAGCCCATGTAGGAAATGCCTTCCGACAAGGTTTCTACTGGCCGACGGCGGTGGCCGACGCCACTAGAATTGTCCGCACCTGCGAAGGGTGTCAGTTCTACGCAAGGCAGACCCACCTGCCTGCTCAGGCTCTACAGACGATACCCATCACCTGGCCTTTTGTTGTGTGGGGTCTGGACCTCATCGGCCCCTTGCAGAAGGCACCCGGGGGCTACACACACCTGTTGGTCGCCATCGACAAATTCTCCAAGTGGATCGAGGTCCGACCCCTAAACAGCATCAGGTCCGAACAGGCAGTGGCATTCTTCACCAACATCATCCACCGTTTTGGGGTCCCGAACTCCATCATCGCCGACAACGGCACCCAGTTCACCGGCAGAAAGTTCCTGGACTTCTGCGAGGATCACCACATCCGGGTGGACTGGGCCGCCGTGGCTCACCCCATGACGAATGGGCAAGTAGAGCGTGTAAACGGCATGATTCTACAAGGACTCAAGCCTCGGATCTACAACGACCTCAACAAGTTCGACAAGCGATGGATGAAGGAACTCCCCTCGGTGGTCTGGAGCCTGAGGACAACGTTAAGCCGAGCCATGGGCTTCACGCTGTTCTTTCTAGTCTATGGGGCCGAGGCCATCTTGCCCACAGACTTGGAATACGGTTCCCCGAGGACGAGGGCCTATGCCGACCAAAGCAACCAAGCTAGTCGAGAAGACTCGCTGGACCAGCTGGAAGAGGCTTAGGACATGGCCTTACTACACTCGGCACGGTACCAGCAGTCCCTTCGACGCTACCACGCCCGAGGGGTCCGGTCCCGAGACCTCCAGGTGGGCGACCTGGTGCTTCGACTGCGACAGGACGCCCGAGGGCGGCACAAGCTCACGCCTCCCTAGGAAGGGCCATTCGTCATCACCAAAGTTCTGAAGCCCAGAACGTACAAGCTGGCCAACAGCCAAGGCGAGGTCTACAGCAACGCTTGGAACATCCAACAGCTACGTCGCTTCTACCCTTAAGATGTTTTCAAGTTGTTCATATACCTCGCTCCCACGCAAAGTTTAGTCATCAAGGAAGGGTCAACCTTGCCTCGGCAAAGCCCGACCCTCCCTCGGGGGCTAAAAGGGGGGAACCCCCTCTGCGTCAGAATTTTCCTCGAAAAAAGATCCTTTCTGCCAGAATGTCTTTCGTGCTTTTCGACTACTTCGAAAGTGGATCCTGAAAACGACGGAGTACACGTAAGCAGCCAAGGCTGACCGAGCCGAGGGACTCCTACGCCTCCGAGATACGGATACCTCACTCATCACCTTCTGCGATAAGTAACTCGCGTTCGGATAGGTGATTCCGCGGATCGAACAAGTCTTCACGCTCGAAAGTTCCTCTGCCGAAGCGATTCTTCGGGCCTTCTCGAATGCGTCGGTGACAGAACCCCATGGACGGGCAAGAGCGCGCGTAAGCGGCAAGGCCGACCGAGCCAAGGGATTCCTACGCCTCCGGGATACGGATACCTCACTCATCACCTTCCGTGAAAAGCAACTCTCGCTCGCACAGACAATTCTGTTACCGACGAAAAAGTCCAGATACTCGAAACAAGAGGAAAAGAAGTGCAGCTTTACAACACGGCGAGGGTTTGTTTGGGCCTGTGCGGTCGCTGAAAACGCACACTACAAGATAATCCGATCCTGCAGGCTCGGATCTTGACAGTTGAAGGGAGCAGCAGCACCCTCGGCGTCAACCACACCTTCGGCGAGGTCCGACCTAGCCTCCAACGGCGACGTGGTCCGAGGATCTCCACTCTGAAGGACGACTTCATCATCACGCCCGGGCCATCGCCGCCTGGGTCTCCTCCAAGAATCCGGCTCGAGCAGGCGGCTCGGCTGGTCACCCCGAGGCCTCGGCCAGCTGTCCCCCGAAGACATCAGCCCGGCCCGAGGCCTCGGCAGATCAACTCCGGCGTCGGTCCCGCTAACGGACGACCCGCCCAGGTTCCGACCGACCAAGTCTTCTTTTCGAGCCAACTTTGCCTCTGTCCGTGCTGACACCGCTACCCCTGGCTTCGGCTCATCGAAGAGCGGCCGAGGGGTTCCTTTAACTAAGCAAGAGAAGCCTCGGACAGCAAGGCCGACCGAGCCGAGGGACTCCTACGCCTCCAGGATACAGATACCTCACTCGTCACCTTTGCACGGGGCGACTCACGTTTGGTGAAGCGGTTCAGACAACCAACAGGCGAGTCTTAGTGCTCGAAAATGAGGAAAAAACACGGCTCCGCGCCAAAAATACATACACGTTCAGGCCCCGACAGCCACAATGAACAAAAGACCGGCATCCAAGGTGCCATTACAAACGGAACTCTGGTTCCACCTCCGCATGTACGAACAACCCCACTCGATCGGGGGGCCTGCGGGGCAACAGAAGACCGACGAACGGCACGCCGTCACCTGCTACAGCAGCGACGACGACGACGACTTCTGCTCCGGGGGGCCGAACAGCAGCAGCGATGACCTCAGGGCGGATGCTGCTGCAGGAGGCCCTCGCCCGTGCCCAAACTCGTGAGGCAAGGACGGGCAGAAGGCCGTAGAGTTGGAGGTCGGTCCGTGGGCGGCCCCGGCTATCTCGTCGGCGGAAGAACCTCTTCCAGCTGCCGTGGCGGAAGGCGGCACCGGGAGCGGCTCCGAAGCCACTCGGGTCCGAGAGCCGGGCACGCGGCAGCTGCCAGCGCCATGAACGGCGAACGCCCTTCCCCCTAATCACTGAGGGAAGGAGCGGGCCACCGCCCACGCAGGGGCCGACCCCAACTCGGCACACTCCCCTCCCCAGCACTGATGATGAAAATCCTTGAGGCTGAGGGAGGGGCAGAGGCCGCAGCCTGGCTTGCTTTCTGAAAGGGAAATGTGCCCTTGGGCCATTTCTAAGTATTTTGGTGATTGAGTGTCAACACAAGTGCTTATATGAGAATCAATGCCTATGGTTGAACAAAGTGCAAATCTACAACAAAGGTATGTTTCTAAGTCTTAGTACATTGGTTTTGTGTACTAATATATTTGTCTAAGTGTTAGAAACAGATAGAAGAAGAGAAGAGAAGACTTGGCTGTGTACAGCCAAGGGGCTGTTTCGGTCTGGGGCACCGGACTGTCCGGTGGTGCACCGGACAGTGTCCGGTGCGCCAGGCTGCCTCGGGCGAAGAGGCCGCTCTCGGGTTTTTCTCCGGCGACTTCGGCTAAAATTCACCGGACTGTCCGGTGTGCACCGGACTGTCCGGTGAGCCAACGGTCGGCCGGGCCAACGGTCGGCCGCGCGATCGGCGCGCGACATGTGGCCGAGCCAACGGTCGGAATGGGGCACCGGACTGTCCGGTGTGCACCGGACATGTCCGGTGCGCCAACGGCGCCCAGATCTGCAGCAGAAAGCAACGGTCGGATGAGCTTTTTATGGAAACGAATCGGGCACCGGACAGTGTCCGGTGTGCACCGGACTGTCCGGTGCGCCCGACGACAGAAGGCAAGGATAGCCTTCCAGATGTGTTCTCAACGGCTCCTAGCTGCCTTGGGGCTATAAAAGGGACCCCTAGGCGCATGGAGGAGAATACCAAGCATTCCTTGAGCACTCTTGATCACTCACACATCAATCTTGCGCACTTGTTCTTCATTCTAGTGATTTGAGCTCCGTTCTAGTGTGCTAGTCTCTTGAGCTCAAGTCTGGGTCTTGTGTGTGCGTATTCGCTGTGATCTTTGTGTTGTGTGAGTTGCTAATCCCTTCCTTACTCCGTGATTCTCTGTGAACATCTTTTGTAAGGGCGAGAGGCTCCAAGTTGTGGAGATTCCTCGCAAACGGGATTGAAGAAAGAAAAGCAAGAACACCGTGGTATTCAAGTTGATCATTGGATCACTTGAGAGGAGTTGAGTGCAACTCTCGTCCGTTGGGACGCCACAACGTGGAATAGGCAAGTTTTGTACTTGGCCGAACCACGGGATAACCACCGTGTCATCTCTGTGATTGATTTCTTGTGGTTATTGTGTTTTGACTCCTCTCTAGCCACTTGGCCATAATTGTGCTAACACTTAACAAGTTTTTGTGGCTTAAGTTTTGAAGTTTTACAGGATCACCTATTCACCCCCCCCTCTAGGTGCTCTCAATTGGTATCGGAGCCGTTCTCTTCAAGAAAGGGACTAACCGCCCGAAGAGATGGATCC
The DNA here is from genome assembly GCF_902167145.1 of Zea mays. Lineage (NCBI taxonomy): Eukaryota > Viridiplantae > Streptophyta > Magnoliopsida > Poales > Poaceae > Zea > Zea mays. The sequence continues at coordinate 144,746,697 of NC_050098.1, forward strand.
TAAGGGGAAGGGAATTGTGATCAACGACAAGGAGAAGGAGTCCTTCGTCAACGAGCCAAGGGATGACAAGTCCAACAACTCGGGCTCGGGCCACAAGCGAAAAGATGGGAAGAAGAAGAAGACAAGACGCATCAAGGAGATCGTCTACTACGACAGCGATGAGTCCTCTTCTTCCCAAAAGGACGACGACCACGACAAACAAAAGACGGTTAACTCAAACTTTTCTTTTGATTATTCTCGTATTCCACATAGTTCGAATTCACATTTGCTTTCCATTCCTCTTGGTAAACCTCCACACTTTGATGGGGAGGACTACGGATTTTGGAGTCACAAAATGCGTAGTCATTTATTCTCTCTCCATCCAAGCATATGGGAGATTGTAGAGAATGGAATGAAATTTGATAGCTCGGATAGCCCTATGTTTATCAATGAACAAATTCATAAAAATGCACAAGCTACTACTGTTCTCTTAGCATCTTTGTGCAGGGAAGAATACAATAAAGTGAGCGGCTTGGACAATGCCAAGCAGATATGGGACACCCTCAAGATCTCCCATGAGGGGAACGACATCACCATGCTCACCAAGATGGAGTTGGTGGAGGGCGAGCTTGGACGATTCGCCATGATAAGGGGAGAAGAGCCAACTCAAACTTACAACCGGCTCAAGACCCTTATCAACAAGATAAGGAGCTACGGAAGCACGCGTTGGACGGATCACGACGTCGTCCGCCTAATGCTCAGGTCATTTACCGTTCTTGATCCTCATCTCGTGAACAATATTCGTGAGAATCCCAGGTACACGATGATGACGCCCGAAGAAGTACTTGGAAAATTCGTGAGCGGGCGGATGATGATCAAGGAAGCAAGATACGTTGACGACGCGTTGAACGGTCCACTCCACGAGTCTCAACCCATTGCTCTAAAGGCAACAAGGAGCAAGGAGTCGCTACCTAGCAAGGTGGCGCAAGTTGAGGCGGCCGGGCTCAATGATGAAGAGATGGCTCTTATCATCAAAAGATTCAAGACGGTGCTAAAGGGTCACAAGGGGCAGCCAAGCAAGAACAAGACAAAGGGAAAGCGATCATGCTTCAAATGCGGTAAGCTTGGTCATTTTATTGCTAACTGTCCCGAAAATGATAGTGACCAGGAGCAAGGGAAAAATGGGAAGAGGGAAAAGAAAAAGAATTACAAGAAGACCAAGGGCGAGGCGCATCTCGGCAAGGAGTGGGATTCGGATTGCTCCTCCTCCGACTCCGACAATGAGGGACTCGCCGCCACTGCCTTCAACAAATCGGCTCTCTTCCCCAACGAGCATCACACTTGTCTCATGGCAAAGGAAAAGAAGGTAATCACTCGTAATGCTAATACTTATGATTCTTCTAATGATGATGAATCTAGTGAGGATGAAGTAGATTATTCATGTTTATTCAAGGGCTTAGATAGATCTAAGATAGACAAAATTAATGAATTAATTGATGCCTTGAATGAAAAGGATATACTTTTAGAAAAGCAAGAGGATTTGTTGTATGAAGAACATGATAAGTTTGTAGAGGCTCAAAAATCCCTTGCATTAGAAATTAAGAGGAATGAAATGCTTGCTTGTGAAGTATCATCATGCCATGATTCTATTTCTAACTTAAAGAGCATAAACGATGATTTAAATGCTAAACTAGTAGAAGCAAATAAATCCAACTCTTGTGTTGAATATGTTGAAGTTTGCACTAGGTGTAAGGATGTTGATATTAATGCTTGTAGTGAACACTTAGTTTCAATTTCAAAACTAAATGATGAAGTGGCTAGTCTTAATGCTCAACTTAAGACTAGCAAAAGTGATTTTGAAAAACTAAAATTTGCTAGGGATGTCTACACGGTTGGTAGACACCCCTCAATTAAGGATGGACTTGGCTTCAAGAGGGAAGCCAAGAACTTAACAAGCCATAAGGCTCCCATTCCCGCCAAGGAGAAAGGGAAGGCCCCTATGGCTAGTAGTGCAAAAAGGAACCATGCCTTTATGTACCATGATAGGAGACATGCTAGAAATGCTTGTAATGATTCATATGTTTATGATTCTCATACCATGTTTGCTCCTAGTTCTTCATATGTGTATGATAGAAATGTTACTAGGAAAAATGTTGTTCCTAAAAAGAATGTTATTCATGCTCCTAGGAAAGTAGCAAATGAACCTTCTACCATTTATTATGCTTGCAATGCTCCCTTTGCTATTTGTAGAAAGGGTAAAAAGGTAATTGCTAGGAAGTTAGGGGCAAGATGCAAGGGAGATAAAACTTGCATTTGGGTCCCTAAGAATATTTGTGCTAACCTTGCAGGACCCAACATGAGTTGGGTACCTAAAACCCAAGCCTAAATTTGCCTTGCAGGTTTATGGATCCGGGGGTTCAAGCTGGATTATAGACAGCGGATGCACAAACCATATGATGGGGGAGAAGAAGATGTTCACCTCCTACGTCAAGAATAAGGATTCCCAAGATTCAATTATATTCGGTGATGGGAATCAAGGCAAGGAAAAGTCCGAAACCCAAGGGACCCTCAAACGCTTCCTCAGGAGAGCTCAAAATGAGTTTGAGCTCAAAGTGAAGAAGATAAGGAGCGACAACGGATCCGAGTTCAAGAACCTTCAAGTGGAGGAGTTCCTTGAAGAGGAAGGGATCAAGCACGAGTTCTCCGCTCCCTACACACCACAGCAAAATGGTGTGGTAGAGAGGAAGAACAGGACGCTCATCGATATGGCGAGGACGATGCTAGGAGAGTTCAAGACCCCCGAGTGCTTTTGGACGGAAGCCGTTAACACTGCTTGCCACGCCATCAACAGGGTCTACCTTCATCGCCTCCTCAAGAAGACGTCGTATGAGCTACTAACCGGTAACAAACCCAATGTATCATACTTTCGTGTATTTGGGAGTAAATGCTACATTCTAGTGAAGAAGGGTAGGAATTCTAAGTTTGCTCCCAAAGCTGTAGAAGGGTTTTTGTTAGGTTATGACTCAAATACAAAGGCGTATAGAGTCTTCAACAAATCATCGGGTTTGGTTGAAGTCTCTAGCGACGTTGTATTTGATGAGACTAATGGCTCTCCAAGAGAGCAAGTTGTTGATTGTGATGATGTAGATGAAGAAGATGTTCCGACAGCCGCCATACGCACCATGGCGATTGGAGAAGTGCGGCCACAGGAACAAGATGAGCAAGATCAACCCTCTTCCTCAATTATGGTGAATCCCCCGACTCAAGACGATGAACAGGTTCATCAAAAGGAGGCGTGTGATCAAGGGGGGGCACAAGATGATCACGTAATGGAGGAAAAGGCGCTACCGGCACCTCCAACCCAAGTTCGAGCGATGATTCAAAGGGATCATCCCGTCGACCAAATTCTGGGTGATATTAGCAAGGGAGTAACTACTCGATCTAGATTAGTTAATTTTTGTGAGCATTACTCTTTTGTCTCTTCTATTGAGCCTTTCAGGGTAGAGGAGGCCTTGCTAGATCCGGACTGGGTGTTGGCCATGCAGGAGGAGCTCAACAACTTCAAGCGCAATGAAGTTTGGACACTGGTGCCTCGTCCGAAGCAAAATGTTGTGGGAACCAAGTGGGTGTTTCGCAACAAACAGGACGAGCACGGGGTGGTGACGAGGAACAAGGCTCGACTTGTGGCAAAAGGTTATGCCCAAGTCGCAGGTTTGGACTTTGAGGAGACTTTCGCTCCTGTGGCTAGGCTAGAGTCCATTCGTATCTTGCTAGCATATGTCGCTCACCATTCTTTCAGGTTGTACCAAATGGATGTGAAGAGCGCTTTCCTCAATGGGCCAATCAAGGAGGAAGTGTACGTGGAGCAACCCCCTGGCTTCGAGGATGAACGGTACCCCGACCACGTGTGTAAGCTCTCTAAGGCGCTCTATGGACTTAAGCAAGCCCCAAGAGCATGGTATGAATGCCTTAGAGACTTTTTAATTGCTAATGCTTTCAAGGTTGGAAAAGCCGATCCAACTCTTTTCACTAAGACATGTGATGGTGATTTGTTTGTGTGCCAAATTTATGTCGATGACATAATATTTGGTTCTACTAACCAAAAGTCTTGTGAAGAGTTTAGCAGGGTGATGACGCAGAAATTCGAGATGTCGATGATGGGCGAGTTGAACTACTTCCTTGGGTTCCAAGTGAAGCAACTCAAGGACGGCACCTTCATCTCCCAAACGAAGTACACGCAAGATCTGCTAAAGCGGTTTGGGATGAAGGATGCCAAGCCCGCAAAGACTCCCATGGGAACCGACGGACACACCGACCTCAACAAAGGAGGTAAGTCCGTTGATCAAAAAGCATACCGGTCAATGATAGGGTCATTACTTTACTTATGTGCTAGTAGACCGGATATTATGCTTAGCGTATGCATGTGTGCTAGATTTCAATCCTATCCTAAGGAGTGTCACTTAGTGGCGGTGAAGCGGATTCTTAGATATTTGGTTGCTACGCCTTGCTTCGGGCTCTGGTATCCAAAAGGGTCTACCTTTGACTTAGTTGGATACTCAGACTCCGACTATGCTGGATGTAAGGTCGATAGGAAGAGTACATCGGGGATGTGCCAATTCTTAGGAAGGTCCCTGGTGTCATGGAACTCTAAGAAACAAACCTCCGTAGCCCTATCCACCGCTGAGGCCGAGTATGTTGCCGCAGGACAGTGTTGCGCGCAACTACTTTGGATGAGGCAAACCCTCCGGGACTTTGGCTACAATCTGAGCAAAGTCCCCCTCCTATGTGATAATGAGAGTGCTATCCGCATGGCGGAAAATCCTGTTGAACACAGCCGCACAAAGCACATAGACATCCGGCATCACTTTCTGAGAGACCACCAGCAAAAGAGGGATATCGAAGTGTTTCATGTTAGCACCGAGAACCAGCTAGCCGATATCTTTACCAAGCCTCTAGATGAGAAGACCTTTTGCAGGCTGCGTAGTGAACTAAATGTCTTAGATTCGCGGAACCTGGATTGAACTGTAGCATACATGTGTTTATGCCTTTGATCATGTTCATTCTGCATTTTGTTGCTTATTATGGTGCTCAACTTGTACAAACACTTCCTGGACCTCACAAGTCCGTTGCAAAGTGATGCACATGTTTAGGAGGAGATGTGTTACAACTTGACCCTTTGAGACTAACCATGTGCTTGAGTTTGATGATTTAGTCTCGAAGGAGGATTGAAAGGGAAAAGGTGGACTTGGACCATGAAAGACTTCCACTGCACTCCGATGAGAGGGTAACTAATTCCAAGTTCATCTCATGCAATCTTATTGCCTTTGTATTCTTATTGAAGATCTTGGTGAGGCAATGGGGTTAGAAGGCCAAGATTGATCCCGTTTTGGTGCTTGATGCCAAAGGGGGAGAAAATAAAGGCCAAAGCAATAAATGGATCAGCTACCACTTGAGAGATTTTAAAAATAATAGAGTAGAGTTTTTGTTTTGTCAAATGCTTTTATTGTCTCTCTTGTCAAAAGTTGGCTTCTTGTGGGGAGAAGTAGTAATTATGGGAAAAAGGGGGAGTTTTTGAAATCCTTGATCAATCTCTTTTGGAATGACTCTCTTTATGCCTCAACATGTGTGTTTGACATAGAGATAGAGATTTGAGTTTGATTTGCAAAAACAAACCAAGTGGTGGCAAAGGATGATCCATATATGCCAAAATTGAATCAAAACCAATTTGAGTTTTTATTTGAAGTGATTTTGCACTTGTCCTATCTGCTTTATGTTGTGTTGGCATAAATCACCAAAAAGGGGGAGATTGAAAGGGAAATGTGCCCTTGGGCCATTTCTAAGTATTTTGGTGATTGAGTGTCAACACAAGTGCTTATATGAGAATCAATGCCTATGGTTGAACAAAGTGCAAATCTACAACAAAGGTATGTTTCTAAGTCTTAGTACATTGGTTTTGTGTACTAATATATTTGTCTAAGTGTTAGAAACAGATAGAAGAAGAGAAGAGAAGACTTGGCTGTGTACAGCCAAGGGGCTGTTTCGGTCTGGGGCACCGGACTGTCCGGTGGTGCACCGGACAGTGTCCGGTGCGCCAGGCTGCCTCGGGCGAAGAGGCCGCTCTCGGGTTTTTCTCCGGCGACTTCGGCTAAAATTCACCGGACTGTCCGGTGTGCACCGGACTGTCCGGTGAGCCAACGGTCGGCCGGGCCAACGGTCGGCCGCGCGATCGGCGCGCGACACGTGGCCGAGCCAACGGTCGGAATGGGGCACCGGACTGTCCGGTGTGCACCGGACATGTCCGGTGCGCCAACGGCGCCCAGATCTGCAGCAGAAAGCAACGGTCGGATGAGCTTTTTATGGAAACGAATCGGGCACCGGACAGTGTCCGGTGTGCACCGGACTGTCCGGTGCGCCCGACGATAGAAGGCAAGGATAGCCTTCCAGATGTGTTCTCAACGGCTCCTAGCTGCCTTGGGGCTATAAAAGGGACCCCTAGGCGCATGGAGGAGAATACCAAGCATTCCTTGAGCACTCTTGATCACTCACACATCAATCTTGCGCACTTGTTCTTCATTCTAGTGATTTGAGCTCCGTTCTAGTGTGCTAGTCTCTTGAGCTCAAGTCTGGGTCTTGTGTGTGCGTATTCGCTGTGATCTTTGTGTTGTGTGAGTTGCTAATCCCTTCCTTACTCCGTGATTCTCTGTGAACATCTTTTGTAAGGGCGAGAGGCTCCAAGTTGTGGAGATTCCTCGCAAACGGGATTGAAGAAAGAAAAGCAAGAACACCGTGGTATTCAAGTTGATCATTGGATCACTTGAGAGGAGTTGAGTGCAACTCTCGTCCGTTGGGACGCCACAATGTGGAATAGGCAAGTTTTGTACTTGGCCGAACCACGGGATAACCACCGTGTCATCTCTGTGATTGATTTCTTGTGGTTATTGTGTTTTGACTCCTCTCTAGCCACTTGGCCATAATTGTGCTAACACTTAACAAGTTTTTGTGGCTTAAGTTTTGAAGTTTTACAGGATCACCTATTCACCCCCCCCTCTAGGTGCTCTCACTTTCCCCCGCCATCGAACTGGAGGTCACCGTCTTGGGTGACCGCCGGCGGAGGGGTGCAGCCGGGCTGCATGATGAAAATTCTTGAAGCCGAACGATGGCTGAAAGGTACCAACTCCCACGGAGTTGCGTTCCTCCAACAACAAGGCGGAAGGACTGCGGGTATCCCCCACCCGGGGGCTCGGAAGGTGGAAAGACACGATGCATAAGGGAGCGTGAAGACATGGTCGCCTTTCAAGGGGGTCACCCTCCTTTTAAAGGCGACTCTCCCTACTTGCGTCCCCAGCCGTCGTGGGCTGAGTCTTCTCCAACACGCTCCAAGGTCCTCCCCCTACGGCGCGAGGGCTGGGTCCCAGCGTCATGCAAGCTGGCCCAGAGCAGAAGAAGCCAAACCGCCGCGCGCGGTGCATGCAACCGCCCAGCGGTTACGAGCATTCCTCCTCTTTCGCCCAAACCAGCGGGCGAAAGGGCGGGCAGCCATGCAGGCGGCATGCAACCTCGCCAAGTGGGCGCGCCCCTCCGACTTCCAACGCACCCAGCATGGGGGCCCACGCCCACGCGTCATGCAACCGGCGCGCCGGTCGCTACGTGCAAGCAACTGCACCGCCACTCGCACCACTGCCACGCCTCCTCGACTGCGGAACCAGTACCACGACTCGAGGCAACCCTGCGCACGACCCAGCAGTGCCAGCCAGGCGTGACGGTCAATACGACCAAAAATGGGCCGGCAGTAATGGCGGTGGCAGGCGGGCGGGAGCAGCGGTCACGTCGTTAGCCAAGCTTACGTCCCATCCTAGGGCAGTGAGAGAACCCTCTCTCACGGCGTGAAGACGGCACGCCCGTGTTCCGTTCCTCGAACGGCTCGCGCACGCGCAACGGCCGCCCCACGAACCACGCGCCCCATCGCATTAACTCCGCGGCGGGACAAGCGGCGCCTCTGGCAGGGGGAGCGAGCGATGCTTCGCCTCCACCATAATGACCGCGTCAAAAAAGGTACGCCGCGTCATTCGATTTTGTATCCTTTTCCTTCTCCTCTTTCTCTCTCTTACAACAGGGACCGGGAAAGAGGGATACCCCGAAAAGGACCCTTCTCCGTGAAGGAACCAGGCTCCGAGCCTCCCTACTGACGAGAGGTTCGAAAGCTGGCCCCTCGGAGGGGTTTAACAGCCGCCTCAGAGCGCGTGGGCTCCACACCCACTACTGGTAAGAGGTTCGAAGGCCGGCCCCTCGGAAGGGTTCAACAGCCGCCTCAGGCCGCTCGGGCTCTGCGCCCACTACTGATCAGGGGTTCGAAGGCTGGCCCTCGAAGGGTTCACAACCGCCTCAGACATAGAGCGAGGGATGACCCTGGGTACGTTCGATACATAACCGAGGCTTGGGCTACGCTCCCGAGGTACCCTAGGACATTTCCGAGACCAGCGGGAACGATCTTGTAATGGAATCCCATCAGAGGGAGGCATCGAGCCCTCGGACCCCGTCGACAGGGGACCGGGTCCAGCAGATCACCCGCAGGTACTTTTGGGCGCGCCTCTGGGCCTCTAGCCGACCCCTAACAAATGGGGCATGGACGTTTGCTCAGATTACCCACCAGCAGCTCACCGGAGACACCATGTTCGGCGCCCTCCGAGGGCAACATGGCGCTTTCCCCCCCTCCTCCTTGCGGAAAGGCGACGCAGGGGCGTATGTAAAAAACTCGAGTATGTCCCTGACCGTCCTCTTGCCCTGTGCAGAGGCTCGGGGGCTGCTCTCGCAATCCCGGCTCCGGCCAAACCGTTGACAGCGTCAACATACCAGCCCGAGAACTTGGGACCCGACCGTGCACCCGGGCTACGGCCAGCTCGCATGAGGGAACGACCAGACCAGCCGAAGCATTGCGCGAGGCATTAAGGCCTCGGAGGAGTCAAACCACTCCTCCAAGGCCTCGGGGGCTACACCCGGTGGGTGCGCTCGCGCGCACCCACCGGAACAAAATGCAACCGAGAAAGGTTGGTCCCCTTGCAAAAAAAGTGCGACAAAAGCCTCCAAGCGAGTGTTAACACTCCCTTTGAGGCTCGGGGGCTACTGTCGGGGACCATAATTAGGGTGTCAGCGTTTCGAGACCGGGGGGTCCCTGGGCCGACGAGTGAAATATCGCCGCGTGCCCCAGCCCAGATGGGTCGGCGCGAGGCCGAGCGCGAAGGGGGGAAAAGGCAGCCGGAGACGGGCGTGAGAGAGGTGGAAATCCCGCGGCCTTCGTGTTCGTCCCGCGCCCAGGTCGGGTGCGCTTGCAGTAGGGGGTTACAAGCGTCCACGTGGGAGAGGGAGCGAGCGGCCTCACGCGAGCGCCTGTCCCGTCCTCTTCCCCGCGCGGCCAACCCTCTGTAAGAGGGCCCTGGTCCTTCCTTTTATAGGCATAAGGAGAGGATCCAGGTGTACAATGGGGGTGTAGCAGAGTGCTAACGTGTCTAGCGGAGGAGAGCTAGCGCCCTAAGTACATGCCATCGTGGTAGCCGGAGAGGTTTTGGCACCCGGTTCGTGTGGTGTCGTGGCCGTCGGAGGAGCGCTGAAGCCTGGCGGAAGGACAGCTGTCGGGGCTGTCGAGTCCTTGCTGACGTCCTCTTGCTTCCGTAAGGGGGCTGAGAGCCGCCATCGTCATAGAGCGTGCGGGGCGCCATCATTACTTGTCTGGCGGAGCGAGCCAGATGGGACCCCGGTCTTGTTCCCCGTAGCCTGAGTCAACTTGGGGTAGGGAAATGATGGCGCCTCCCGTTGACGTGGACGGTCCGTGCCCTAGGTTGGGCGATGTGGAGGCTCCTCCGAGGTCGAGGTCGAGTCTGTCTTCCATGGCCGAGGTCGAGTCCGAGCCCCTGGGTCAGGCAAGACGAAGACCGTCGGCTGAAGCCAGGGCTGAGTCCGAGCCCTGGGGTCGGGAGAAGCGGAGTTCGTCGCCTTCCGGGGCTGAGCCCGAGTCCGAGCCCTAGGGTCGGGCGGATTGGAGTTCACCGTCTTCCAGGGCTGAGCCCAAGTCCGAGCCCTGGGTCGGGCGGAGCGGAGTTCGCCGTCTTCCGGGGCTGAGCCCGAGTCCGAGCCCTGGGGTCGGGCGGATCGGAGTTCGCCGTCTTCCGGGGCTGAGCCCAAGTCCGAGCCCTAGGTCGGGCGGAGCAGAGTTCGCCGTCTTCCGGGGCTGAGCCCAAGTCCGAGCCCTGGGTCGGGCGGAGCGGAGTTCGCCGTCTTCCGGGGCTGAGCCCAAGTCCGAGCCCTGGGTCGGGCGGAGCGGAGCTTCCTATGGTGCCTGAGGCCGGGCCTGACTGCCTGTCAGCCTCACTCTGTCGAGTGGCACAGCAGTCGGAGCGGCGCAGGCGACGCTGTCCTTCTGTCAGGCCGGTCAGTGGAGCGGCGAAGTGACTGCGGTCACTTCGGCTCTGTCGACTGAAGGGCGCGCGTCAGGATAAAGGTGTCAGGCCACCTTTGCATTAAATGCCCCTGCGATTTGGTCGGTTGGCGTGGTGATTTGGCCAGGGTTGCTTCTTGGCGAAGACTGGGCCTCGGGCGAGCCGGAAGTATGTTCGTCGCTGGAGGGGGGCCTGGGGTGAGACGGAGATCCTCCGGGGTCGGCTGCCCTTGCCCGAGGCAAGGCTCAGGCGAGGTGTGATCGAGTCCCTGGAATGGACTGATCCCTGACTTAATCGCACCCATCAGGCCTTTGCAGCTCTGTGCTGATGGGGGTTACCAGCTGAGAATTAGGAGTCTTGAGGGTACCCCTAATTATGGTCCCCGACAGTTGCCCCCGAGCCTCGAAGGGAGTGTTAACACTCGCTTGGAGGCTTTTGTCGCACTTTTTTGCAAGGGGACCAGCCTTTCTCGGTTGCGTTTTGTTCCGGTGGGTGCGCGCGAGCGCACCCGCCGGGTGTAGCCCCCGAGTCCTCGGAGGAGTGGTTTGACTCCTCCGAGGTCTTAATGCCTCGCGCAATGCTTCGGCTGGTCTGGTTGTTCCCTCATGCGAGCTGGCCGTAGCCGGGTGCACGGTCGGGTCCCAAGTTCTCGGGCTGGTATGTTGACGCTGTCAACGGTTTGGCCGGAGCCGGGTTTGCGAGAGCAGCCCCCGAGCCTCTGCACAGGGCAGGAGGATGGTCAGGGATAGACTCGACTTTTTTACATACGCCCCTGCATCGCCTTTCCGCAAGGAGGAGGGGGGGGGAAAGCGCCATGTTGCCCTCGGAGGGCGCCGAACATGGTGTCTCCGGTGAGCTGCTGGCGGGTAATCCGAGCGGACGTCCGTGCCCCATTTGTTAGGGGTCGGCTAGAGGCCCAGAGGCGCGCCCAAAAGTACCTACGGGTGATCTATCGGACCCGGTCCCCTATCGACGGGGTCCGAGGGCTCGATGCCTCTCTCTGATGGGATTCCGTTACAAGATCGTTCCCGCTGGTCTCGGAAATGTCCTAGGGTACCTCGGGAGCGTAGCCCGAGCCTCGGTTATGTATCGAACGTACCCAGGGTCATCCCTCGCTCTATGTCTGAGGCGGCTGTGAACCCTTCGAGGGCCAGCCTTCGAACCCCTGATCAGTAGTGGGCGCAGAGCCCGAGTGGCCTGAGGCGGCCGTTGAACCCTTCCGAGGGGCCGGCCTTCGAACCTCTGACTAGTAGTGGGTGTGGAGCCCACGCGCTCTGAGGCGGCTGCTAAACCCCTCCGAGGGGCCAGCCTTCGAACCTCTGATCAGTAGGGAGGCTCGGAGCCTGGTTCCTTCACGGAGAAGGGTCCTTTTCGGGGTATCCCCCTTTCCCGGTCCCTGTTGTAAGAGAGAGAAAGAGGAAAAGGAAAAGGACACGAAATCGAATGACGTGGCGTACCTTTTTTGACGCGGCCATTATGGCGAAGGCGAAGCGTCGCTCGCTTCCCCTGCCAGAGGCGCCGCCTGTCCCGCCGCGGAGTTAATGCGACGGGGCGAGTGGTTCGCGGGATAGCCGTTGCGCGTGAGCGAGTCGTTCGAGGAACGACCGTTTCGCTTTGAGTTTTTGAATCCCGCGGCAGGTCCGGGCGAAACGTTGAACGGGTCTCGCCTTGGTCTTTATATACTCGAGGGAGGGTCTGGTGACGGTTCTTTGCTCTGCTTCTGGCCCCCTTCTTAGGTTTTCGCAACCTGAGAGATTTAGCCGGAGAAAAGGAAACCGCCCACCCTGTTCTTTCCGCCGCCATCCCCTTTGCTCGGCGATGGCCGACCGGGTGACCATCATCTCGCCGCGCGACCCATGGCCTTTCTCCACAGTCACAGCGGGTGATCTGGAGGATCTTGTTGCTGAGGGTTTACTTCGCCCTCTCTCTGATGAGAGGCGGCCGGAGTGGATTCCCCCCGCGAGCGGAGCCACTCCGTCCCCGCCGCCGGGGTACGTCGTGAGCTTCGTCTCCTTCCACGAGCGGGGATTCGGTGTGCCGGCGAGCCGCTTTATGCGGGCGATCCTGCACAACTATGGGGTGGAGTTGCACAACCTCAGCCCCAACTCCATCTCGCAAGCCGCCATCTTTGTAGCGGTGTGCGAAGGGTACTTGGGGATCGCCCCCCACTGGGACTTGTGGACTCATCTCTTTTCCGCGGAGCTTTTTGCTTCGCCGACGGGGGAGAGAAAGGTCCACGCGGCAGTGCGGGCCGGCGGCTGCATCCTCCAGCTGAGGCAGTCGCGGGCGTCGTTGTACATTCCCGCCATCCTTGCGTCCTCGAATAAAGGGTGGCAGCGCCGGTGGTTCTACCTCCGGAATGACGGCGAGATGCTCCCGCCGTTTTCCCAGCGAGTGGTCACCGTCGCCGCCGATGCTTGGCGCCACGGGACCCCGCACGATAGACAGAAGAACCTCGAGCCCCTTCTCAAGGCCCTGGAGGCGTTGCGGAAAGGGGGACACACTGCCACGGGAGTGATTGCCACCATCCACCGCTAGAGGGTGCTTCCCTTGGCGGAGCGGCGGTTGCCGCTTTGGGAGATGACGCCGGAGGCTGACTTGGAGGGCTCGCGGATGTCCTCGGATCCTCTTCCCATCGACGTTCTCCATGGGCAGGTGGCCGTCGCGTTGGGAAAACCGGACGCTAGCGCCTTCTCCCAGCCCTTGATGCGCCCCGACCAAGGGTGCGTGACCCTGGTGAGTGTTCGCTCCTTCCTTCTCCTTGCGTCGGGTTGCCCTTGGTTCTTACGGTTGGGATTTCCATTCGTCTCCAGGAGGTAGGGTGGCACAAGCCTTCCTGGCCACAGGTCCCGGAGGATGCGGTGGACCGAGCAGCGCGGCGGGTTGCTGCGGAGGAGAAGAAGAAAAAGAAGGACGCGAAGAAGGCCCGGGCCTGCGAGCGGACGAGGGCCCGAGACACCTTGGAAAAGCTCCATCGTCGGCAGGAGAGGGAGGGGCTCCCGAGGGAGCCATCGCTAGAAACGCCTGACGACGACGACAATGATGAAGATGATGACGAGGATGACGACATGGCTGCCCGCCTCGGCTTCAGCCCGGGTTTGAGGCTAGGCCAGGAGTCGTCAAGCCAGCCCCCGAGTGGGCTGGCGCCATCAGTCCCCGGAGTCGGGACGCCGAGGTCCCGACCCGAAGAGCGGGGGCAGACCGAGAGGGTGCATGACCCCTCGGCCGGGGAAGTTGAGGTGACCCCGGGGAGTCAGGCCGAGGCGTCTGTTCCCCGAGAGCCGTCGCCCACGCCGGCAGCGCAGGAGAGCGACCCTTAGGTCGCCGTGGCAGCGCCTAGGCAGTCCGTCTCCCCGGCGTCCAAGGTGCCCAAGGCGAGGGTGGTGCCGAAGCTGGCGGCGAGGCAGACCTCGGCGGCGCCTTCGGGGGTCGAGATCCGAGAGACCTCTCCTCAGGCACGGTTGATCATGGCCCGGAGCGGGTAAGTATCTTGGAACATCTTCGTCCTGGCGTCTCATTCGTATGTCCCGACCGTGACTTTTCTTTCCTCCTCAGTAAGCGAAGCCATGGCCTGACCGATCTGGCTCCCCGGAAGGCCCTTAAGACGGCGTCGGCTTCCGCAGCCGGTGTTGCGCCAGGTCTCGCTGTTCAGCTGACCTTCTCGCAAGGCGCTCCACAGCGGGGGGCTCAGGCGGCACCAGTCGCCGTGGAGCGAGTTCTCGAGGCCGGCTCTTCTGCCGAGGCGGCCATCGTGCTGGAGGAGGCGGCTAGCGCGGATGTGGCCTCGGGCCCACCGGACATGCCGCCGGTGCTGGCACCTGTTGCTGCTGAAGCCGCTGTCGTCCCAGTCGGGGAGCGACCTGTTGCTGCCGACGCTGAGATGGCCGAGGCGTCGGCGCTCGGTGCCTCGGAGGAGGGGGCGTGGAAACGCGATCCGTCCCGCCGAGCGGCAGCCTTATCCCTGCGCGACAGAGCTCCGAGGGGCGGTGCTAGTTGCTCCGGTTCTGGACCCGTGAGGCTTCGGATCCCTTCTTCGTTCTTGACGATGAGCGGGAGGAGCAGTCTTGGGACGAGCTCCGCGAGTGTGCCGAAGCAACGGTGGGGTCGCTCCGGTCGTCGCTGGAGGTCTTCTGCAGGGACGTCCCCAAAATCCTCCAGGTAATGGTTTCAGGCATACCTTTTTTGTGACCAAGGCGTCTTTTGTGACGCCCCGCTCCCTTCCCTCAGGATCTGATGGATCTGAGCGCCGCCAAGTCGTCGTTCATCCGCCACGAGGTCGACATCTGGGGCTCGCTGTGATCCCTGAGGACCTCGCTCGCCGGGGCTACTGCGCGCCTCTCTCAGCAGGGCGCCGAGGTGGCGGACCTTCGGTTGCTCTGCGCCGATCTGAGAGCAGAGGCGGCAGCGGCACGCGTAGAGGCGGCAGCGGCACGCGCAGAGGTGCAACGACGGCAGTCGGAGTTCGACCAGGTCGCCAATGAGCGAGACCAATCTCGGGGCCAGGCTGCCGAGGCCGAAAGCCGGGCTGGAGCCCTTGCAGCAGACCTAGCCGTAGCCCAGGCCGCAGCCTCGGAGCAGCGTGCCCGAGCCGGAGGTATGTCCTGGCCATTTTCGGTTTTCGTTTCAGCTTGTTTCCTCCGCTTGTGTTTGAGGCCTTGCGTTCTGGCTGTTCGCAGAGCTCGAGTCCGCCCTTGATGAGTCCACCAGGGCGCTTGCCGGGGCGGCAGAGCAAAGGGAGGCTGACCATGCGGCCATGTCTGAGGCCGTCTCGGACTTCTGCCGGGTCTTTGGCTTCGGTGACGTCCCCTCAGGGAGCTCCCCTCAAAGTGGCCTGCAGGCCTTGGGCGATCACGTGCGCGGCAGACTCCGCGAGGCGCTACACCACGGCGTCAGGCGGGCCTTCGCCGTGCTTGCTTCCCACTACGTCGTGGATCTGGAGCGCGTCAGCGAGGGATATTGCCTTCCTGACGAAGATGAAGCCGCCCTGGCTGAAGTCCAGAGGCTCGACGCGGCCGCCGCAGGCCCGAGCGCGCTGCTGGCGACCACCTTCGAGGCAGAGATCCTCCCGCCTGCGCCGTCGTCCGAAGCCGGGGTGGACTTTGCCGAGGGTGGGGACGAAGCCGAAGGCGCGACTCCTTCCCCGGGCGGCGCCTAACTCTGTCGGGGCAGTTTCCTTTGAATGCACGTGTGTCTTTTGCGGCCGCTGAGGCTTGAACACTTTATTATCGTAGTATAAAGTCGTGCCCCTTTTCCTTTTCATTTTGCGTGTCCGGCTCCGCTCGTCAGTAGCAGGGTGGCTTGCCCAAGTAGGAGTCATTTTTCATGGTAGGTGACGAGTGAGGTATCCATAGCCTAGAGGCATAGGAGTCCCTCGGCTCAGTCAACCTTGCCACTTACATGCACCCGCGTTCGCTTCTTGGGGTCCTGCTACCGACATAGCCGGGGGAACGCGGAAGCCTTTTTGATTGAAAATTTTGACGTGGAGGGGGTTCCCCCCTTTTTAGCCCCCGAGGGAGGGTCGGGCTTTGCCGAGGCAAGGCTGACCCTTCCTTGATGACCAAATTTTTCGTGGGAACAAGGTATACGAACAACTTGAAAACGTCTTAAGGGTAGAAGCGACGTAGCTGTTGGATGTTCCAAGTGTTGGTGTAGACCTCGCCTTGACTGTCGGCCAGCTTGTTCGTTCTGGGTTTCAGAACTTTGGCGATGACGAACAACCCTTCCCAATGGTGGGTGTAGCCCCCGGGTGCCTTTTGCAAAGGGGCCAACGAGGTCCAGACCCCACACAGCAAAAAGCCAGGTGATGGGTTTCGTCTGCAGAGCCTGAGCGGGCAGGCGGGCCTGCCCCGCGTAGAACTGACACCCTTCGCAGGTGCGGACAATTCTAGTGGCGTCGGCCACCGCCGTCGGCTAGTAGAAACCTTGTCGGAAGGCGTTTCCTACAAGGGCTCGAGGTGCTGCGTGATGGCCGCAAGCCCCCGAGTGTATCTCTTGTAGGAGCTCTCGGCCTTCGGCGATGGAGATGCATCGCTGGAGGATGCCTGAGGGGCTGCGGTGGTAGAGCTCCTTCCCATCTCCCAGCAAGACGAATGACTTGGCGCGCCGCGCCAACCGCCGAGCTTCGGCTCGGTCGAGGGGTAGCTCTCCTCGGTGGAGATATTGCAGGTACGGGGTCTGCCAGTTTTGATTAGGCGTGACCCCGCTTCGCTCCTCCTCGACGCGCAGTGCCTCACCCTCGGGGGCCGAGGGTACCTCGGGCTGAACCGAGGATGCCTCGGGCCGAGCTGAGGGTGCCTCGGGCCGAGCCGAGGGTGTCTCGGGCTGAGCCAAGGGTACCTCGGGCTGGGCCGAGGGCGCCTCGGGCTCGGGCGTGTAGTCGATCTTGACGGAGGGTTGATGCAGGTCTCGGGAGAAGACATCCGGGGGAACCGTTGTTCGCCCCGAGGCTATTTTAGCCAGCTCGTCCGCAGTCTCGTTGTAGCGTCGGGCGATGTGGTTGAGCTCGAGCCCGTAGAACTTGTCTTCCAGGCGCCGAACCTCATCGCAGTAGGCCTCCATCTTCGGGTCGCGGCAGTGGGAGTTCTTCATGACTTGGTCGATGACGAGTTGCGAGTCACCGCGAGCGTCGAGGCGTCGGACCCCTAGCTCGATGGCGATCCGCAACCCGTTGACCAGAGCCTCGTACTCAGCCACATTGTTGGACGCCGGGAAATGGAGGCGTAGCACGTAGCGTAGATGCTTTCCGAGGGGCGAGATGAAGAGTAGGCCTGCGCTGGCTCCTGTCTTCATCAGCGACCCATCGAAGAACATGGTCCAGAGTTCCAGTTGGATCGGAGCTGTTGGGAGCTGGGTGTCGACCCATTCAGCCACGAAGTCCGCCAAGACTTGGGACTTGATGGCCTTCCGAGGGGCGAACGAGATTGTTTCGCCCATGATTTCCACCGCCCACTTTGTGATTCTACCCGAGGCCTCTCGGCACTGGATGATCTCCCCCAGGGGGAAGGATGACACCACAGTTACCGGATGAGACTCGAAGTAGTGTCGCAACTTTCGCCGCGTCAAGATCACCGCGTATACCAGCTTCTGAGCTTGTGGGTAGCGGATCTTGGTCTCGGACAGTACCTCGCTGATGAAGTAGACTGGCCTCTAGACGGGCAATGCATGCCCCTCTTCTCGTCTCTCAACCACAATCGCGGCGCTAACCACCTGAGTGGTCGCGGCGACGTAGATCAAGAGGGCTTCTCCGGCAGCGGGGGGCACCAAGATGGGCGCATTCGTGAGGAGCGCCTTCAGGTTCCCGAGGGCTTCTTCGGCCTCAGGGGTCCAAGTGAAGCACTCGGCCTTCCTTAAGAGGCGGTACAGAGGCAGGCCTCTTTCGCCGAGGCGTGAGATGAAGCGGCTCAGAGCCGCAAGACATCCCATGACTCTCTGTACGCCCTTCAAGTCCTCGATGGGCCCCATGCTGGTGATGGTTGCGATCTTCTCCGGGTTGGCTTCGATGCCCCACTCGGAGACGATGAACCCCAAGAGCATGCCTCGGGGCACCCCGAAGACACACTTTTCGGGATTGAGCTTCACGCCTTTCGCCTTGAGACATCGGAATGTCACTTCAAGGTCGGAAAGGAGGTCGGAGACTTTCCTCGTCTTGACTATGATGTCATCGACGTAGGCCTCGACCGTCCGGCCAATGTGTTGGCCGAACACATGGTTCATGCACCGCTGGTACGTCGCACCCGCATTCCTCAAGCCGAACGGCATGGTGACATAGCAGTACATGCCGAAGGGCGTGATGAAAGAAGTCGCAAGCTGGTCGGACTCCTTCATCCTGATTTGGTGATACCCTGAGTAGGCATCGAGGAAAGACAGGGTTTCGCACCCATCAGTGGAATCCACGATTTGATCGATGCGAGGCAGAGGGTAGGGAACCTTCGGACATGCTTTGTTTAGACCAGTGTAGTCTACACACATCCGCCATTTCCATCCTTTCTTTCTCACAAGCACAGGGTTGGCAAGCCATTTGGGAAGGAATACCTCTTTGATGAACCCTGCCGCCATTAGCTCGCGGATCTCCTCGCCTGTGGCTCTGCGCTTTTCTTCGTCGAATCGGCGCAGAGGCTGCTTGACGGGTCGGGCTCCGGCTCGGATATCCAGCGAGTGCTCGGCGACATCCCTCGATATGCCGGGCATGTCTGAGGGACTCCACGCGAAGACGTCGGCGTTCGCGCGGAGAAAGTCGACGATCACTGCTTCCTATTTGTGATCGAGCTCGGAGCCGATCCAGATCTGCTTGGAGGCGTCGTTGCTGGGGTCGAGGGGGACGGACTTAACCGTCTCCGCTGGCTCGAAGTTGCCGGCGTGACGCTTCACGTCTGGCACCTCCTTAGAGAGGCTCTCCAGGTCGGCGATGAGGGCCTCGGATTCGGCGAGGGCCTCGACGTACTCCACGCACTCCACGTCGCATTCGAACGCGTGTTTGTACGTGGGGCCGACGGTGATGACCCCGTTGGGGCCCGGCATCTTGAGCTTGAGGTAGGTTTAGTTGGGGATGGCCATGAACTTCGCGTAGCATGGCCTCCCCAGTACCGCGTGGTAGGTTCCTCGAAACCCGACCACCTCGAACGTGAGGGTTTCCCTTCGGAAGTTGGAGGGCGTTCCGAAGCAGACGGGAAGGTCGAGTTGTCCGAGGGGCTGGACGCGCTTCCCGGGGATGATCCCGTGGAAAGGCGCAGCGCCTGCCCGGACCGAGGACAGATCAACACGTAGGAGCCCGAGGGTCTCGGCGTAGATGATGTTGAGGCTGCTGCCTCCATCCATGAGGACCTTGGTGAGCCTGACGTCGCCGATGACGGGGTCGACAACGAGCGGGTATTTCCCCGGGCTCGGCACGTGGTCGGGGTGGTCGGCTTGGTCGAAGGTGATGGGCTTGTCGGACCAGTCTAGGTAGACTGGAGCCGCCACCTTCACCGAACAGACATCCCGACGCTCTTGCTTGTGGTGCCGAGCCGAGGCGTTCGCCGCTTGCCCACCGTAGATCATGAAGCAGTCGCGGACCTCGGGGAACTCTCCTGCCTGGTGATCTTCCTTCTTGTCGTCGTTGCGAGCCCTGCCACCCTCCGCGGGTGGCCCGGCCCTGTGGAAGTGGCGCCGAAGCATAGCGCACTCCTCAAGGGTGTGCTTGACGGGCCTCTGATGATAGGGGCACGGCTCCTTGAGCATCTTGTCGAAGAGGTTGGCACCTCCGGGGGGTTTCCGAGGGTTCTTGTACTCGGCGACGGCGACAAGGTCCGCGTCGGCGGCGTCGCGTTTCGCTTGCGACTTCTTCTTGCCCTTCTTCTTGGCGCCGCACTGAGTTGACGCCTCGGGGGCATCTTCCGGTGGGTGGCCCTGGGGCTGCTTGTCCTTCCGGAAGATAGCCTCAACCGCCTCCTGGCCAGAGGCGAACTTGGTGGCGATGTCCATCAGCTCGCTCGCCCTGGTGGGGGTCTTGGGACCCATCTTGCTCACCAGGTCGCGGCAGGTGGTGCCGGCGAGGAACGCGCCGATGGCATCCGAATCGGTGATGTTGGGCAGCTCGGTGCGCTGCTTCGAGAATCGCCGGATGTAGTCCCGGAGAGACTCTCCCGGCTGCTGCTGGCAGCTTTGGAGGTCCCAGGAGTTTCCAGGGCGTACGTACGTGCCCAGGAAATTGCCGGCGAAGGCTTGGACCAGGTCGTCCCAGTTGGAGATCTGCCCCGGAGGCAGGTGCTCCAACCAGGCGCGAGCGGTGTCGGAGAGGAACAGGGGGAGGTTGCGGATGATGAGGTTGTCATCGTCTGTTCCACCCAGTTGGCAGGCCAGCCGGTAGTCCGCGAGCCACAGTTCCGGTCTTGTCTCCCCCGAGTACTTTGTGATAGTAGTCGGGGGTCGGAACCGGGTCGGGAACGGCGCCCGTCGTATGGCGCGGCTGAAAGCCTGCGGACTGGGTGGTTCGGGCGAGGGACTCCGATCCTCCCCGTTGTCGTAGCGTCCTCCACACCTGGGGTGGTAGCCTCGGCGCACCCTCTCGTCGAGGTGGGCCCGACGGTCGCGGTGATGGTGCTCGTTGCCGAGGCGACCCGAGGCCGCAGGCGCTGTGTTGCGCGTGCGCCCGGTGTGGACCGAGGCTTCCCGCATGAATCGGGAAGTCACGGCGCGATGTTCCGAGGGGTACCCCTGCCTTCGGGAGGCGGAGCTTTCGGCCCATCGGACCGTGGCGCCCTCCAGGAGATTCTTGAGCTCTCCCTGGATTCGCCGCCCCTCGGTGGTTGATGGCTCCGGCATCGCGCGGAGAAGCATTGCTGCTGCAGCCAGGTTCTGGCCGACCCCACTGGAAGTGGGTGGCGGCCTTACCCTGACATCGTCGGCGATGCGGTGCTGGAAGCCCTGGGGTAGATGACGCACTTCCCCGGCCGGAGGTTGGCCCGCCCATTCCTGCCCGACGTCCCGGCGGATCGGCTCAAGTGTTCCTGCTCCCTCGTCGAGCCTGGCCTACACCCCGCGGATTTGCTCGAGCTGTGGGTCATGACCCCCCGCCTGAACGGGGACCACTGCTAGCTCCCGTAGGATGTCAACGCGAGGCACAGGCCTAGGGAGATCACATTCTCCGGCATACCAAGATGGTTGCCTTCGGAGGGACCCCCTAGATCGACGTGGAAACATTCACAACTTGGGACGCAGTCCTCATCGCCGAGGCTGCGGCTACCGTCGGAACAGTCGGAAAGGCAGTAGTCGCACGCGGTCATGAAGTCCCGCATGGCACTGGGGTTACCAAGTCCGGAGAAATCCCAACAGAAGTCGGGCTCGTCATCTTCCTCGGACCCCGAGGGCCCGTAGGTCGAGACGTCCGTCAGCCGGTCCCAGGGTGACCGCATACGATACCCCAGAGGGTTTGGACTCGCCTCTACGAGAGCGTCCGCCAAAGCGAAGCCGCTTGGCGGGTCGAGGCTGAATCCAAGGGGCGTGAGATGGGAATCGGTCGGTACCTCTTGGTCGACGGGCGATGATGAAGTCACGTCAGGGACTGACTGCACCGTCGTCTCAGGTACGAGGGTGACGCCCAGCAAGCCTTTCGCGAGCATGCTGGCGTCGTCCGTTTGCTTGGAATTGGCGTGTTGCGGGGAGACAGCGCTCGTCTTCGTCTCAAACGTGAGGTCGATGCCCGACGCGCCCCCGTTGGGGCGCCGGCGCCGTCGACTTGCTCGACAGCCGACGAGGTGTCGCCTCCTGCTTGGCCTTGGTTGCCCCGCCTCCTCCTCCGTCGGCGGGGGAGAGGACGGGGTGAGCTCGAATGTTGTTCTTCCACCACGCGGGGAAGACGTCGTTGATTCCGCCGCTGGCGGGCGGGCTGTCGGCCGCCATTGTCGCTGTCGCACGGCGGGGGAAGGAGTATCATGTCGTAGCTGCCGTCGAGGGACATGAACTCAAGACTCTCGAAACGGAGCACCGTCCCGGGCTGGAGAGGTTGCTGGAGACTGCCCATCTGGAGCTTGACGGGAAACTGTTCGTCAACACGCAGCAGGCCCCTACCTGGCGCGCCAACTGTCGGTGTTTCGAGACCGGGGGGTCCCTGGGCCGACGAGTGAAATGTCGCCGCGTGCCCCAGCCCAGATGGGTCGGCGCGAGGCCGAGCACAAAGGGGGGGAAAAGGCAGCCGGAGACGGGCGTGAGAGAGGTGGAAATCCCGCGGCCTTCGTGTTCGTCCCGCGCCCAGGTCGGGTGCGCTTGCAGTAGGGGGTTACAAGCGTCCACGCGGGTTACAAATGGGACGCCGGTCTTGTTCCCCGTAGCCTGAGTCAGCTTGGGGTAGGGAAATGATGGCGCCTCCCGTTGACGTGGACGGTCCGCGCCCTAGGTTGGGCGATGTGGAGGCTCCTCCGAGGTCGAGGTCGAGTCTGTCTTCTGTGGCCGAGGTCGAGTACGAGCCCCTGGGTCAGGCGAGACAGAGACCGTCGGCTGAAGCCAGGGCTGAGTCCGAGTCCGAGCCCTGGGGTCGGGCGGAGCGGAGTTCGTCGTCTTCCGGGGCTGAGCCCGAGTCCGAGCCCCGGGGTCGGGCGGATCGGAGTTCGCCGTCTTCCAGGGCTGAGCCCAAGTCCGAGCCCTGGGTCGGGCGGAGCGGAGTTCGTCGTCTTCCGGGGCTGAGCCCGAGTCCGAGCCCTGGGGTCAGGCGGATCGGAGTTCGCCGTCTTCCGGGGCTGAGCCCAAGTCCGAGCCCTGGGTCGGGCGGAGCGGAGTTCGCCGTCTTCCGGGGCTGAGCCCAAGTCCGAGCCCTAGGTCGGGTGGAGCAGAGTTCGCCGTCTTCCGGGGCTGAGCCCAAGTCCGAGCCCTGGGTCGGGCGGAGCGGAGTTCACCGTCTTCCGGGGCTGAGCCCAAGTCCGAGCCCTAGGTCGGGTGGAGCAGAGTTCGCCGTCTTCCGGGGCTGAGCCCAAGTCCGAGCCCTGGGTCGGGCGGAGCGGAGCTTCCTATGGTGCCTGAGGCCGGGCCTGACTGCCTGTCAGCCTCACTCTGTCGAGTGGCACAACAGTCGGAGCGGCGCAGGTGGCGCTGTCCTTCTGTCAGGCCGGTCAGTGGAGCGGCGAAGTGACTGCTGTCACTTCGGCTCTGTCGACTGAAGGGCGCGCGTCAGGATAAAGGTGTCAGGCCACCTTTGCATTAAATGCCCCTGCGATTTGGTCGGTTGGCGTGGCGATTTGGCCAGGGTTGCTTCTTGGCGAAGACTGGGCCTCGGGCGAGCCGGAAGTATGTTCGTCGCTGGAGGGGGGGCCTCGGGCGAGACGGAGATCCTCCGGGGTCGGCTGCCCTTGCCCGAGGCTAGGCTCGGGCGAGGCGTGATCGAGTCCCTCGAATGGACCGATCCCTGACTTAATCGCACCCATCAGACCTTTGCAGCTCTGTGCTGATGGGGGTTACCAGCTGAGAATTAGGCGCTTGCGTGAGGCCGCTCGCTCCCTCTCCCGCGTGGACGCTTGTAACCCCCTACTGCAAGCGCACCCGACCTGGGCGCGGGACGAACACGAAGGCCGCGGGATTTCCACCTCTCTCACGCCCGTCTCCGGCTGCCTTTTCCCCCTTCGCGCTCGGCCTCGCGCCGACCCATCTGGTCTGGGGCACGCGACGACATTTCACTCGTCGGCCCAGGGACTCCCCGGTCTCGAAACGCCGATAGCGCTATTCGCTTCATGTCTCACTAGTCACTACCTCATGTCCCTCTTTGCACGATGCATGCTGCTCCTGGCGTGTCTTCTTGGTCCAGGTGAAGATCTTCACGCAGTAGTGGATGAAGGTATAGGTCAATCCAATTACGTGTGCTACATTTCTTGACCGCTCTCTAGTTGTCTTGCTACTCAAATGAACAATTCGTTTGATCTCGTGAAGTCCTCCACCGCTTTGTGTAGACTGGCCAGCAGCACATCAACCAGAAGTTCTTTTGGCGTCGTATTTCTCACCCCTCGGCGGCGACGCATGATCCATTTGGACTGGCTAGACGTATGGCTGCTTGTATATTTGTGGTAGACGTATGACTGCTTGCCTCCTTCGATGTTTGTGGTAGACATTGCTTCAAGACTAGAAATGTATGGCCAGGAAGACGTCTTGCATGCGAATAGAATTAAAATCCCTAAAATCTCTACCTTGCCTTGTGTGTGCATGCCTAGACGGTAGTGGATCCACATTAGCCAGAAAACCACCGCATATGTCATAAACCGTCATAAACTTCCTCATTATTTACTTCTAATCATATGCAAAGCAAGGGTACATACGCCCACATTAATTAAAAAACCACCGCACGCCTTGTTTCATAGAAAAAAATTGAGAACCTTAGACGCCTTGTTTTATGGGAAAGAAGGAGTATATATTTAAAAAATATTTTTTGGTGTCTAAAAATTGAATTCGATTAAACTCGTTTACCCATACCTATACCCGTACATATCAGCGAAATCCGCCAAGAAAAAAAATGAAATTCAGTTATTCAAATTTGAAATTATAAACCGTCCAGAAATTAGTGGATTTCGCTAATTTACCGTTCTGAGGTGGTTGCCACACCAAAACGACAAAGTTAACGACTAGATAGATACTGACATACTGTACAGGCAACGGGTACACAAGCAAAAAAACAACAATGCCATTTTCGTCCTGATACTAAATTTGCAAAGAAAAATCACTGTAGCTATGTACTCACCATGCCATGCATGGCCACACGTCACAAATCACAATCTGTCCTCATCGCGCGGAGACCACACCCCACAGGGCAGAGGTGTGGGCACATGCCACGTGGACCTCCTGTGCAATAATCTTGGCTACGACATTTTTAGTTTAACTTTTTTTCTGATCAGCTTTTCTGATAATCTAACTGCAGAGTGTGGAGAGAATCAGAGTATCCTTATGATTACGTATGGATAAGATGAATATATCAAATTATGTGGTTATGTTGATTTTGAATGGTTTTTAACAAAAAATCAAATTTTATAGAACCTAGTTGAAAACGCGGCATCTTTTGGTGGATAGAAGGTGTAAAAAGCTGAAACAAAGAGGGGCATACTCCTGCGTGCCTGCTTTCCTCTACAAGCTCTTGCTGCTCCATCTTTTCTGCATTTTGTTTGTGCCCTAGATCGAGCTTAGATAGGGTCTTATTATGGCCATCATTTGCTAGAGCCTTGCTGTCATGCTTCACAGTCGATGTGAAGTAATCATCCTTTTTTTGGGTAGGGGTAATCATATCACTGCCGCCCATTATCAGTCTGGATAATAGAGTAATTAAACAAAGTTTCTGCAACACAATACCAGTAGCAGCGAGTTGATCTATCACACCACTGCTGCTCCATGTGTTCCACTGTTCCCGTTTCTTGAGGCCAATACAATACACATGCTAGGACTTCAGTGTGGCTCTGTGTCTTCAAATAAATCAAAGGGGCTGTTGCCATCTTGCATATTTGCAAGACGCCAAGGTCAAGATTCTCATACAGATCGTGTCCTGTAGTGGGTTTGTGCCCTTCTCCTGTTCCTTTCTTTTCTTTTCCATCCAGCACATACAGTTCTTCTGCCGTTCCAAACAGATATTTGGCCTGTCTATTACGTATTTTGTCTGACTGATGATCTCATCTCACTCGCTTGTGTACCATCTACTTTGGACTATACCTCTACCTTGGACCATCCAACTGAATGGTAAGCTGGCACGCGTATGAAAACTAATAAGGCGTTTCGGCCAAAGCACTTGTCTTTAATCTGTACTGTCTTCTTTATTATTTTTTTTATCTTTATATGTTGTAGCTGCGGAAGTCTAAACGATTGGTTTTAATTCAGAACGAAAAGTAGTGTTTGTGCTCTTGAGAGTTTTATTTTTTATTTAATGACATGCCACATAACTACATAAGCAAACATGATAACATGAAATAAAATTTAATAAAGAGAGATATAAGAAAGTTTTATAGGAGATGCGAGATTTTTATGTGGATGAAACTCTGGATACACTATTACTTATACAAATGTTAATATGACAGCCTTGGAAATATTGTGATGGAAACCGTGCATTGAGAATGTTCTAATATAAGAATAGCAGCACCATCATCCACATTTTGCTCAAACATTTCAAGTCTACCTTTTCTTAGTGAAACTGATGTTTTATATAATAGAGATTTGATGTAGACAGTTTTAGTCTCTTCGATTTTCAAGCCTAAAAACAGATATATTCCACCCTCACTTAAAACTTTAATCCTTTACTTACCACCATGCGTCTCAACTATCTATAAGCCTTCCTAATTGCAGACATGTTCTAAAAACTCTGAATCAGACCATAAACAATTACATGGAATGGCAGGAGATGCAAAGAGTCCATTTTAACGAATGGTGATTTTCTGAAGCCTACTACGAGGATGTTAATTTTGCGAAGACCAGTACCAAATTTCCTGTTTTGTCGGTGTAAAATAGACATGTCAAGTAAAAAAAACTCCTCTTAATGTTGAACGGCACTAAGGGCATATACAACCCCCATTTAATTAAGGGCATATACAACTCCATTTAATATGAGGTCTCTCGAGGGATCTCTAAGGATGGGTTTGGTTGGCGAGTGGAGAAGAATGAAACAGTTTCATTCTAGTTTTTGATGTTTGATTTCCAACAAAAAAAGAGCGAAGCGATTCCTATAGTCTCCATATAAAAATTTACTATAAATAGTTAGAGCGCTCCACCAAAATAGTTGGATGCGAGCGCTCTCTTGGACGCGAACGCTCTCCTCTATACTCATATAACTCTCCAACCAAACAAAGAACAGAACGGCTCCACTCTATTCTACTTTTTAATCAAACAAAAAATAGAGTGATTCCGTTCTACTTGCCAAACGGAGAATAGAACAACTCAATTTTCAAAAACTAGAATGTATCTTCTCTATTTTAATTGACTCTTAACTAAATCTACCTTAAGAGACTAATTAAAAAAAATACAAGCTACATTGATAATTCATGATTTCGTAGTTATATCAAGCAATCTTTTAGCCGTATTTTATATTTAGAAAATCGAACTAGTGCGTTAGACTTCTAACGAATGATGGGGCTTAAACATAGGTATCACGATTTTACCCGTCGTGGAGAGAATGATACGTGCCTCGGGAGTCGGGAAGGAGGAAAAAAGAAGAAAAGAAAACGCCCAAGGGCGAGCACAGCAAAGCA
Organism: Zea mays; assembly: GCF_902167145.1. Lineage (NCBI taxonomy): Eukaryota > Viridiplantae > Streptophyta > Magnoliopsida > Poales > Poaceae > Zea > Zea mays. Next base: position 144,773,779 of record NC_050098.1, read on the forward strand.
ACGAGGAGAAAGCCAAAACAGACTAGTAGACACCCAAACCCGAGAAGAGAAGTGAGAACCCTCCCAAACAAGCCAAAGCCAGCAAAGCCAAAAGGAGGAAGACGCACCAGGACATTGACGAGCCGCAGTCCGCGGCAGCAGGTCCAGCTTCATCCCCCGGAGCCCCAGCACTGGGGTTGGCAGGCAGGCTCGCTCGCCACCGCCGCGTGAAGCGAAGCGCGCGCCCCCGCGGACGCTGACGCTGGGACCCGCCTGCTGGGGGCTGGGAGTGGGCCCGCCCCCCTGATGGGCGCCTGCGCGCCGGCGGCGAGGGGAAGCGTGAGGACGAGGAGCGCCGGCGGGCTCCGCGCGAAGCAGGCCGGGCAAGCGAGCCACCGCGCCGCCTAGTGAGGGCGCTCGCCGCCCGTCTTTGCTTGTTGCCTTGTTGGGTTGCTCGCACGTCCTGTTCCAGTTCCAGGCCAGAGAGAGCGGGGCCCGGGGCTGCAGGCGGCGGCCCGCGGAGGAGCTAGGGTTCTCTCTCCCACTCCCCCCTGCGTCGCCAGGATGGCGGTTGGGGACGCGCTGCGCCGGCTCTGCGAGGAGGTCGGCTGGTCCTACGCCGTCTTCTGGAAGGCCATCGGCGCCGCCGACCCTGTGTAAGCTAATCCCCACCCCTCCTTCCTCCTACTGTTTGTGTTTATCTTTCTCTCCTGTTTTTTTTTTCCTTTGGATCTTATGCTTCTCCTGCAGCCCGATTTGCGAAGAAATCCCATCCCATTCGTTTTCGAAACGTTGTGCATCTTTTCGCTCCCCTGGTCTGGGGTTTGGAGTTTCGCTGCGCATTACGTTTCAGCTAGATTTTCCTGGTAGACAAGCGAAGCGCGCGCGGGAACATTCGGATGGGCATATTCCTGGACATCCTTCCCAATATGGGAGCTCTTTACTAGTGTATGCAACTTTTGGTGCCGCTGTAAATTTTAGTGGCATGAGTACCTACCTACCCACTGAGTTCGCGCTAACGTCTGTGAGTTCTTGGGGGTGTACAAGGGCGGGAAACGGGTGAAATGCGCTTGCATTTCTATGTAAAGCTAATGTGCTGCGCGTTCAGCTTCGTGATGCGATTAGTGCACGAATTCAGCTGTTCTTTGCTGATTTGTGTCTTCTCCTTGGTGACGTGCAGGCATTTGGTGTGGGAGGACGGTTCCTGCGGCCACGCCTCATGCTATACCGGATCTGATGCTCCTGAAGCTGGGTGTGAGCCGGGCACCAGTGTGTGCACGCTTGTTGGGAAGGTTATGGCCTCACAAATTCATGTTATTGGTGAAGGGTAAGCAGGAATTTTGTTTTGCTTGTTACAGTGTTCATAGCTAATAAGTGCTTCGGCGTTGTTGGAGAAGTTCAAACTTTGCTGATGTATGTATGTATGTATGCTGTGCTTGTATTCTTCAGTACCATTGGCCGTGCTGCTTTCACTGGAAATCATCAATGGATTGTCCATGATCCTGCCACTGCCAGTGATCACAATCTCAGACCGGAGGTGCAATTCCTTCTCCCTTCCCTTGTGAACTGATATAAATGTAGCCCAATTTAAGTTTTCCGTGGTCCATTTTGCTGTCACCTTATTTAAAGTCTGGTGCCAAGGGATTTATGCCACTGCAGAAGTCCTTGTGGGGCTATTTTGGCCTACGTCTTGAAACTTCAGCATGTAGTGAGTTTGGTCTATTATTCTCTGAACAAGTTGTCATTGTGATAAGCTAGCTGTGAAACCACACAAATAGACATGCGAAATAAGTGGAGACATCTTTCAAGTTTCTTGTTTGTATGGTTTGCCCTTGAGCTGAAGTCAACCGTGATGGCATTTCCCTTTATTCATCTACGTGTGATGAGAATTTCTTCATTACCTTTGGGGTCTTGCTTACTTATTATCTAAGCAGAAATGTTTTCTTTGTTTGGGGGATTTTAAATTGTTATATGAGTTTCTGTGATGAAACATCAAGCTGATTATGTTCTTATCAATAGGTTGTTGCTGAGATGAATCATCAGTTTGCAGCTGGCATTCAGGTTAGTACGATTTTTTCCTTGCATGCTGGATTATTCACTGACACAATGTTTGCTTCTGTGCTCTTAATAAGTTATTGTGTGCAGACTATTGCAATTATTCCCGTGTTACCACGAGGTGTACTGCAGCTAGGCGCTACAAGTGTGGTAAGATATCCATGCTTTAGTAACTGGGATTACTATATAGTATCTATCATTCTACATGTATTGAAGTTGTTCTGTCATTATTATATGAGCCATGACATACTACTTTATGACTGTGCTACATTGTTGACTGGTCAAATGTTCTGTTCCCTTGATCTCCGTATATACACTATATTGTGGTCAGGTCTGAGGAGACAAAACCTTTTTGTGGACAGTAGCGGACCCCTGAAAAGAAAAACATGTGATAATTGTGCTCTATTTTTGCATTTAGGATTGCTGTGAAAGAAATAAGAAAAAAAAGATTCTCAGATATCTCTTTATGCTAACTCTACTAACCATGCTTATGACATGTTAGAGCTTATGAATGCTTATTTTTTGGCAGGTAGTGGAAAATACCAACCTTGTGCTCCAGTATAAGAAGCTGTGTTCTCAGCTGAACAATCGGTCGAGTATGGCTTCATCGTCATCTGTTAAAAACGATTTGAACCCTAAAGTTCAGTCACACCCTTTGAATGGTCCCACAAGTATATACCCTGCAGATACGCGCTCAAAGTTTTTTAGTGGATCCCCAATGTCATATCAACAGTGTTATGGTCCTGATGGCACAACTGTGTCTAGTAGTATATTGACAAACATGGGCAGTAATGCTTCAATGCTCATGGTTGCACAGAGAAATGCTCAAGTGGGTAAAGAACACATTCTATATGCCCCTGACATGAGGTTCAGACTGCAAAACCCTTACTGTGACAGGAGAGTTGAGAGTAACACCCAAAGTAGTGTTGTGAGCTCTGGTTTTATCTCGTCGATCTCAGCATCAATGGAAAGACATCCATGGATGACCAACAGTCAACAGTTAGAACAAGGAAACACTGGAGAACCATCAGATCTCAGAAATGTTCTCTTGAAATCTCTTGCATACCGTCACCCTTTGTTCAATGACAACACAAACATGGTTTTAGTGCATGGCAAAGGCCAGGTGCCAGGTTTTGTTAATGGTCATGGGGGTTTTGATTTTCTCCCAGAAGGTACTATGGTATTCAAGGGTAACCTGTATGGCAGCACAGCAAATCAAATTTTAGACCAAAGATGCAGTTCTACTTCTGAGATGTCAGGGCACAGACCAACTATTTCATACAAAATGCCCCAATCTACCCAATGTGTTAGGAAAACAGAGTCTCCAAAGAGAGAGACATGCGAAACTTCTGCTGCTCTGTCATCTGGCTCTGATATTCAGGTTTCTGGTGGCCTGAAAACAGTCATTTCTCAAGAGAATAATATGAGTAGCTCAGATCTTATTAGCCCAAAAAAACCCAATGAAGTGCATGCCCCTACTGGTGCAATTGTTAAAGCTGTCAAGAATATGGATAGCCGCAGGCTCCCAGACATATCTAATGAGAGATCACCTCCGCTTCGTATGGATGCTGCTGCAGAAAGTGATTTGTTTGACATGTTTGATTCTGAAGTTCATCATTTGTGCCGCAATGTGGATAATGATCTTACCTGTAAAGCTGCAAAACCCGAGAATTCAAATAGAGATGTACCTGAATCCTCTGTTCGTCTTGGTTCCTCTTCATCTTTCAATTCAGTGGATGACAAGTTCCCTTATTCTGGGATCTTCTCACTAACCGATACCGACCAACTTTTGGATGCGGTTGTCTCCAATGTCAATCCTGGTGGCAAGCAGATCTCTGGTGACAGTACTTCTTGCAAGACTTCAGCGGCAGATATTCCTACCACTTCGTATTGTCGCTTAAAAGAACCAAAGCAGTCCGAATCATCTTCACCTTTGCTAATCAAGAATGAGTTAGCCGTTTCAAATTTTGTCAAACAGTCATCTTTCCAAGAAAAGGCAGAGGATGGCTGTCTTTCTCAAAATAATGCAATACAGAAGTCTCAGATACGCCTCTGGATAGAGAACGGACAGAACATGAAATGTGAAAGTGCCTCAGCCTCAAACAGTAAGGGCGTTGATATGTCAAGCAAGGCAAGTCGAAAGAGGTCTCGACCAGGAGAGAATCCTAAGCCACGACCAAAGGACCGCCAGCTTATTCAGGATCGTATAAAGGAGCTCCGGGAACTCGTACCTAATGGGGCAAAGGTATCCTCTTCTTCTACTCACGCATTTCAAACGTGTTTTAGTAATTTAGGGTTATTTAATGTTCAATTGCACTTGTTTCAAACTTCATACACTTGTACGATGACTGTTAGTCTCACAGCATTTTTTGTCAACAGTGTAGTATTGATGCATTACTGGAGAAGACCATTAAGCACATGCTTTTCTTGCAAAGTGTGACAAAGCATGCAGATAACCTCAAGGACTCAAACAAATCTGATGTATGCATGCACTTATTAATTTTGTCATCTACTCCCTCCGTCCCAGGATATAAGGCGTAACCACCTCTGGTTCAAAGACCAAGAAATGCATTTAATTGTCTCTATACCACTGCATCGATATACGTATGCATAGAGAGAGCACGCCTTATATTGTGGGACAAGAATAAAAAGTGGTTACGCCTTATATCTTGGGACGGAGGGAGTAATTTGCAGCCTTTTTGAGAAGGTAATAGTTACTAACCTCATGCAATGCGTTGTGTGGCTATGGGTAAACTCCAAACAGATTCTTGGTGGTGAGAATGGTCCACTCAAAGACTACTTCGAAGGTGGTGCAACTTGGGCCTTGGATGTTGGTAGTCGATCTATGACGTGCCCAATCATTGTCGAGGATCTCGAGCGGCCTCGTCAGATGCTTGTGGAGGTAAATGATTCTGCTATTGCTGGTTCTTTCAACTCTTTTTATTGCCAACGCATGCATATTTCTGATGGTGTTGCCTCTGTAGATGCTTTGTGAGGATAGAGGTATCTTCTTGGAGATAGCTGACTTCATTAAAGGACTAGGATTAACCATCTTAAGGGGCGTTATGGAAGCACGCAAAAATAAAATCTGGGCACGGTTCACTGTTGAGGTAAGCAGTTCAGTGCATTATGAAGGTTCTCTAGGTTGGTTGAGTACTCAGAAGGCTAGAGTAGTTTTCCCTTATAGCATGTTATAGTTTGTGTGTGTGTTATCTTTCATGAGTAGATTTTTTTTTGCTTCCTCAACTCAACTGTCTGCTTTATGGACGTTCTTGTTTTACTTTGTTTATTATGCAGGCCAACAGAAATGTGACTAGAATGGAAATCTTCCTTTCCCTAATGCGCATGCTGGAACCGAGTTGTGGAGCAGGAGAGAATTCTAATAACAACATAAAAATGCCTCTTGGGATTGTGCAGTATCCCATAATCCCTGCGACAGGTCATCTTAGGTGAGCCAGCCAGCACAAAGATAACAGGATGCATCTTTGAAATGCTAAGAGCGGGGGGAGGTCCACCCACTTCTGCCATGACTAGCATTGCCAACCCAGGACGAGCTGGAATCTCGTGACATGCGGTGCATCGTCCCTGCAGTGTGCATTCGGAAAGCCTAACAGTAGACGGGAACATCGACATGGATAGTTGGTTCGCCGGATGATCGACGTTTTGACTGTAATCTTAGTTTATGTTTGTTGCTGATGCTTTAGCCTTTTGTTAGTCTGCATATTAGTGAGTGAATTTTGTTATGTTCTGCTGCTGAATGGAAATTCTGAGTTGAATTGTAGGCCTTGTTTTGGTACTGACTCGAACTCGGAGTTCTCTGTTTTGAATGGTCGGGGTACCCCTAACCGAAATTCCCAAATCAAACGGAAAGGAGTTCGGGTTAGGTAACGCTAACCCTAGTTTCGAAATTGGAAGAAAGAAGAACGGAAAGGGATTCGGTACAGAAACACAAACCCCAATCCCCAAATTAGAAGAAATGGCAAGAACAGAGAGGCTTCGGGATAGAAATCCTAACCCTTAGTTTCAAATTGAACAACACTGAGGGCTTTAGGTAGAACCCTAAATTCCAACTCATCAAGAATCGGGGAGAGGGCTCGAGATAATAGATCCCAAGTCCTAATCACAGATCACAGAACCTCGAGAAGATTAGGGTTGAAACCCTGATCAAAACCCTCTCAACAAACCGTGAATCGGTCAAATTAGCACTGGCTGAGCCACACAGTAGATAGAAAATTCAGATCAAAGAACACAGAAACACTAATTCGTACACAGAAGGGGATTCCCCAAATTGGCCATAGATCCGTCAGAATGAAGTGCAAAATCATTGTCTGAATCGCACAGCAGATCAAATTCGCATCGTATGAACGCAACATAGGGCCAAAGTTGAGAAACCCTAGTCCTAACTCAGTCCCAGACTCCCATATCGCAAGGGATCTGAGCGAGGGGGTTGAGGGGAACTTTATTTAGGTCCAAGCCATAGGCGACGACGGTCGTTCGCCTTCACTTACCTCAAGTTCATTGACACATTCGCTGAAACTGCATATTCACCAAAGCTGCACAATCATGAAACTGCACATTCACTAAATCCTAAACCCAACGTTCACCCAAGGAGTGGTTACTGAAACTGTACATTCACTATAGGGTGGTGGGGGCAGCAACGGCACACATAGGCGGGCGGGGACGACACAACAATGGTGGTTAGGGATGGCAATTGTGGGGGATAGATATCCCCTGAATCACCACAGTTTGGTTATGTTCTGTGGGCTGCCTGAAAGGTCCCCAGTTGGCCGGGCGCACAGCCTTCAGGAGTTTTTAGTCGGGCGCAACGGAAAGCGGACGAGGAAGACAGAAGCGTGGGCGTGAAGACTTTTGGACCGCGTTTCGCGCATGCAGAGAATGTGTGAATCTCCTGACGACTCGCTGACCTCAAGGAAAGTCAGCATGACTCCAGCAAAGGCGGGCAGACTGAGAATGTGTATCGCGTGGTGTGTGTAACTCATCTTCTGTCAGGAATAAGACGGAGGAGGGGCCCCTACGAAAACAGGAGACGCCATTCAGCAGCATGGCCATCTTCTACCTCAAGAACTCCCTGTAATCGCGACCACCGAGTAATACACATCCATCAACTCACAAGATGTAGGGTATTACGCCAAGCGACCCGAACCTGTATAATCCTTCGTGTTTCCTTGTGCACTGCACAGACCATCAAGTTGTGATCGATCTCGTCATTCTCCCAAAAGCACTAAATGGTATACCCCGTAGTGTGTCGTCAGTACCAAACACCGACATCAATAGGTCGTTGTCGGGTCGGGTGGAGCAAAAATCTGCCCACGATTGCACATGTAAAATCTACCTAAACCTGCTCGTGGTCACACCCTTGGGTGCAACTCCAAACCTGCACTCGAAAACCTGATGGGTTCGGGTCACTCGTGGGTTTTTTTACTCTTTGTACACTTTTAAATAATAATTTAGCTATAAACAATTAAATTTCAACAATAATTGAGCTATGAATTTTAAGTCTTCTCATGGTTGAGCGGCAAAAAAAAATATTTCATGAATGAATAGCTGAGTTACTAATGGTGGTTAGGGCCGGTGCAGCAACGACAGGCTTGGGTGGCGCAGCATAAGCGAGCGGGAGCGGCACCGGGCGGCCCTACCTCACGTCGACGGGTATCAGCACACAGGTCTTGTAGTGATTGAAGATAGAAGATGATGACCGTTCGAGTGTGGCAAGGGTCTCTTTGCAAGAAAATAGAGAGATACTAGATAGAGATGGTGGGGGGACTGCATTGGATGAAAAATGAAGCCACCAGATAATGCTCTATTTGATGAGATGGATGGGATTCAGGGCGCCAAAATTTGCATTCAATGCTCAGGGACCAGGGGCCGTTTGGTTGCAGTTTGGGTGCATGCATCATCAATTATAAGATTCAAAAGCCATTAAGATGGTTTGCAACGGTTTTCTCTAAATTTCACCATATATTCTACCCCTATTTTTATCTCTCTCACACCCCTATTTTTTATGTCATCCAGATTCCACCCCTATTTTTATCTCTCTCACACCATAATTTTTTCTTATATACCCTACTACAACCATAAAATATCGTTTTCTATACTTATTCATAATCCATTATCAATTTTCTCTCAACTAATAAATACTGGCGATGGCAACGGCAGTGCTGTCCGAACGATGTTTATAAAAAGTAGGAGAGAACAAACGGGGTTTTCCCTTTTTTTTATAAGGATGTGACTCTCTATTATCAAGTCTCTATGAATGATGAAATTAGATACCTAAATATTATAGAATAAAATTTTAAAATATATATTGTATTATATTTAATACTATAGATTATGTCAATTTTGAAAACGACATCACCTAACTCGTAACCGAAACTGTCATTAGATGGGTGTTGACTGTTGAGCGATCAACCGCCGCTTTGGCGTCCCAGCGGAGGAGTCCCCCCATGCATGAGTTGGTGTACTCTCGGGTCTCCGGCTTCCCCACAAAATCCCGCCTTCAACTCAGTTAGAGGTGGCTATAGTTGCCACCAAACTCCTTGTCCCAGGCCCCAGCCCGGCAGCCCCCAACGAAACTCCAGAACTCTAGATCACGCGCTTGCGTCCCATGATCAGATGAAACTAGCAGTGTCCTCACATGGTTCGGCCGCAATATTAAGGGCTAATTTGAGAACCTTAAATACTTTTCGGGATTGGAGGTGATTGGTATAGAAATGAACTAATTTTCTATTCAATCTTGAAGAAAATTTGAGTATCTAAACTAGCTCTAAGACTTGTTGGTGACGGAGAATTGAAGGGGATTCATAGGAGAGAAATTTCATTTCTATTCAATTCCCTGGTCACCAAATCAGTTATAAGACTTAATTAAGAGAGACAGGCAAAGGTACAATCGGTTTTCTCTGTGTTGAAAGTAGTCTCACTGAAACGGCTGGACATAGAAATTACTACTACCCCTTCAACTGTAATTGATCATCTAAAAAGACGCTACAACGAGCTAATTAATGGGACGACGAAGACAGCGACTGTAATTGATCGTACGTTAAAGGAGAACCTTACTGAAAAGAAGAAGAAAAGCAGAAATTTTTTACCATCCTTTACATCCGCATCACTGCAGCACTAACATGCACACCAGCAGCATGCAGGCAGTGCAGCTAGCTTAGAGAGAGCGAGGGAGACAGGCAGCCATCCCATGATACATGGCGCAAGGCAGGCCTTTGTCTCTCTGTTTCCTTCGCAGGCGGCGGCCTCTGTTTGTATACGGAGTACGGACGACACAGCAGCACAGACAGGCAAGAGGCCGGCTAGACCTAGACCTCGACGTGGCAGTAGGTGGTGGTCTGGAACCTGAACCCGGCGGCCCCGGGCGCGCCGTTGCCACCGGCGGTGACGAGGAAGGCCGGGCAGGTGACGAAGAGGTGGTAGTGGTTCGAGACCCAGCTGCCGACCTTCCAGCGGACGCGGCCGTCGACCTTGACCTGGAGGACGAGGTACCCCGCCTGGCAGTCCTGGCGGAGCGCGTCGGCGAGGTAGGGCGCGAGGGGCACGTTGGGACCGGCCAGCACCGGCGACCAGACGCCGACGTCGCCGTGGCCCTGGTACGCGGGCGGCAGCGACGCCGCCACCGTGAGCTGCTGGTACTTGTACGACGCGTACACGTCGAGGCGGTCGTAGTAGACCCCGACGCGCTCGTTCGGGTTGCGCGACGCTAGCGTCACCTGGATCGCGGTGGAGAGCAGGGTGCTGGTGCTGGTGGTGGCGTTGGAGAGGTCCAGCTGCCGGAGCGACGCGTCCTGCAGGTAGAAGCGCGGGTGCGTGGGGCGGAGCACCAGGTAGACGATCAGCGCGACGACGCCCACGGTCAGCGCGAGGACCACGATGGTGGCTAGCAGGCGCCTGCACGAGCGCCGGAGGTCGTCGTCGCCGTGTTTGCCGCAGTCCTTGCCCATGGCTAGCTGATGGGTGGAGGGAGTGGGGAGTGAGTTGTGCTTCTGCCTCTCCTGTGGATTCGGATCCGACTCTGTGCTGTGTTCTTGGGGTGGAAATAGTGCAATGGAGTTCCTGGGAAGGAGGAAGGGAAGACAGAGGGAGAGAGCAGAGCAGATGGTGTTTTGTGGCGAGGGAAGACGAGGATGACAGAGAAAGTTGGTCAATTAACAGAGAGCGAAAGAGAGCGTGTGTGCCCCATAGCAGTGAGGATGCACTTGCAGACACGTCATAATATATTTGCGATTGTATGTACAGCAGTGGCCACAGAGAGAGCAGTTGTACGTATAGGTGTACATTCGGGCCACCCGGTCTAAACCCGAAAAGATCCGTATTGTTCGAATTTCGGGTCGACCCGGCCCGTTTGAATTTCGGGTCGTGCCGGGCCGGTCCATGGGTCTAGCCCTCGGCCCACGGTCCGGCCCGAAATTGCTTAAACGTGTCGGGCTCATTTCGGGCGGCCCGAAATTATAAAAGCCTGAAATACATTTTTTGCCCCGAAATTCATATTAGGGCCAGAAATTCAATTTTTGGCCCGAAATTCAGTTTTTGGCCCAAAATTCACATCAGAGCCTTAAATTCAAAAATAATAAAACAAATAAAAGATAAGACAAATAAATTTGAACAAAAGCAAACTTAATATTTGTATTAAAGTTACCACAGCTATGCAATGAATACCTCGTTTACAAATTATTTTGTTAGAAGAAAAAAGAGTATAATCAGCTCTATACAAAGTTCATAAGTTCAGTTTATTGTCTAATATTCATAACAAAAGTAAAATTACATCACATACTCTAATTTGAAAGCTACAAAAAACATCTAACTAGCATTATCTCTAGCTTTGTATTCTTTATCAAGTATATGAAAGTGTGGAATGAAGTATGGTTTTAATAAATATATGAGCCTTTTCGTGCCTCTATATGGGCCATTTCGTGCCTGCCTTAAACGAGTCGTGCTCTTGCCCGCCCATGGGCCGTGACCTCGGCCCAAACCCGGCCCGACACTAAAAATATTTTGGATCGTATCGTGACTGAGCCGTGCTTTTTTTCGTGCTTCGGACAGGCACATCAGGACCGGCCCAAATATACACCTATAGTTGTATGTATGTATGGGTGACCAGTCATCACAGGCACAGCACAGCAGTGCCTGCAAACCACGCTCGGGGGACCTGCATGTGAGCCAGCCAGGGCAGGGCAGACTCTCTCTGTCTTGTGGGCGGGCGGAACACAAGAAGCTTCTTCCCTTCCCGGCCATGAATAGTACGTCCGTCCGCGTGCGTGCGCACCCGCGCCATCACCGCGCGCCCAGTCCACCGGCGACGACTCGGCGAACAGACGAGGGCGACTCGGCCACCAAGCACGCACGCAGGCAGGCAGGCTGTCACATCCGAAGCCGATTGCTCACCGGCCGTATCGGATTACCCACTTGCAGTACTCCTACTCAGCTAGCTTTCTCTTCTCTTTAAAAAACAATCAATCTTTTTTGACGCCACTAGCTAGCCTACGTACTGTACTCCGAAAAAGCGGCTTTCGCTGATGGGTGGGCGAAAGCGGCGGAATCATGCTCGTATTGTAGCAGCGGCTAGTGCAGCTCGCTCTCCCTCTTCTTTGCCTGGACTGGAACAGAATCCGATTCGGCGCCCGGCCCCTCCTCTTGCCTCAGCTTTCAGTTTCACCTCCCCCTACCAGGCTACCAGTGGCCGATACAGCTTTAGTGCGAAACAGTCGCTGGCTGAGCGGCTTTTAGGCATGTACAACAGTGACACCGTGACACGGTACTTTAAGCGTAAGACACAGTGTGATAGAATAGGCTGTATCTAAACTCCGTGTCTTAGTAAATGTGTTATATTCTCTCATTAATTAACAATGCTTGATCTAGTGTGCACATGAACTCTATGGCTAGTGTGGAGGACCAGGGCGCTACGTCTGCTGCTGCGGGGAGATTAAATGGGTGCCGCATGGGATCTTCAAGACACAAGCTTCATCATACAACACAGCCACGCCTTCGTTTCTTCAGCATCGAGCTGCACGCCGGCAGCGTGTCTTCGCCAAGAAACGTCTCTACGATTTTTTTTTCATGTAGCTCCCTGCATGTGCTTAAGACACCGTGTATTTAACACTGTTGTACATGCTCTTAGGGCATGTACAATGGGTGTCTTAAGTTGTGTCTTATAGTGTGTCTAGGGGGACGAATGTAAAAAAACTCAAGACATGTATCTTAACGAAGACACAGTGTCTTAGCTCTATGTTCGAGACAGAAGACTAGCTGATTGGTCACTTTAATTTATTGAATGCTCTGATTGGTACAATAAATATGATAAGACACATGTTTTAGACATGACCACTGTATTATGTTGTGTTTTAGTTGTGTCTTATACTTGAAGTACCGTGCAGCAGTGTCTAGGTTGTACATGCCCTTATGATAATAAAAGCAGTATAGATAGCAGAGATCAGGACCCGGCCGGCCTCTCTACTCCCAAAGCGTTTCTTTCTTTGACCACTTTCTTTTAACAGGCGCACCCTTTGCAGCGTAGGAAAGCAAGGACGACCGAGTATTGAAAAAGCAGGGAGAGAGAGAGAGAGGGAGAGAGATGGCTGCGTTTAGATTTTAGAGAGTGCACGATCGAGTGAGAGTGACTAATAGAACGACTCAGGAGCTATTATATGTCCCTAAGCATCAATCGATCGATACAATAAGGACTATGGGCGTGTTTGGTTGAGAATATGTAGAGAGAATCTGACTGTGGAAATAATCTAAGTATCATGGAGATTACGTGTGGAGAAAGATAAAGTGATCCAAAATGTTTAGGATCTAAAAAGCGATGGATTACTACTATCATAATGACTCAACCGATTTTATGCTTATGTTAATATTGGACGGTTTTTACAAAAAACAATTCTTATAGAAATAGACTGAAAAGCTAAAACATTTGACACTCCACAGCAGCTACCAAGCAGCTTTTGGTAGCGAGGAACTAAATAAAAGACCAAACAAACAGTGTCTATATATAGACCGCACACTAGCTGTGTCACGGCTCACGGGCCAGCCAACCGTTAGATATCTTGCTTGCTTGCTTGCCACCCAGGGCCGGTTCTAACATTTTGGGGGCCCCAAGCGAAAATTTACATGGAGGCCCTATACGAAAGTGAGTCTGCTATTTTTTCAACTTATAAATAATATCTGAAAAATAAAAGAAGTTGATGATTTACATAATTTTATTCAAAATAATATAACTGGAGACATTGTTACATTATTTTATGAGTCGTAAAATTATACAAATTATGTAATATAACTCTGCATTTGTTTTGACTTTTGAGAGAGTATTTTTACTTTTAATTTGACAAACTAGCCTAAACCTTAAAATGCACAGAAAACCAAATCTAAATACATTAGAACAAATTTTCTGAAAACAAAGTTCAGCAAACTAAACTAGGATTAAGCAATGTAGGTTATTAGGGTCGGCCCTCCGGTAGGCTAGAATTAAGCAACGCAACAGACACATGTGTACAACACCTTCCGTCCTTCCCACGTCAATTTTAGTATTTGTCATCAAGTAAACTGTTGCGCGACCTCGAAGAGTTGATTACCAGAAAATCAAAGAGACGCAATAAAAGAATGAGAATAGAGATTTATCTGTAACGTATATGTATTTAGATATAAGATGGATAAACGGGGGCCCTACGGACCTTGGGGGCCTGAGCGGTCGCATACCCTGCACACCCTCAGGACCGGAAGACCTTGGGGGCCCTGAGCGGTCCACCCCTCAGCATATATCCAGACCATCAGGTGGCCCAATTCCACGGAAGACCATATCTCCTTCCTGCTCCAAATTGACAGCCTACCTACCAACCTCTGAGTGTGAGTGCTATGCTTATTACCGTCAGCAGTGCCTCATGCTCACACACACGTCGCCATGAACGCCCCATGCTGCGGCTAGCTAGGGCGACTACGCAGCACGACGCAAGAAAACAGAGTAAACACATGGGGACTCTCCCCCGCTGGGACCCGCTAGTGCATGCCAAAGCGGTGGTTCATCATCACTCGGCACGGCAGCCGGCACCTGTGTCTCGTCAGTCTCCCAGACAACACAACTGCTGGCCCTGAGCTTCACTTCACCTGTAACAAACTCAAAGGAACAAGGGAAATGGAAAGTATGAGGAAGTTAATTTTTTTCCCTTAGTCTCCACAAACCACTTACTTTTAGACTAGCTCCAACAATGATCTCTAAAGGTTCATATACCCTAAATTTAGGGATGTCCTATAACAATATTCTCTAAACGGTTCTCTAAATTTAGAGGGCATTGCTGTATCCTCTCTATATAGTTTCTCTAAACGATCATCTATCCCTTTAAATATTTTAAACAACCGGTTTAACAAAAACTAAAATATGTACAATACATTTGAGAGTGTAACAAATACGTATGTACAAAAATTTTAAAAAAAATAAAATAAAAATGTCTCTAATATAGATATTTACGTATAGAGAACATTGTTGGAGAGGAAGGAGATATATGAGATGTAATCTTTTATAGGAGACTGTAAATAACGGATATAAAAGATGTATATAGATGACGTTTCTGAAGACAATCTTAACTTCTAGCCTAAAGTTACGACTAACAACAGATCGTGCATAGTACAGTGAAAAACAATTTTTTTACATTGTTTCATATATCACTATTCTATTACTAGGAACCCAAGACCGCGTGTCTCCTGTCAACCACGACGATTTTTCTTTGCCGAGTGTCTGACAAACAGCACTCGACAAATGTCCTTTGTCGATGTCTCTTCTTTGCCAACTTCTCTTTGTCCAATGCAATACTCGGAGTGCAAAAAGATTTTTTTTAATTAAATGTTTATGGCACTAGGCAAAGAATGTGAGTCCTTCAGTAGTGTTGGGACTTGGGAGCAACTTCGCATTGGAACTGTACAGTCGTACAACTCAAAAAGAAACTTCTTTAATGTCCACTCTAGGTGCCTTTTTTCCCCCTTCTTTCATGTCCTTCGACTTTGCGCAAAAAGATTATTTTTTGGGAAGAAATCAAAAGATTATATAAGAAAGAACGAAATAAAGAAAAAAAAGTTAACGATTGATACGTGCCGCTGGAACCAGTGGTGGCATCCATGTGTGTGCCCCCTTCTCATCCATGCCTGCTGGGGAGATAACGACAATTTCAGTTAGGCCTTGTTCGTTTGTGCCGGATTGGTGGGTCGGAATAAATCATAGCCAGATTGCTTCTCTAATTTATATAAACTTTGATTAGTTGAAACGATTTCGGGTGCAATCCGACGTAAACGAACAAGGCCTTAGGCTGGTTCAAGTGCGGGCGGCACCGCGGGCGGGAGAGAGCCGGTGCCGTCCGGACGTGGGCGAGAGGCGGGCGAGAATGTGCCCCGGGCGACGGCGCTCTCGTCCAGCGAGAGCAGGGCGGCCGCGCTGAAGCGTGCGTCTGGGCGAAAAGGAGGCGAGGCACCCCTCTGTAAATAACCCTACCCAGTTCATTCCACACACCATTTCTTGTCTTCTTCCTTTTCTCTCTTCTTCATAAGCATCGTTCGGACGGCGTTGCGGACCGGTTGCCATAGCCGTGCGCTCCGATCCTACAAGCTCTGCTGCATGTGCGTTCCTTTATTTTTTTTTAAATTTGCTTCCTCCGGTTTGTGGACCGGCTTGCAGCGCGAAGCAACTCCACGCGCCGTCGCGTGCTCGTGTGTGTACTGTGTTGTCGTGTGCCTGTGTGGCAAGCGGCGACAGCGACACCGGCCAGCACCTCGCTTTTGAGAGGCCGGTCGCGTGCCATGCCTCGCGGCGCGACGGGATCGTGGGATGGCATGCATGGCATGTGCGCGGTGCCTGCCTCCCACCGTGTGCATGGACCGTTTCCTTCGCCTTCCTCCCAAGTCCCCAATGCCATAGCCCGTAGGTTCACCACGCCAAGGATGCATTTTCTCCGGTTGAGTAGAGCTGGGTCATGAGGCCTTTTCCTTTACTCGCACGCGCGAATTCGAGCCCCTGATGCGATCAGTGGGCTAGCCAAATCGTCCTCCTCGTTCTGGGCCCTATCTGCTCTGATGGTGGGCTCACTTGCCCACGAACTATAACTGTAAGATCGTACCGTCCGACTCGTATGGCCCAAGCACAAAAAAATACTCGGCACATTTAAACTTTCTGCCAGAATGCCTATCTTTACTACTTACTAACTCAATAGCGTAGACTACGACACTACCATAACTCCACCCTCCCCGCCTACGCACGTGCACACGCCCGTCGCCCACCCAACCGCCACATCTGCCTCTTTTGCACATGACACACGCACGCCGCATGCAGTGTATGGTGGGCCCGTACCCCCTTCTGCCCCTTCTGTGTAGTGCAGTCGCACGCCGCCCCGTGCCTGCGTACCCGCTCGTCCCACCCCCGCCTCATGCGATGCCTGGTGCCCCGCCCGTGCCCTCACACCGTCGAGACTGCCATCTCCGCGCCATCAAAGATCTCTCCCAGGATGGCATTTCAACATATTTCCATATCATTAAAAATTCTATATTGACTCTTTAGAAATAATTTATGCGATATTGATAATGTTTGTCACACGATTTTGCATATCATAGTGATGTTTGTCGTTCTATATCTATATTTCATACAAATTTTTTACTCTCGTGACAATGCACGAGCATGGACCTAGTAATAAATATGGACTGTTGGGGCGAAGGCAAAGACGCCACCCTTCGCTCGAGGCCTTCGCTGTAGTCGCCGGTCCGATGGAGACAAAACGGTCAGGGACACCCTTCGCTTGATACGGCATCAGACGAAGGCCCGCTACGAGGTCTTCCCACCGAGCGGTCTCATCCAGCTCGGAGGCCCACGTATACTCCGGCCCATCGCAACGGGCCCTGCGTGGCCGCTGTGCGTTACGGGCCTAATTTGTAAAGGCGTTCCTGTAATTACAGTCTGTAACCCTGCTTTATGGGAATATTCTAGGGATAACCTAGGTAGCTGAGGGCACATGCGTCCTTAACACAAGGCGCTGGGCGCTCAGGTACCTATAAATACCCCCGCACAGTGCCCGTGAGAGGCCAGATTAACAGAGCTATTGCCATCTAACGCGAGAACCCTGTTAACGTCACTATTCACCCTTGTCGGATCCCCTTGCAACTGAGAGCAAGTTCCAACATTTGGCGCCCACCATTCGTGCTACGAGAAAACCACCCGCGATGGCACCCAAGAGAGCTAACCCGAAGGCTGACGAGGCTGCGAAGGCAGCACTGCTCGCCGTAAGAAAGGGCAAGGCCCTCGCCCTCACCCAATCCACCCACCAAGAGGCCACTGAAGACGACACTCTCCGCACCTGCGGCCCTGAGGGACAACCACAGCCACCCTCAGGCTTCGCACCACCAGAGGGCGCGGACCTCACCGAGGACGGTTAAGTCCTCGGCGTCTCAACAGAAGAACAGCTACAGCTGCGCGGCCTGCGCCTCAAGAACCGCAATCTCCAGAGGCAGAAGGAGATACTGGAGGCCAAGCGCCAGCGTGTGTCCGCACTAGCCAAAGTGCGGCAAATGATACGCGACGAAGAGCAGAAGGCCCAGGAACTCGAGCGGGAGATTGCGCTGATGCAGCGCGAAGGCCACCTCGGCCTGCAGCATGAGCCACCCCTCCAGCAGCGCGCACAACTCGAAGACACGCGCGAAGGCCACTTCGGCCTGCAGCATGGGCCACCCCTGCAACACCGCGCGCAACCGGAGGACCCGCGTTTCCCCCAGCGCGATCACACCTTCCCGCACGCCGCGCCATTTCAAGGGGTCAACTATCTCGACGAGCGAAGTCCCCTGGCGCCACACCTGCAAGTGACGCCTTGGCCAGCTAACTTCCGAGCAGGGACCTATCCCAAGTAAATGGCAGCACCGACCCGGCGCAATACATAATGAGTTATCAGGTCGCCGTTGCATCCGCCGGAGGGGACGACGCCACAATGGCGAAGTCTTTCATCATCGCCCTAGAGGGCCCAGCTCTCACCTGGTTCACCAGATTGCCTCCGCTGTCCATTGATTCCTGGAGAAGTCTCAGGGACAAGTTCCTGCTCAACTTCCAAAGGTACCGCCCAGACACCGGCGCCTTGGCCGAGCTCTCACTTTGCAAGCAGCTGGAAAAGGAGACTCTGCGGGAGTATTACCGCAAATTTTTAACACTCAAGTCACAGCTGCCCTCCGTCGATGATCAGATAGCTATCCACTACGCCATCAGTGGCCTTCGTGCCGGCGTCCTCTACAGCCACTGTATCAGAGATCCGCCCAAGAACCTCTAGGAGCTATACCAACTCTTTGAAAAATATGCCAAATCCGAGGAGCTCCACCAGCGCAAGGTTGAGTCACAGCAGAAACCCAAAGATGCCCCACAGTCCAGCCGCACGTGGACGAGGACTCTGCAGCCAGACTCCGGTCGAGACGGCCACAATCAGCAGCAAGTGCACAACATCGCCAACCAGCATCCCGCTGCTGACCCCCCTCGTCGCCAGGAATATCCCCCCTAGGGCCGCGGAAATGGAACTCGTGGCAGGGGCCGAGGGCGTGCGCAGCCGCCGCGCCGATTCTACTGCCTCTTCCATGGCGAAGATTGCGCCCACCAAACCAAAGACTGCCCCGAAACGAAGGCTACCAGAGACAGAATGGCACGGGCGCAGCCAGCCGACAACCCCAGAATTGTCGCGCACAATTACCAGCAACCCCCTCCACCATACATCCACGCTCCCGCCCCGCATCCACCGCACCACGCTTACCAACACCATCAGGAAGTACAAATCGTACCTCCTCCACCCCCACCACCACACCAGCAACATCAAAACATCCCCCATGCCCCAAAGCAGGAAGACTTCGCCGATCAACCATATCGTGGAGTCATCCACATGATAACTGGGGGGTCCAGCACTGACTTCGACACCAAGCGGCAGAAGCGGGACCACTACCGCAGCATCAACCATGTCGCCGTCACTGGCCCAGTCGTGCAGACAAAGTGGTCCCACATACCGCTAACCTTCGACGCACGAGACGTTGACCTGCGCAGCGCCCCCCACTGCGACGCCATGGTTATCAATTGCAGCGTGGCAGGCTGGGACCTGCACAAAGTCCTAGTTGACAACGGCAATCAGGCGGACATCATCTTCCTCCACGCCTTCGATCGCATGGGCATAAGCCACAGCCTGCTTAAGCCTTCGGACAACCCGTTGTATGGCTTCGGCGGCAAGGGCACCTTCCCCGTCGGCAAAATAGAGCTGCCTCTCTCCTTCGGTGTAGCACCCAATGCCCGAAGTGAGCAAATAACCTTTGACATTGTGGACATGGTATATCCTTACAATGCCATCATGGGCTGGGGCTCCATCAATAAGTTCGAAGCAGCCATTCACGGACTGTACCTATGCATGAAGATACCAGGTCCGTTAGGCGTCATCACAGTCTTCGGCAATCAACAGACTGCGCGCAACATAGAGCGGGACTTCGTGCCCGGTCAGAGAAACGTGCACTACCTCACGGCCCAACGCGAGGTCCCCGCGCCCGCCAGCCCAACCAATAAGCAGCACGACAAGGCACAGCTGCAGAGCAACGACGAGACCAAGACTGTCCCCCTCGACCAGGCCACGCCCAGGCAGACAGTCACTATCAGCGAAGACCTTACTTCGCATGAAGAAGAGAAGCTCCTCTGCTGCCTGTCCAAGAACAAAGATGTCTTCGCCTGGTCGGCCCTCGATCTGGTCGGGGTCAGCCGTTCAATAATTGAGCACAGTCTGGGAATCGACCCTTCGGTAAGGCCGAAAAAGCAGCGGCTTCGCAAGATGTCCGACGAGAAGACGGAGGCCGCCAAGGCAGAAGTGCACCACCTCCTGGAAGCCAAATTCATCGAGCCGGTGGCTTACCCCACATGGCTCTCCAATGTCGTGATGATGCAGAAAAAGAGCGGGAAGTGGCGAATGTGCATCGACTTCACCAGTCTCAATAAAGCCTGCCCAAAGGACAATTTCCCGTTGCCGCGGATCGACAAAATAGTCGATAGCGCGGCCGGATGCGAAGTCATGTCCCTCCTCGACTGCTTCTCCGGTTACCACCAGATATACATGAAGGAAGAAGACAAGGCTAGCACCAGCTTTATAACACCCTTCGGCACATATTGCTTCATCCGAATGCCGGAGGGACTCAAGAACGCCGGGTCCACCTTCTCCAGGCTCACCAGAACAGTGCTCGAAGGGCAAGTTGGCAGAAACATATTCACATATGTGGACGACATTGTTGTCGCCAGCAAGAGCAAGGAGGACCACCTCGCCGACCTCGCCGAAACATTCGCGAACATGCGAGACGCACAACTCCGCCTAAACCCGGAAAAGTGCGTCTTCGGCGTTCACCAAGGCAAAATATTGGGCTACCTGGTA
Source organism: Zea mays (assembly GCF_902167145.1). Taxonomy (NCBI): domain Eukaryota; kingdom Viridiplantae; phylum Streptophyta; class Magnoliopsida; order Poales; family Poaceae; genus Zea; species Zea mays. The sequence continues at coordinate 144,794,223 of NC_050098.1, forward strand.
TCACACCGCGGCATCGAGGCCAACCCAACCAAGATTCAAGCCATCATAGACATGACGCCTCCGCAGTCCGTCAGGGACGTCCAGTGCCTGACAGGCAGATTGGCCGCTCTCAACAGATTCATCTCCAGGTCCGCCGAGCGAAGTCTCCCCTTCCTCAAGACACTCCGCGGTGCAAAAGACTTCGCCTGGGGACCAGGGCAGGCGGCGGCCTTCGCCTCATTAAAACAGTACCTGACAGAGTTGGCCGTCCTTACCAGCCCCGACCCCTCGCTCCCCCTGCTGCTCTACGTCGCGGCTTCGCCACATGCGGTCAGCGCGGCACTAGTGCAGGAGCAGGCTGTCGAGGGCGTGGTCCGGCAGTGCCCCGTGTACTATGTCTCCGAGGTACTGACACCGTCCAAGTGCAACATGACAGAGCTGGAGAAGATTGCCTACGCAGTCGTTATGTCTTCGCGCAAACTGCGCCACTACTTTGAAGCATTCAAGGTCCGAGTCACCTCTGACAGGGGACTCGGCGAATTATTCAGAAACCCGGAGGCATCGGTGAGGATTGCCAAGTGGGCAGCCGAGCTATCCGGCTACCACATCAGCTTCGAGCCCAGGATAGCCATCAAGTCACAAGTCCTGGCAGACTTCGTCGTCGACTGGACTGGGCCAATAACACAACCAGACCCGTCCTCAGAGAAGGTTTGGACGATCCATTGCGACGACGCATGGTGCCATGCGGGGGCAGGAGCCGCTGCAGTCATTACCTCACCAGCCGGGGTCAAGCACAGATATGCAGCGCGCCTTAGCTTCGCTCTGGAATCCGACAGATGCACAAATAATATAGCAGAATATGAAGCAGTCATCCTCGGCCTCCGCAAGCTAAGGGCCCTCGGAGTCACCACCTGTATCATCAAAATAGACTCCAAGATAGTTGCCGGCCAGGTCGAGAAAGACTACGCAGCAAAGGACCCCGCACTTATGCAATACCTCTCGGCCATCCGAAGTCTCGAGAGGCAATTCAAGGGGTTCACCTTGCAGCATGTGGATCGGGCCAAGAATGAAGAGGCCGACGCATTGGCCAAGGCTGCCGCCAGGGGCGAAACTCTGCCCTCCGACGTGTTCTTTCATGTCATCCGCACGCCAGCCGTCCGGAGCCCCGAAGGGCTCCAAATAACCAATGACAGCGAGGGCCACCGCATAGTCAACCTTATCATGACCGAAGACTGGCGGGCACCAATAACCCTGTTCCTACAGGGGTATTATCATCCAGCCGACATCAGTGAGGCCAAGCGCCTCAGACATCGAAGCTGAGACTTCGCACTGATTGAAGGCCAACTCTACAAAAAAGGGGTCAGTCAGCCAATGCTCAAGTGCGTCACCGAAGCCGAAGGCATGCAGATCCTACGAGAAGTCCACAGTGGCACGTGCGGCTCACACGCAGGGCCAAGGGCCCTAGCTGCTAAGGTGATCCGCCAGGGCTTTTACTGGCCCGCAATGATCTGCGCCGCAAATTGGGTCACACGGTCCTGCGAAGCCTGCCAGAAGTTTTCTCCTCGGTCAGGCAGCCCCTCGCAGTATACAAAGCTGATCACCCATACATGGCCCCTCCAGCGCTAGGGCCTGGACATTGTCGGGCCCCTGCCCACCGCTCAGGGGAACCTTAAGTTCGCCTTCGTCGCTGTCGAGTACTTCACCAAATGGATCGAGGCGAGGGCTGTTTCTACAATAACATCAAAGACTGCCCAAAAATTCTTCTGGCAGAACATTGTTTGCCGCTTCGGAGTACCGTCCGAACTAACAGTTGACAACGACAAGCAGTTCGACAACCAAGACTTCAAGGATTTTTGTTTCTCCATTGGCACCAAGCTTGCCTTCGCCTCAGTCTATCATCCGCAGTCCAACGGGGTCGTGGAACGCGCCAACGGAAAAATCTTCACAGCTGTCAAGAAGTTGCTCCTTGATGAAAAATGGGCAGATGGACCGATTTGTTACCTGAGGCAGTCTGGGCACTAAACACGACTGAGTGCAGGGCGACCGGGTTTACTCCCTTCCGCCTTCTATACGGATCGGAGGCCATGACCCCGCAAGAAATAAAGCATGGGTCCCCGCGAACAGTTCCGTCAGCCGTCCCCGACGTGGACGAGCCAACTTCAAAGGATCTCATTGACGGAGACCGAGTCTTCGCCCTACAGGCCCTAAACAAATACCAAGCCCAGACCAAAGCATGGCGCGACCACACAGTCATCCCGAGGGAGTTCAGCGAGGGGGACCTCGTACTCGTCCGAACAGCTCGGACGGAGTCCAAGGGCAAGCTGGAGCCCAAGTGGGAGGGCCCCTTCATAGTCAAGACAAAAGCTCCCCCCAGCGCTTACAGGCTCACAACGCCAAACGGCGAGGACCTGGAGCACTCCTGGAACATCGACAACCTCCGCAAATTTTTTGTTTGACTTCTCAGGGCTGATTTCGCCCTTGTAATTCGCAAAAACAATCTTGTACCGGCCCGCACTCTTTTCCTCCTGGGGGGTGAGGTTTTTAACGAGGCGGAGCCATGTAATATATGTGTGAAAATCCCCCGCAAAAACATGCGTCGAAAAAAGACCGCGACGACGGTCTTCGGCATTCGACCAATACAAGGTCACCACGAGGCTAAGCGCTAGCCACCCTCGCGTGCGACAAATCCGCGCAGAAGTCGCCTAAGGGTGCAGCTGGACTAGCACAACAAGTGCGAAAAAACCAAAGTCTATCGCGAAGACTATCCGCGCAGAAGTCGCCTAAGGGTGCAGCCGGACTAGCACAACAAGTGCGAAAAAACCAAAGTCTATCGCGAAGACTATCCGCGCAGAAGTCGCCTAAGGGTGCAGCCGGACTAGCACAACAAGTGCGAAAAAACCAAAGTCTATCGCGAAGACTATCCGCGCAGAAGTCGCCTAAGGGTGCAGCCGGACTAGCACAACAAGTGCGAAAAAACCAAAGTCTATCGCGAAGACTATTCGCGCAGAAGTCGCCTAAGGGTGCAGCCGGACTAGCACAACAAGTGCGAAAAAACCGAAGTCTACCACGAAGACTATCCGCGCAGAAGTCGCCTAAGGGTGCAGCCGGACTAGCACAACAAGTGCGAAAAAACCGAAGTCTACCGTGAAGACTATCCGTGCAGAAGTCGCCTAAGGGTGCAGCCGGACTAGCACAACAAGTGCGAAAAAACCAAAGTCTACCGCGAAGACTATCCGTGCAGAAGTCGCCTAAGGGTGCAGCCGGACTAGCACAAGTGCGAAAAAACCGAAGCCTACCACAAAGACTGTCCGTGCAGAAGACACCTAAGGGTACAACCGGACTAGCACAGCAAAAGCAGAAACGACAACATCAAACCGTCCGCGCCAAGACCAGCTATAATCGCACCAGCACAGCACAACAAAACACACCAGGCAAAGTACACAATGCCTTCGCAGACATAGACAAGCGAGGGCACACAACTTCATCATACAAGCCTTTACACATATACAAGCGAGGCACCACACTCTACATCGGCTCAACCTTAGGAATAATTCCCATCTCCCTATAATTAAATAACATTATCCTAAGCTCCTCACCCACAAAAAGACTTCGCAGTTCCCCTTCACCTGTACTCACGGCGGCCGGCAAAGACAACAGTTCCTGCCGGCCAGCCCTACTCACACGAAGCCGAGCCCCCTCCGCCCCACTAACTCTATGCTTCGCAACCGCCCTTCGTCGTCGTCGCCCGGTGCTAGGACCTGGCACATCCCCTGCGTCCACGGCGTGCGGCGAAGCCTCCGCCGCAGCCACATCCAAGGCCGCAAAGTAGTCCAAGTCCTCCTCCGACGACTCCTCAGTCCACTCAACCGAGCTCCCAGAGTCAGAAAAATCAAAAAACTCAGATGCAGATCCACCACATTCATTACCATCTTCCGCGGTCGAAGCCGCCAAAAATTTAGTAGTAGTGGTTGCGTGCGCAGGCCCAAAATCTTGAACCTGCGCAGCAACCAAAATTCAGCAACATATACAAATTTCCCCAACCCTCTACACCCACTACGCCACCTGTGAAGGCCCTGACGTTGCGGGAGCCTCCGCCGTTGGCTCCGCAGCTGTTTCCGCTGCTGTTTCCGCCGCCACCGCTGCGGGATCTTCAGCACTCGGCGCAGCAGCTGCGGGGGCATCGGGCGCGCCTTCGGCGACCTCTGGGGGCAGGTCTTCGCCGGTCGCGGCGGATGCGGGGGCATCCGGTGCGTTTTCCGCAGTCTCCGGGGTCGGCTCCAGGGCGACCCCAGACACGGCCTCCGCCGGGGTCGGCTCCAACGCCCCGAAGTCGTCCACCCTCTCCCCACGCGCCGCCTAAGACAAAACACACAAAATTCAGCAAACACACACACAGCCTACATCCAACAAACACCAAACAAACGAAAACGTTACCTGAGCCCTCGCCGTCTCGGCCCGCTCCCTGACCACCTCGCGACCGTGCAGACCCCGCATCCGGTCGTAGAGGGCTCCGGCGGATTCCTTCACTACGGGGTCCTCAACCTTAAAGACATCTCGCTCAAAATCTTCATCGGCTTGGTCGAAGACCTCGAAGTGCCGTCACCCTTCGCGGGAGAGCGCGTTCATCGCCCCCTCGCAGGTGACCAGGGAGGCATACGCCATAAACCCCTCCACGATAGTGGGGAGTGCCTGCAGCTCCTCCTGCACCCACTCCAGGCAGCAAAGTCCGGGCTCTCGGTCCGGCACTTCGAAATCACCGGTCCCCGCGCCCAGCCCACGGTATGTATCTATAAGCAGCTGGCGCGTTCGCTCTGCCTCCGCGCGAGACATGGCCTCGGCCCTCTCCACGCGGCTCTCCAGGGCGGTGAGCCGCTCCTGCAGCTGCTCGGCGCGCTCCCTGGCAAGATTGCCCTCCGCCCGTGCCAGGTTAGCCTTCGTCTGCGCAGCCTGCGCCTTGACAAGGGCCTCGTTGGTCTCCCTCCTCTCCCCCGCCAACTGGCGCTGGAGGTCAGCCTTCTCTCCCTCCAGCGTGGCCACCTTGTCCGCCAGCTTGCGGCACTTGCTGTCGGCGGCCGATTTTTCACGGACGACGTCAGCGTGTTGTGTCCGAAGTCTCTCGACTTCGGCAGCCACAGCTGCCGTGAGGGCCCCCGACGCTGTGCGGCTGGCGAAGTCAGCCACCTGCAGAGCAAACGTAAGACCGCGGCCCCAGCAAGCCGATACATATATAAAAAAAACGGACGAAGTACAGCCCAGCGGACCTGATTTAGCGCCTCCGTCACCTCCTTCAGTCGGCGGGACACAGCGCCCGCCTCATCCCTGACAACCGCGAGGGCCGACACCTCGCCTCCGGCGCTAAGAGCCCCACCCCTCGCCTTCGGCACTGCGACAGCCGTCGTGGTCGCCGCGGCAGGCGCAACCATAGCAAGTTGGCCTTCGCCCGACCCTGCGACGTACCAACGAATAAATTTATTAAAAAAATAATTGAGCCAACGACTTACCACCAAGATAGTCGTCCACATTAATATCAGTGGCGAAGTCGGCGACACGTTTGCCCGACAACGGCAACGCTCGGGCCGCCTTCGCGGCCTCCGCCACTCCGCTGGACGGCGGCACTGCCTTCGCCGATTTGGAGCCTCCGGCGCCTGCCGTTGCCTCCGGCGCCTTGCTAGATGCAGGGACGCCCGACTTCGCCGCCAGCGGCGGCCTGCCTCCGCCGGAGGCCACAACCTTCGCAGCCCCCCGCTGCCTCTTCGGCCTGGCTTCAACGAGCCTGACAGCCGCCTGGCGCTTTTGTGCAGCTCCCTGGCGATCCTTGTCCATCACTGCTGACACAACAGCAGCAATATTCCGCCCGTAAGGAAAAACCCTCCATTTACGAACCATGCGAGATGTAAAACAGTCCTCGCCAGCCGCGCGGGGGATAGGAACATTTCTAGGCCACCAACCCCCGGTAACCCTCAGCATCCGAGCCGAAGACTCCCGAAGCTCGGGCGAAGACATCCTTCCCCCCGGGGCCGCGCACATCCTCATCAACTCTCTAGCAAAACCATCAGAAACCCCAAGCCCTCCCACAGCAGTACCTAATTTTCTCTTTTTAGAGGATGGGGCGGCCGCCGGCGAAGGGTCGTCTCCAATCTCCACCACCGGTTTCTTCCCACGGCGGTCCACATCGTCTTGACCAGGATAGCCGTCATACGGCAATTGATTTAATTCAAAAACCCTGTTCAAGCGGTCATTCGACCCGCGGATATCAAAGCTGCGCTGGCCCTCTGTCCTCGGCACATAGCGTCCAACGAGCCGCACCGCCCCATCCTCCGCCTCACGCACAAAGGCGGCCGAATCGCGGTTTTGCAGATTCAGCACGAAGGCGGGACTCCGCACCACCCTTCCGCCAAGGAAAGGCATCTGGCGAGGGCATACTTCGCCCAACGCCCAGCCATGCGACATGACAACAGAAAAGGGGAACCGACTTAAAGATGAAAAGCCAAATTAGACCTTGGAGAATTACTATAGAGTTATTGATAAAAGCAAAGGGCATTAATGTAATTTTACATGGGCTGCGTCCTGTGCCTATAAATAGATGAACAGTACTCCCGTACTGTTCACGCTGACTTGGCATTGGCATTTCGTTTGTACCCTTACTTTCCTTCAAGCCGAAGGTACATTTGTAATTTGTTATTGTTTACATAAGTAAAATAAATAGAAATAAATTAATAATGATGTTTAAAGTAATCATGTTATTTTCCGTATTTTATGCATAAATCTTTTCTTATCTTTTATTATGATTATGAAGGTATGACCTTCATAACCTTCGTCTGAAATCCATTATATCCAAGGGGAAATAATGCTTTGAAGAACGAAGGGCTTTAATATTTAACATTTTATGTTGCCTTGTTCTTAATTCATAGCATTTGAGAACAAGTCCCCAACATTGGCGCCCACCTCCGGTGAACTCACTTCCATTTTTTGAGCTTTGAACACCTTCGGCAAGCATCACCTTCGTCATGCCGCCGAAAAAAGCTTCAGCGACAGGGGCTGCCACTCTACAACCGTTAGACCCCAATCAGGACGTCCTTTCTCTCAGGGAGGCCCAAAGCCAGAAGAGGAAGGCCACTAGTCCAACACCTCCGGAGGACGACTTGGATCAAGAGATCCAAAACCTGGAGATCCTTCAGCAACAGGTGCAACGAAAGAAGGAGAAGATGGCTCGTTTAGCTGACCTTCAGAGACAGATAGATGAAGCTTCGGAAGAGGTTCGTCATCTTGTTCAAGATGACCAGAACCGAAGGCCTCCGCGCAGAGAGCTTCATCAGGAAGGATTCTACAATGAGGACGACTGGTATGAAGATTTCCATCATGGAAATTTTGCTTTTGATGATGCTTCTCCTCTATCAACAGAATTGCAGGCTACACCATGACCCCAGTCTTACAAGCCACCCCAGCTCCCCATGTACGACGGTCATACAGACCCGAAGCAATTCTTGATGAGCTATGAAGCAACCATATCTTCGTATGGTGGCAATACTGCAGTCATGGCAAAGTCTTTTGTCATGGCCGTCAAGAGTGTCGCTCAAACCTGGTACTCCTCTCTTCGGCCAGGGACAATCACCTCTTGGCAGAAGCTGAAGGATATGTTGATAACCAGTTTCCAAGGGTTTCAGACGAAGCCAGTTACTGCTCAAGCTTTATTCCAGTGTACCCAGGATCACGAAGAATACCTCCAGGCGTATGTCCGAAGGTTTCTGCGTCTGAGGGCACAGGCGCCAACAGTGCCCAATGAAATTGTCATTGAGGCCATGATTAAGGGACTTCGGCCGGGACCTTCAGCACAATACTTTGCCAGGAAGCCACCACAAACTTTGGAGAAGCCGCTCCAGAAGATGGACGAGTATATCCGAGCTGACAATGACTTCCGCCAAAGAAGGGAGGAGGCATTCAGGTTCTCTGAAATGACCAGGGGCTTCGGAGGAAGATTTCATCCGAGGCACGTCAGGTCAATTCATAACTCCACTCAAAGTGATGATAGAGGGAGCCAACAGCAAAGGCCACAATACTCTTCGCAAGCTTCGGGGCAACAACAAAGCTCTGTTCGGCCGCCAGCGTCAAGGGGCAGAGGCGCCAGGGGCTTCGGAGGAAGATTTGGGGATCAGCCAAGAAGAATTTACTGTCTATTCTGTGGTGAAGACAAGGGCCATACCACCAGGATGTGCCACGTCACCATCCAGAAGCAAAAGGAGATAGCAGAAGCTGCAGCACAACAGAGTCAGCCGAAGCAGGTCATGCACACTCCTTCGTACCATTCGCCTTACATCCCAGAATATGTAGGCAATCACTCTGCAGCTTTTGTTGCTTCGGCAAGTCAACCCCAAGCATCTTGGCAACAGCCTCCACCGCCACCACCAACACAGCGAGGACAGCAGCCAGAAGGGAGTCAGCATACTCACCTTCAGAGGGACTTCAGAGAGGAGTCCGAAGCTCGCACAGTCAATAGCACTGTGCCAGAGTTGAAGCACATTTACTGACAAATATCCTACCTCGACAGCAGTTTTTTCGCATTTTTACATTCAGTATTACTTTTTTGGTTAATAAGGAACAATTCTAGGAAGTCTAAGTGCTTTTTATCATTTTTCAATTTCTTGTAATAGTTTCGTCTTTTGCCATAATGAAAATATATTTTCTCCATAGGCTTGAGTTGCCGAAGCATACGAATTTATGGTGGCACGAAGGACCTTTGAGTTATCAAAAATTTGTTCTAAGGGACACAGTGTAATTTATTCGAAGCAGTAAAAAGTCGTTCCTAAGGGAGCGCAGTGTAAGTTTTCTGAGCCTACAGCGAAAAATAAGCGCTGATTCCGCCGAAAGTAAAAGGCGAAGAAGCTCCTAAGGGAGGCTTACAGCGAAAAATAAACGCTGATTCCGCTGAAAGTAAAAGGCGAAGAAGCTCCTAAGGGAGGCTTACAGCGAAAAATAAACGCTGATTCCGCTGAAAGTAAAAGGCGAAGAAGCTCCTAAGGGAGGCTTACAGCGAAAAGTTAGCGCTGATATAAAAAGATTGTGTGCTCTATTGCAGGGATGTGTGTATCTTCGGCACAAATATCATTTTGCATAACATAACATCATCACATCATTTTGCATAACATAAGCATCATACAACATATTGCATGTGGAACAAGAAGGGGATACAATATTGATCTTCGAAGAATGTTTTGAAAAAGAGAAAATCGTAAAGAATTGAGAAGTGTAGCTTCATTAGAGAGACAACATAAAACTTTTTTATAGCTTCGGAGAATATTTTCACGAAGCTTGGATATTCCTCATCAGAGAAGTATGGAAATTCTTGTGATATATAAAAGATTTTCTTCACGAAGAATGAAAAGAAGGGAATGTGTTTTTTCGCCGAAGGCTCAAAAAATGGTATGTATGCAAAATTTCATGCATCGTAAAGAATTGAACTATAAATAGATTATATATTACATTCAAAGTTACAATGTATTACACATGTTACATTCCAAATATTCTTACAATAGCATCTAATCTTCCCTAAGAACTACTTCTGCAGCTTCGTTCAGTAGCTGATCGACAACCTTGTCCATGATGGCTTCGGCCATTTTTCTAATTTCGTCGTCCCCCTTCGGGTGGGGGCCCGGAGATGCCTCAGCAGGTTCTGAGGGAGGAGAAGATACGGCTATATTACTATTACAAACCGCGAACAAAAGTCTGAAATCAAAAATTACAACAGAATAAAAACCACTAGTTAATACCTATTTGCCCTTCGGGCTCTGCGCTTTTCTCAGCAGCCTCTGCTATCTTCCTAGCATCATGGATGCCTTTTTCGCTTCTTTGAATGATTTCTTGAGCCATTTCTCGGCCACCATTGTCCCAGATGTCGGTGAAAAATTTTCCACCAACCAGGCTTGCTTCGGCCAAGGGGTCCTTTATATCTTCGGAAGACAAGTGGTTTCGGATTGCGCTAAAGATTTCACATGATTACAGCCTTTTCTTTCCAAAACAGTAGCAATCCCCCTGGCGCCTGAAAAAGCACATATGTCTCCGCGGCTATTCAAGATTTCCTCGAAGACCTCAGCTTCGTGACTGATCCATTCAATCGGGCCTTCTGGATTCCCCCTTGTGAAATTTTCTTCGCTAGAGAATGCGCCAACACTGGCGAAGCTGGATTTTATCTTCTTAACACATTCTATGGATTTATCATAGTACCTTTTCTTGGAAGCACGAAGCTCTTCAACATTTATTTCCAAATGATTTGCCCATTGATCACTAAGTTCTCGTTTTGTTTCTTCTAGTATGCGTTCTTCTTTAGCTCTGGCCAGTTGTTTCTGAAGATCCTGAATTTCGCGTTTTTGGGCTTCAGCTTGAGCCTTAGAGGTAGCTTCGTCTTCCTTTATTTTATCCACTAGCGTAAGCAAAATTTTATCTTTTTCCAAAGCTTCGTTCCTCAGCTTGATAACCTCTGCTCGTAGGTTGTTGAAAGCAATATTATAGCTCTCGTCTTCGGCATTCTTTTGCGCTCTCAAAGCGTTGCTCAGTATTAAACCCTATATGAAAAAGAATTAGTATAAGAATAAAAGAATGATTCAAAAATTGTAAATTTCCAAATATACAATTCTCACACCTTCAGACTATTATATGCAAGGCTGTCCGCAAGATCGTCCTTCGTCATAGCGCAGAGTCCAGCTTCAAGCTTCGGAAACCCCATACTTCTAGCCATCTCCCGGCAGACAGATAATTCTTTGTTGTCAGGGAGGCAGTATAGGAAGTCATCTTCATCTGTCCCATTGAACACTAGTGCCCCCTTCGGATATTTCAGTTCTCTGGCATAGTGATTAGCTTCAAAAATCTCTTCTTCAGATAATTTCTTCCCCGAAGCATGTCGCACAATATAATCACATATTTTGGAAGGTGCTTCGGGGGCAGCAGTGTCAATTTCTTCAACCAAAATTGGCTCTGACATTTTTATTTTTTCGGCTTCCAAAGCTGCCTTTGTAATTTTTGTTTCTTCGGCTTCCAAAGGTTTTACCTTGGTGGGCTCTGAAGGCCCAGCTTCAGTTTCAAATTGTTGCTTCGAAGCTTTAGCAACAAAGGCTTCAGTAGACACTTCAGAAGTTTCAACAGTTTTCTTTGGAGTTATGCTTGAAGACTTAATTGTCTCCAAAACATCTAACACATTAACCATCCTTTTTCTTTTCGGGGTCACTGTTGGACCCTTCTGGCTTTTTCCTGTCTCAATTTTTGCTGAAGGACTTAAAATTTCTAATGTTTTTGCTTCTTCAGTCCTTGGTTCTTCTATCTTTTCTGTTGCTGGCACTTCGGCCAACTCTTCGATTTCTGGCAGCAGAGTTGATTCTTTAGCTTTGGTGGCCGAAGAGGTCTCACCGACGAACTCAGGCACTGTGGCCAGTTCAATATAACGTGGCCGGTGTGTGAGAACCTTTACCCTTTTCCTCTTCGGCGCCGGCTCACTAGGAGCGGCTGAAGTAGTTTCCTTCGCAGAGGAAGTATTCTTTCTTTTTTGACCCCGCACTGGATAATGATAGTCGGGGTAAACAAATCCAATTGCGTCAAATACTCGGTTGAGTCTCTTCTTCTTTCGACCTCCGAAGGCCGCTGATAATGCAGTATCTTCGGCCTTTGAGTATACCCCAAACAGTTCATCACTTACAGTCTCAATGCTTTTTAGCCAGTCATCATCTGGCTCAACGAATTTATCTCTGTACTTGAATGTGTATTTTAGCCTGACTAGCCCACCTTCGTCAGGTTCTTTAACGGTTTCCTGCGGCATTTCCCAGTTATCTGCAAGTGGCCACACTCTGAAGGCAATATGTTCTTGCATTAAATCCCTTGTCCCAATAAAAAGAGCACACTGCGCCGAAGGCTCTTTGGCATTCTTCGGCTGTTTCATCCATCACCACCTTCGGCCTCCGAAGGCCGAAGCGTTGCCAGACAGGGCGCATAATGATACCTTTAATATCTTCTCGGATTTTTAAATCATTTTTCACATAAAACCATTCTGTCATCCAGTTGCCGGGCCATCTTTTCCGAAAGGTTGGCACGGGACAACTTGACCCAGATCGGGCGCCGAAGCTGTAGCAGCCAAAATTGTTGTGATACTGCTCTTTGCCCCAAGATTTCGTCTCGTACACCAACTCATGTATGTTGCAAAAACTTTTAGCATTTGGTTCCAAACCTTGGCTCCTCACGGCCCAGACGAAGATGCCCATCCTTATGATTGATTCGGGAGTGAGTTGGTGAAGGTAGACTTCAAAAATCTTCAGTACTTCCACAACAAAACTGCTTAAGGGAAATCGTAGTCCAGCTTTCAAGAAGCTTCGGAATACCACGACTTCATTTTCTTCGGGAGTAGGCACAATTTTCTCCCCAATATCCGCCCTCACAATAGACATGTCTCGAAAATACCTTCCTTTCATGGTATCAAGATGACTCTGCTTAATACTCGATTTGCCGAAGACTGTGTGACTCGGTCGCCACAGTCGATCTTCGGAGTCTTCGCCCCCACTTTCTACATCATAGCCGTCACTGTCACCAGTATCTTCAGACAAACCCTCCAAAATTTCTTTAGTAATCTTCTCTGTATTAGTCTTCGACATTGATTGAAGAAAGCCCAGATGCATCTCTTCAGAAAGACTTAGCTTCGAATCACTAACAACTTTTTTATCCTCAGACATCCTTGCAAATGCTGAGAAAGTGCCCTCGAAACCGAAGCTTAAAAAATCCAAAAGGCCAAGCAAGTGTTGTTGCGCGCAGGCTAATAGTTGGGTGAGTAAAAGCAGTTGGCAAGAGAGCGTGCCAAATAAACTCGGGAGGAGCTCTTATTTATACACCCAGTGCGTTGAAAACTGGAGGGTCCCGCTTGTCAAAGACTGTTGCTATTCTAGCAAAGAGAAGGTGTTTTTTCGGACCTTCGGCTTATGGCCTTCGTCCATATCACAATATGAATTTATCATTACAGCAAATTAATATTGCGAGGGGCTACTGTTGGGGGCCTTCGGTTTCCGAAGGTCCTCAAAAACATAATTTGACAATGTTTTCCAAGTATGTGAGCAGGTATCTTCGGAATCAGGTTGCGGATATACAAAAGCATGGTCAAGACGAAGCTTGACTGAAATAGAAGACGATCGTGACGAAGGATGAAACGATCACGAAGCTATGTGCAGAAAAGCTTCGGCATGACAACAGAAAAGGGGAACCGACTTAAAGATGAAAAGCCAAATTAGACCTTGGAGAATTACTATAGAGTTATTGATAAAAGCAAAGGGCATTAATGTAATTTTACATGGGCTGCGTCCCGTGCCTATAAATAGATGAACAGTAGCATTGGCATTTCGTTTGTACCCTTACTTTCCTTCAAGCCGAAGGTACATTTGTAATTTGTTATTGTTTACATAAGTAAAATAAATAGAAATAAATTAATAATGATGTTTAAAGTAATCATGTTATTTTCCGTATTTTATGCATAAATCTTTTCTTATCTTTTATTATGATTATGAAGGTATGACCTTCATAACCTTCGTCCGAAATCCATTATATCTAAGGGGAAATAATGCTTTGAAGAACGAAGGGCTTTAATATTTAACATTTTATGTTGCCTTGTTCTTAATTCATAGCATTTGAGAACAAGTCCCCAACATCCGCTGGGCCTCCGTCTTCGGCACATAGCGCCCAACAATTCTCACCGCCCCATCCTCCGCCTCACGCACAACCGCGGCAGGATCCCGCCCTCGCACATCCAAAGCAAAGAGCGGACTTCGCACCTTCCGTCCACCCAGGGAGGGCATCTCGCGAGGGCATACTTCGCCCAACGCCCATCCATGCGCCAAAGGCCACACCCCATACCCTATGAATTCCTCAACAAGATCGCACCCACTACTCGTGCGCGCAGCGATCCGAAGGGCCCTTTCATTTTCATCATCCTCTGCCACTTCAAATGGCGGGTATGCCACATAATAATGAGAACACATAATGGCAGCAGGGAGCCCTAGGTGATCTTCGACTTCAGCCTCCGAAACATAGAACCAGTAGTCCTACCAGTTGCCCCACTTATTTCGGGCATAGGGGACCAGCTCCACAACTTCCTTCGAAGTCTTCCCGGACTTCGGCGTGAAAGTGCACGATCCGAATTGCGCAACCTTATGTCCAATTTTTCTCTTCTGCCAGTGCAGACAATATTGCTTGGCGAAGACCTCCACCGAACGATGACCGCCATACGACGTCGTTGCCCAGACATACTTCGCCAACGCCACCACGGCGTTCGGTGTTAGTTGATGAACCTGGACTTCGAACTTCTGCAGAACCTCCGACACAAAACGATGCGCAGGCAGGCGAAGGCCGACGATGAAAAATGCCTCAAAAACAACCAATTCGCCCTTGGGCTCGGGGACCTCTTCTGCCCCCGGGACCCGACCAACCCCGCCGCCAAAATAACCAAACCGTTGCATATCTTGCACGCGGACCAACGACATCCGCGAGACACCGAATTCCACTGTATCACCCGGTCGTAATTCCGCCGCCGCCACAGTGCCCAAGAGATCTTCAGAAGACGCCTCGGTCGTCAGCGTGGTCGCAGCAGACGAGGAGGAAGACGACATGGCTATGTACCGTCGACGGCGGCACGCGGTCTGCTTCACGCGGGCCAGTTCTCCGACGAACAGGAGCAAGGAGGGCAGACGAGCAAGTGAGCAGTTTGAAAAGGAGGCTAGCGTTTTCGCGGCGCACAGAAAGGTAAATTTCAATCCGCACCGCCCCCTTTATATACACAGGGCGCGACGCTTCGGGAAGCCCGCAATCCAACAGTGCGGCGTCAATCAACGGTCATGTCAAAAACCCCGCGGAACCACTTCGAGCGAGGGCAGCGTCTCCACCATCTAGCGACGCCTTCGGCACCAAATGACTTAGTCAAACTGGTCCCTCGGAGGGCAAATGTTGGGGCGAAGGCGAAGACGCCACCCTTCGCTCGATGCCTTCGCCAGCCTCTCTGCACCAACGAAGACAAGACGACTGACAGACTTACCCTTCGTCCCACGCGTCGCCGGACGAAGGCCTGTGACGAGGTCATCCCATCCCGCGGCCTCGTCCAACATGGAGGCCCACGTGTGATCCGACCCATTGTAACAGGCCCTGCGTGGCCGCTACGCATTACATGCCTAATTTGTAAAGGTCTCCCTGTAATTACAGTCTGTATCCCTGCTTTATGGGAATATTCCGGGGATAACCTAAGCACCTGAGGGCACATGTGTCCTTAACTCAGGATGCTGGGCACTCAGATACCTATAAATACCCCCCCCCCGCACAGTGCCCTTGAGTGGCTAGATTAACAGAGCTATTGCCATCTCGAATTGAAACCTTGTTTGCGTTGCTCTCACTCCCCCGTTGGATCAACTTGCTCGGGAAAGCAAGTTCCAACAAAATGCTCAACACACCACCTTGAACTAACAATCTTTATATGAGCATGAGCAAAGGTGAATAGAAAGTAAATTGAAGATGTCAAGTCCAAAAGAGCACAAACTTGGACCCAAATATGAAACTTTGAGGAAAATGGTATAAGTGTGAGGTTTGCACTTCTAAACATGTTGCATAGATCCTTTACAATGTTTCTAGTGTTTAGATTTGGGTCTAACTCGTTTTGTAGAGGAAGGCACTTTTTGGGCTTGAGTTTGCACACATTGCAAATCTTATTGAAATGAAGTTGCAAAGGTACGAATCTAGCACATAGTCATTTGTTTTAGTTGATAACTATGTTTGTCTAAGTGCTAGAGATCATCTCAATTCAAGCCAAAAGAAGACAAATGAGTTTTGGCACAAAAGAGAGGAAAGTGGGCTATTCTGGCAGCACTAGACAGTCTAGCGGCTGTACGGCCGAACTGCCAGCCTCGGCCTTGGTTGGGCCTCACCAGCTCAAATTCACTAGATAGTCAGGGCTGAGCGCTGGACAGTCTGGTGTGATGGGCGGTCAATGTATATCGGCCATGTCAGTAGGCTCAAATGGCTAGGTTGGTCACCGGACAGTCCGCTGCGCACCCGAGAAGGAAAGCGACGAATTAGCGATTTTGTGGCCGTTGCACAGGAGCTGTCCGTTGTGCACCGGATAGTACGGTGCACCCACATACAAAGGAAGACTGGGGGCTTCCAAATGAAGCTCCAACAGCTCCTAGTCCCCTTGGGGCTAGAAAAGAAGCCCCCTAGGTGCCATGGAGCTGTACACCAAGCATTCTTAGAGCACACAACAACTCCGAGACTCCGTGACCACGTCTTCGAAGTGTCTGAGAGAGATTTGAGCGCATTTTCTATGTCGTTACTCTATCCCTTTGTTGTTGCGGTCTCTTCTTTGCATTTATGCGTGTGTTGCTGCGATTGTGCTCTTGTGTGGTACTCTACTCCCTCCCTTACTATGATTTGGATTGTGACCATCTTACGTAAGGTGTGAGAGACTCCAATTTGTGGAGATTCTTCACAAACAGGTTTGACATAAGAAAGAATCTCGTGGCACTCAAGTTTGATCTTTCGATCACTTGAGAGGGGTTGAGTGCAACCCTTGACCGAAGGAGGTCACCACAACGTCGAGTAGACTTTGGCCGAACCCCAGAAAAATCACTGTGTCTCTTGTCCAATTAATTTACTATAATTTCTGTCTTCCTTTGAGCATAAACTTCCTTACATATTGCTCCTAGTTTAATACACATCTCAAGTGCGCAATCAAGTGAAGAGTCTTTCATTCTCTTCCTCTTCTCATGCGGACTTATTTTTTAGTCATTCTAACCCATAAATTGGACCAAGTTTGTGTTGTTTGGAACAAGTTTTGTAGGATCACCTATTCAACCACCCTCTAGGTGCTCTCAGTTACTCCACATCCATGTAACTGGGCATGTCCGTCTAGTACTCATCAAACTCCTAGAACTCCACCATATACTCTTGGTCTTCTATTCCATATGAGCAGCAGTTGCAAAGGATACACCATACTTGTCGTAGAAATAACAAGTGTAAGTACTTGTTGTACACCACAAGTGATAGTAAAGCAATGCTTATGAAGGCTACATAGTGGACTGTTAAGCAGTAACAGTTTAGTTGATCAAGCTATTATCATTATTATTAGGTAAAAGCATAACCATTCAAATTGCATTGCACATAATGTAAAGGTAAATGAGAACTTGTCAATGTCCAAACCACATCATGATAAAACTCTAACATGTGAGAATCCCTAATTTACTCTTAATCATGAGTGTGGCTAATATTATATAGTAACTCTCTCTAGAGGTTTGCACACTGTATCCACAAAGACAAGATTTCCACTTTGTCCGGGTCAATCAGATCCTTACACACTCCCTAGGTGTGCAATAGGCACTCTCGCTACAAGGTTGTTTATTTTTGAGTCCCCCAAATGTCTTCCGTACGCTACAGTTTTCAACCCACTTGGCCACTATAGAACATCAGTCCAAGGGGTGTATAACAAAATATCAATTAAACCATCACACCTCTCTTGGCACCTAAATGACTATCCCTCGGGCCCCTCTTGTGTCATGCCTGATAAGCATCCACCCATACAAGATCTTAAGTCTACTTTGGCCAAACCCATTGTTGATATTATACCATGTGGTTGCACAGTAAAAACGTGGCGATTGCTCGGTGAAACGACCCTAAGGGTGAGGTACTTTGCATATGACAACCCTATGTACAAGGCTCCATTATCATGTTGCTAAAAAGAAATTTTTACTTACCATTATTGTGTAGAAGTAATAAGCAACCGTATGCACAACCCTATGCACACGCATGCATTCATACAGATGCATGGTAGAGCGCGAAGCTCTCGTGACCTCACGTACATGCTCTCAGTTTTTCACAATCTTCAACTTCCTCTGACCTCTATAAATAAAACTAGACACGACGTCTAACCTCGCACCAATTAACAAACCAAACCGACGATGGCGTCGAATAAGACAGTCCTCATCGTCGCGGCGATGCTTCTCATCACGCTCGTGCTGGAGGCTGCCCCTCCGGCGGCCGCCATGGACTGCAAGGCCGGGTGTGACGAGGTCACGGGCCCACTCCACATGAGCATGGAGGACTGCATGAAGAGGTGCAAGGAGATAGCTGCTGAGCAGGGGCCTAGGGACCCTTACAAGGATAACAAACTTGACATCCCATGAACTAGTTAATGCTCCTATATCATCTGCCTATCCATGCATGCATTGCATTGCGTATGCACACTGTGCGTGCCTGCCCACAAAGTTCGACAACACACCGATCTCGATGGATTTGTAATCGTGTCCACTCGATCGAGAGATCGATCGATGCTTGTTATTATATTTGTATTCCACATTATATATAAGAAATACAAATTAAATTAAATTTATTCCTTTGTCAGGCCATGCCTGCCTGCGTGATTTATTTTTCTGAGTAGTCCATGAATGCATTTCGAATCGACCACCAACACATCCGGATCCATTATTGGGAGGATTAAAATGCATGGGTTAGCTGTTGCCCAATATTGTATGTGATCCCAAATGAAATTAAAAGTTCTAGGGTGTTGCTTCTTTGTTTCTCCTCTCAGCTGCAGGCACTACAACAACAGCGCGCGTGCAGTTGCTCCGGCTAATGCATGACCGACCGGGGGGGTGGGGGGCTTCCGACCTCTGGGGCTGGGCCGATGAGACATGATGACACTTCAGTGCCAACCATGCATGATCTGTGTGGTAGATTATGTGCAACATGTTCATTCTTATTTTATTCTTGTGCTTGAGCACCCTCCCACGTTTATGTACAGTGCTGCCCACACGTGACTCAACAATGCACCCTCCCACGTTTGTGCCACATGACTCACCCATATAAGGGCATGTTCAGTTTACCCTCAATCTATATGGATTTAAGTGGATTGAGCATATAGATTTAGGGCTTGTTCGGTTTGGTGATAATCCACATGTATTGGGTGGGATTGAGCCGATTTAAATCCATAACAAGTCAAAATTCATCCCAATCCCACCCAATACACTCCAATACACATGTAATATCAATAACCGAACAAGCCCTTAAGTGGATTGAGTGGGTTCAAATACATAACAAGTCAACATTCTCTCTTAATACATTTCAATCCCGTCGAATCTATATGAGATGGAAATAAACAAACAAGGACTAAAGAATTCACGACGATACTTACCGTAGCCATAGCATTTGGGGTCGTGGCCTTGTATTCAGCATGCACAACAAGAATCGTGGACATGCCTCTGCCGCCTACCTACACCGTGCACCGCCGTCTCCCTGCGCCCCGCAGCCTCGGACGCTCCGCATGCCGCCGTCGATGCCTAGGACGCACCACCGTGCCTCGGACACGCCCCCGTGACTTGGACACCGACAAACCGCCTCCCTGCGTCGCGCCTCACCTACCCGGCAGAGTTCCTTGTCGCCTCTTTAGCTGAGCGCTTCGTCCGACGCCATTAGCACGCGCATCACGCCCACAACAACACCCGAAGTTGCACATGTATCTCACCTTGTCTCGTTTGCAAATCATATGTATTATGAGCATGATTAGAAGTAAGATCAAGCTAGTTATATAGGAAGTGTTCTTAATTTTTGTCGGTTTTTTTTATGGCCGATGGGAGTTAACCTTATGTGATTTAAAACAATTTAATATTGTTAATTCATGATGTTTGTTGGTAGCTAGATGGCTCAACAAGTACAATAGATTATGTGTTTTTGTTAGCTAAGTTTATTGTTGGAAGACTTATTGTTGTTCATAGTTTGAACCCTCATTGTTACAGAGTGGAGAATAATGGATAATATCTATAATTGATATTTTGTTATGCAAGTAAGCTAAATAGAGTCTTTATGACTCTTTGGTAGATTAGGATGTTCTCTTTATACCTCATTTATATTCTTGCATTACTTTCTAGTGCTAGATTTCTTTGTTGATTGCAAGTTTATTGTTAGTAATTAATGTGATGATACAATTTAAATTTATTATATATTATTTTACTACTTATACTTTAATCTTATGTTACATGGTTAGGGTTTCAAAAACTATGTGTCACCCATTTTGGACCGCTATGTATCACATGTATGTACCATACATGTTCTCGGAGAGGAAATTCTCCGGCCGGGTGGTGGAACGCACCCGCCCTAAATCCTAAGATGAGGAGAGGCCTAAGTGTTTTGCCGGTCTACTAAGCGATGAACGAACACAAGAACACACAAGGGGTTAGAGTGGTTCGGGCCGCCGGAGCGTAACACCCTACTCCACTGTGTGATGTGTTGAGCTTGAGAGCTTGTATGAACTTGTGAGCCTGAGCTGGGTCTAAGTGTGTCTGCGTCTTGTAATGTTGTGTGCCTCCCCTTTTATAGCTAAAAGGGGGCACGTACAAGGGTGCTGAGCCCCGACATGCGGGCCCAGGGACATAACAGATGTAATACTTGAAGCAACTAATGCTGGTCGCCAGTGCAATCTCCTTGTGCCTTGATATACGCGGTCTGCGTAGTATTGGCGTGCAGCGGAAGCTTCCCTGGCAACGTACGAGTGATGATGAGCACAACGTATGCCGCAGCACGGGCGTACTACCTGCCACCGGAGAGGACGGGCACGCCGCCTGCAGGATGGCCTGGTCGCCGCCCGTCAGCAGAGTGGACATGGCTCATTTAATGCTGAGGCGGCACATCACTTGTCAGTGGGGTAGACATGGCACTTTTAATGCTGAGGCGGCACATCACCTGCCAGTTTGAAAGGCGGCACGCCTCATCCGCAATAAATGCGTGCGACCCAGAGGCCTCACACCAGGCTCCGGCCGTTGGCTTACGTCACAGGCAGCTGGCCATGTGGCAGCATCGGGACTTCACCTGAGCGGGGAGCAGAGGCGTACGTAATATGGTCCGGACACGTGTCAGCTCTAGACCCCCGCCTGGCCTTGATTAAGGTCCGGGTACTCCTTCTCCTAGAATCCTGGGACCTTGTTGTGAGTGACCTGGACCCCATACAGGGAGGTCCAGGACCCGTCCCGAGGGTCCAGCCTGTACTCGCGGAGGTCTTGGACCCTGCTTGGAGGTCCGAGCTGTGTATCCAGGGGTCCAACACTTTCCCGTGGGGGTCCGGACCCACTGTTGACACCATGGAGTATATCGTGTCCTCCAGCCACGTGGTGGCCCCAGTGCTGCCCATGTGGTGGGTTCAGGTGCTGTTTGCCACGTGGCTAGAGGAAACCGTATGGACTCCGCGCCTTCACACTGTAGTAAGGGGTACCCCTGATTCAGGGTACCGACAGTGGCCCCTGGGCCCGCCTCAGGGGAGGAAACGAGCCTGCAGGTGGGGCCAAAACTTGATTTGGCAATTGGCACGCTGCTTCTGTGCACTTGCTGACACAATTACTGCCAGTCCGCCTTTGGTCACGCCAACTGTCACGCCTGTCCTCGCGGCTGACTGACCCGTGGTTTCCGCACTTGATGGTTTTGCTGGGCCACGCGCGGGGTGCCTCGATACTGCTGCATTGGTTTTGAAAGTTCACCTTTTTTGCGGCCCTGAGGGGGCGCAGTACTAGCGTGAGCGGCGGTTCGACTTCTCTGCACCCAGGGGCCGGCGCCCAAGGAGGATGACTCATGGGCCTAGGCCCCCATGTCAGAGACTGGACTATTGGTTTTGGCGGAGGTGAAGAGGCGCGCTACTGCAGGCGGTGGCATGCTCCTCACGTGGCGGGTCGCCTTCTTCGCACACGGAGACCGACGCCCAAGGAGTATGACTAGTGGGCCTGGGCCCCCGTGCCAGAGGCTAGTCCGCTGTTTTCGGCGGAGATGAAGAGGTGCGGCGGTTCGCTCCTCACGTGGCGGTTCGCCTTCTTCGTACTCGGAGACCGATGCCCAAAGAGGATAACTCATGGGCCCAGGCCCCCGCGCCAGGGGCTGGGTCATTTTGGCGCGCATCGGGCGAGATCTAGATGCCCAAGGAGGATCTTCTGCGGCGCTTCGGGGCGTCAGTGGGGGAATCTATCTTTAAAAAGGGGATTCCCTCGAGTGTGGTAGCCACTCTCATCACTCGCAGCACCCTTTCGCCCTTGAGTTCTCCGCGCTCTTCTGCCGTCGTAGCCGTCATGGCCTTGCTAGACCCTCCCGAGCGCCTCCAGCTCGAGGTGGCACTCAACTTGGTGCGCAACCTGCTCGGATGGGGTGTGCCGGCGTTCGCCGGAAGGATCCGTGTCGGCGCCTCTCCTCACGGCGATCTCGCCGCCGAAGAGTTCATGCTCTTCGTCTCCAACCTCCCTAGCGGGTTAGCGTTGTGAGAGCACCTAGAGGGGGGGGGGGTGAATAGGTGATCCTGTAAAAACTTAAACTTATAGCCACAAAAACTTGTTAAGTGTTAGCACAATGATTGCCAAGTGGCTAGAAAGGAGTCTCAGTAAAACACAATACCACAAGAGATCAAACACAGAGATGACACAGTGGTTTATCCCGTGGTTCGGCCAAGACCAACGCTTGCCTACTCCACGTTGTGGCGTCCCAACGGACGAGGGTTGCAATCAACCCCTCTCAAGCGGTCCAAAGACCAACTTGAATACCACGGTGTTTTGCTTTGCCTTTCAATATCCCGTTTGCGAGGAATCTCCACAACTTGGAGCCTCTCGCCCTTACACTTAAGATTCACAAAGAAATACGGAGTAAGGGAGAAACTAGCAACGCACACAAGACTCAAAATCAGAGCAACAGCACGCACACAAGTCGCAACAAGAGCTCGCAACACAACTCAATGAGTCCACAACTCAACAAGAGCTCTAGATGCTATCACAATGAACCAAATGCGTGGAATCGATGTCTTGGTGCTTAGGAATGTTGTAGGAATGCTTGATATGCTCCTCCATGCGCCTAGGGGTCCCTTTTATAGCCCCAAGGCAGCTAGGAGCCGTTGAGAGCAATTCTGGAAGGCTGATCTTGCCTTCTGTCTTCGAGCGCACCGGACAGTCTGGTGCACACCGGACACTGTCCGGTGCCCGATTTCTTTCCTTAAACGGCGCAGCCGACCGTTGCAGATCTGGGAGCCGTTGGCGCACCGGACAGTCCGGTGCACACCGGATAGTCCGGTGCCCCCTTCCGACCGTTGGCTCGGCCACGTGTCGCGCACGGATTCCGCGGCCGACCGTTGGCCCGGCCGACCGTTGGCTCACCGGACAGTCCGGTGAATTTTAGCCGTACGCCGTCGGCGAATTCCCAAGAGCGACCACTTCGCTCGAGGCAGCCTGGCGCACCGGACACTGTCCGGTGCACCACCGGACACTGTCCGGTGCTCCAGACCGAACAGCCTCTTGGCTGTACACAACCAACTTTTCTTTGACTCGATTTCTCCTGTTTCAAGCACTTAGACACAATACATTAGTCTTCAAAACAATGTACTAAGGCTTAGAAACATACCTTTACTCTTGATTTGCACTTTGTCCATCCAAGGGTATAGATTCACATTTAAGCACTTGTGTTGGCACTTAATCACCAAAATACTTAGAAATGGCCCAAGGGCACATTTCCCTTTCAATCTCCCCCTTTTTGGTGATTTATGCCAACACAACATAAAGCAACTAGAACAAGTGCAATATCACTTCAAATAAAAACTCAAATTTATTCTGATTCAATTTGGCATATATGGATCATCCTTTGCCACCACTCGGTTTGTTTTTCAAATCAACCTCAAAATCCTATCTCTAAGTCAAATCCACTTGTAGAGACATCAAGAGAGGTTTTCCAAAGAAAATTGATTCAAGATTCCAAAAACTCCCCCTATTTCCCATAATCAATACTTCTCCCCACAAGAGGCCAACTTTTGACAAAAGAGACAACAAAAGAGATTTGACAAACCAAAAGCTCTATTCTACTGTTTTCAAAATCTCTCAAGTGGTAGCTGATCCATTTATCACTTTGGCCTTTATTTTCTCCCCCTTTGGCATCAAGCACCAAAACGGGATCAATCTTGGCCCTTTAACCTCATTGCCTCACCAAATTCTTCAATTAAGAGCAAAATAGGCAATAAGAATTTAAAGATGAACTTGGAAAAGTTACTCTTTTCATCGGAGTGCAGTGGAAGTCTTGCATGGTCCAAGTCCACCTTTTCCCTTTCAATCCTTCTTTAAGACTAAAGCATCAAACTCAAGCACAGGGTTAGTCTCAAAGGGTCAAGTTGTAACACATCTCCCCCTAAACATGTGCATCACTTTGCAACGGACTTGTGAGGTCCAGGGAGTGTTTGTACAACTTGAGCACCAATATTAAGCAACAAAATGCATAAGGAATATGATCAAAGGCATAAACACATGTATGCTACAAATCAATCCAAGTTCCGCGAATCTAAGACATTTAGCTCACTACGCAACCTGCAAAAGGTCTTCTCATCTAGAGGCTTGGTAAAGATATCGGCTAGCTGGTTCTCGGTGCTAACATGAAACACTTCGATATCTCCCTTTTGCTGGTGGTCTCTCAAAAAGTGATGCCGGATGTCTATGTGCTTTGTGCGGCTGTGCTCAACAGGATTTTCCACCATGCGGATAGCACTCTCATTGTCACATAGGAGTGGGACTTTGCTCAGATTGTAGCCAAAGTCCCAGAGGGTTTGCCTCATCCAAAGTAGTTGCGCGCAACACTGTCCTGCGGCAACATACTCGGCCTCAGCGGTGGATAGGGCAACGGAGGTTTGTTTCTTAGAGTTCCACGACACCAGGGACCTTCCTAAGAATTGGCACGTCCCTGATGTACTCTTCCTATCGACCTTACATTCAGCATAGTCGGAATCTGAGTATCCAACCAAGTCAAAGGTAGACCCCTTTGGATACCAGAGCCCGAAGCAAGGCGTAGCAACCAAATATCTTAGAATTCGCTTCACCGCCACTAAGTGACACTCCTTAGGATCGGATTGAAATCTAGCACACATGCGTACGCTAAGCATAATATCCGGTCTACTAGCACATAAATAAAGTAAGGACCCTATCATTGACCGGTATGCTTTTTGATCAACGGACTTACCTCCTTTGTTGAGGTCAGTGTGTCCGTCGGTCCCCATCGGAGTCTTTGCGGGCTTGGCGTCCTTCATCCCAAACCGCTTTAGCAGATCTTGCGTGTACTTCGTTTGGGAGATGAAGGTGCCGTCCTTGAGTTGCTTCACTTGGAACCCAAGGAAATAGTTCAACTCGCCCATCATCGACATCTCAAATTTCTGCGTCATCACCCTGCTAAACTCTTCACAAGACTTTTGGTTAGTAGAACCAAATATTATGTCATCGACATAAATTTGGCACACAAACAAATCACCATCACATGTCTTAGTAAAGAGAGTTGGATCGGCTTTCCCAACCTTGAAAGCATTAACAATTAGAAAGTCTCTAAGGCATTCATACCATGCTCTTGGGGCTTGCTTAAGTCCATAGAGCGCCTTAGAGAGCTTACACACGTGGTCGGGGTACTGTTCATCCTCGAAGCCAGGGGGTTGCTCCACGTACACCTCCTCCTTGATCGGCCCGTTGAGGAAAGCGCTCTTCACATCCATTTGGTACAACCTGAAAGAATGGTGAGCGGCATATGCTAGCAAGATGCGAATTGACTCTAGCCTAGCCACAGGAGCAAACGTCTCCTCAAAGTCCAAACCTGCGACTTGGGCATAACCTTTTGCCACAAGTCGAGCCTTGTTCCTTGTCACCACCCCGTGCTCGTCCTGTTTGTTGCGGAACACCCACTTGGTTCCCACAACATTTTGCTTGGGACGAGGCACCAGTGTCCAAACTTCATTGCGCTTGAAGTTGTTGAGTTCCTCCTGCATGGCCAATACCCAATCCGGATCTAGCAAGGCCTCCTCTACCCTGAAAGGCTCAATAGAAGAGACAAAAGAGTAATGCTCACAAAAATTAACTAATCGAGATCGAGTAGTTACTCCCTTGCTAATATCACCCAGAATTTGATCGACTGGATGATTCCTTTGAATCATCGCTCGAATTTGGGTTGGAGGTGCCGGTTGCGCTTCTTCCTCCATCACATGTTCATCTTGTGCTCCCCCTTGATCACACGCCTCCTGTTCATGAACCTGTTCATATAGATGCCCAAACGGGCGGCCCGGCCCGGCACGGCACGGGCCCGTTAGGCCCGACGGATAATCGGGCCGTGCCCGACCGGCCCGCGTGCCGCAGCCACGGCCCAAGCACGGCACGCCGGCCTGGTAGTCGTGCCGGGCCAGCCCGTTAACCGGCCACGCTCTCCTGTTAAATGGGAAAAAATAGCAAAAACTGTGTATGGACGAGGATTTGAACCCGCGCCCTCCCTCCAACAGGCTGAACGCACTAACTGAAACAGACTAACCAGTAGAACTCTAGTGTATTTGTTGTAAATGTTGAATATAAAATGTAAATATATATATACTATGTTTTATAAAATAAAAAACATATAATCGTGCCGGGCCGGGCCGGCACTACGGGCCGAGCCAGCGGCCCAAGCACGGCACGGTTCTCGTGTCGGGCCTAGCCCGGCACTATTAAACGGGCCGTGCTTCGGGCCGGCCCGTTAGGCACGGCCCATTTGGCCATCTATACCTGTTCATCGTCTTGAGTTGGGGGATGCACCGTTGTTGAGGAAGAAGGTTGATCTCGTCCATCTTGTTCCTGTGGCCGCACTTCTCCAATCGCCATGGTTCGTATAGCGGCCGTTGGAACATCTTCTTCATCTACATCATCACAATCAACAACTTGCTCTCTTGGAGAGCCATTAGTCTCATCAAATACAACGTCGCTAGAGACTTCAACCAAACCCGATGATTTGTTGAAGACTCTATACGCCTTTGTATTTGAGTCATAACCTAACAAAAACCCTTCTACAGCTTTGGGAGCAAACTTAGAACTTCTACCTTTCTTCACTAGAATGTAGCATTTGCTCCCAAATACACGAAAGTAAGATACATTGGGTTTGTTACCGGTTAGTAGCTCATACGAAGTCTTCTTGAGGAGGCGATGAAGGTAGACCCTGTTGATGGCGTGGCAAGCTGTGTTCACGGCTTCCGACCAAAAGCACTCGGGGGTCTTGAACTCTCCAAGCATCGTCCTCGCCATATCAATGAGTGTCCTGTTTTTCCTCTCTACCACACCATTTTGCTGTGGTGTGTAGGGAGCGGAGAACTCGTGCTTGATCCCTTCCTCAAGGAACTCCTCCACTTGAAGGTTCTTGAACTCGGAGCCGTTGTCGCTCCTTATCTTCTTCACCTTGAGCTCAAACTCATTTTGAGCTCTCCTGAGGAAGCGCTTGAGGGTCCCTTGGGTTTCAGACTTATCCTGCAAAAAGAACACCCAAGTGAAGCGGGAAAAGTCATCAACAATAACTAGACCATACTTACTCCCTCCTATGCTCAGATAGGCGACAGGTCCGAAGAGGTCCATATGCAGCAGCTCCAGGGGTCTTGAAGTGGTCATTACATTCTTGCTGTGATGCGCTCCTCCCACTTGTTTACCTGCTTGACAAGCTGCACAAGGTCTATCTTTTTCGAATTGCACGTTAGTCAAACCTATCACGTGTTCTCCCTTTAGAAGCTTGTGAAGGTTCTTTATCCCCACATGTGCTAAGCGGCGATGCCACAGCCAGCCCATGCTAGTCTTAGCTATTAAGCATGCATCTAGACCGGCCTCTTCTTTTGCAAAATCAACTAAATAAAGTTTGCCGTCTAATACACCCTTAAAAGCTAGTGAACCATCACTTCTTCTAAAGACAGACACATCTACATTTGTAAATAGACAGTTATACCCCATGTTGCATAATTGACTAACAGATAGCAAATTATATCCAAGAGACTCTACTAGAAACACATTAGATATGGAGTGCTCATTAGAAATTGCAATTTTACCTAACCCTTTTACCTTGCCTTGATTCCCATCACCGAATATAATTGAATCTTGGGAATCCTTATTCTTGACGTAGGAGGTGAACATCTTCTTCTCCCCCGTCATATGGTTTGTGCATCCGCTATCAATAATCCAGCTTGAACCCCCGGATGCATAAACCCGCAAGGCAAATTTAGGCTTGGGTCTTAGGTACCCAACTCATGTTGGGTCCTATAAGGTTAGTGCAAATATCCTTAGGGACCCAAATGCAAGTTTTGTCTCCCTTGCATTTTGCCCCTAACTTCCTAGCAATTATTTTCCTATCCTTTCTACAAATAGCAAAGGAAGCATTTAAAGCACAATAAATTGTAGAAGGTTCATTCACTACTTTCCTAGGAATATTAACAACATTCCTTCTACCACCATTTCTATCATGCACATATGAAGAACTAGAAGCAAACATAGCATGAGAAAAATCATCGTAAGCATTATAACTCCTATAAGCATTTCTAGTTTGTCTCCTATCATGATACAAAAAGGCATGGTTCTTTTTAGCACTAGTAGCCATAGGGGCCTTCCCTTTCTCCTTAGCGGGAATGAGAGCCTTATGGCTTGTTAAGTTCTTGGCTTCCCTCTTGAAGCCAAGTCCATCCTTAATTGAGGGGTGTCTACCGATCGTGTAGGCATCCCTTGCAAATTTTAGTTTATCAAATTCATTCTTGCTAGTCTTAAGTTGAGCATTAAGACTAGCCAATTCATCATTAAGCTTGGAAATTGAAACTAGGTGTTCACTACACGCATCAATGTCAAAATCTTTACACCTAGTACAAATTACAACATGTTCTACACAAGAATTAGATTTATTTGCAACTTCTAATTTAGCATTTAAATCATCATTAAAACTCTTTAACTTAGCAATAGTTTCATGACAAGTAGATAGTTCAAAAGAAAGCATTTCATTTCTCTTAATCTCTAATGCAAGTGATTTTTGTGCTTCTACAAATTTGTCATGTTCTTCATACAACAAATCCTCTTGCTTTTCTAAAAGCCTATTCTTATCATTCAAGGCATCAATCAATTCATTAATTTTATCTATCTTAGATCTATCTAAGCCCTTGAACAAGCATGAATAATCTATGTCATCATCATCACTAGACTCATTATCACTAGAAGAAGCATAAGTGGAGTCTTGAGTACTCACCTTCTTCTCCCTTGCCATAAGGCATGTGTGATGCTCGTTGGGGAAGAGGGATGACTTGTTGAAGGCAGTGGCGGCGAGTCCTTCATTGTCGGAGTCGGAGGAGGAGCAATCCGAATCCCACTCCTTGCCTAGATGTGCTTCGCCCTTTGCCTTCTTGTATGCCTTCTTCTTCTCCCTCTTGCTCCCTTGTTCCTGGTCACTTTCATTATCGGGACAGTTAGCAATAAAATGACCAAGCTTACCGCATTTGAAGCATGAGCGCTTCTCCTTTGTCTTGGTCTTGCTTGGTTGTCCCTTGCGACCTTTAAGCGCTGTCTTGAAGCGCTTAATGATGAGGGCCATCTCCTCATTATTTAGCCCGGCCACCTCAACTTGCGCCACCTTGCTTGGTAGCGCCTCCTTGCTCCTTGTTGCCTTGAGAGCAATGGGTTGAGGCTCATGGATTGGACCATTCAATGCGTCGTCCACGTACCTTGCCTCCTTGATCATCATTCGCCCGCTTACAAATTTTCCAAGAACTTCTTCGGGTGACATCTTGGTGTACCTAGGATTTTCACGAATATTGTTCACCAAATGAGGATCAAGAACGGTAAAGGACCTTAGCATTAGGCGGACGACGTCGTGGTCCGTCCATCGCGTGCTTCCGTAGCTCCTTATTTTGTTGATAAGGGTCTTCAGCCTGTTGTAAGTTTGGGTTGGCTCTTCTCCCCTTATCATTGCGAATCGTCCAAGCTTGCCTTCCACCAACTCCATTTTAGTGAGCATGGTGATGTCGTTCCCCTCGTGAGAGATTTTGAGGGTGTCCCATATCTGCTTGGCGTTGTCCAAGCCGCTCACCTTATTGTACTCTTCCCTGCACAAAGATGCTAATAGAACAGTAGTAGCTTGTGCATTTCTATGGATTTGTTCATTTATAAGCATAGGGCTATCCGAGCTATCAAATTTCATTCCATTCTCTACAATCTCCCATATGCTTGGATGGAGAGAGAATAAGTGACTACGCATTTTGTGACTCCAAAATCCGTAGTCTTCCCCATCGAAGTGTGGAGGTTTGCCAAGAGGAATGGAAAGCAAATGCGAATTCGAACTATGTGGAATACGAGAATAATCAAATGAAAAGTTCGAATTGACCGTCTTCCTGTAGTCGTTGTCGTCGTCCTTTTGGGAAGAGGTAGACTCATCGCTATCGTCGTAGTAGACGATCTCCTTGACGCGCCTTGTCTTCTTCTTCTTCCCGTCTTTGCGCTTGTGGCCCGAGCCCGAGTCATTGGACTTGTCATCCCTTGGCTCGTTGACGAAGGACTCCTTCTCCTTGTCGTTGATCACGATTCCCTTCCCCTTAGGATCCATCTCTTCGGGCGATTAGTCCCTTCTTGAAGAGAACGGCTCCGATACCAATTGAGAGCACCTAGAGGGGGGGGGGGTGAATAGGTGATCCTGTAAAAACTTAAACTTATAGCCACAAAAACTTGTTAAGTGTTAGCACAATGATTGCCAAGTGGCTAGAAAGGAGTCTCAGTAAAACACAATACCACAAGAGATCAAACACAGAGATGACACAATGGTTTATCCCGTGGTTCGGCCAAGACCAACGCTTGCCTACTCCACGTTGTGGCGTCCCAACGGACGAGGGTTGCAATCAACCCCTCTCAAGCGGTCCAAAGACCAACTTGAATACCACGGTGTTTTGCTTTGCCTTTCAATATCCCGTTTGCGAGGAATCTCCACAACTTGGAGCCTCTCGCCCTTACACTTAAGATTCACAAAGAAATACGGAGTAAGGGAGAAACTAGCAACGCACACAAGACTCAAAACCAGAGCAACAGCACGCACACAAGTCGCAACAAGAGCTCGCAACACAACTCAATGAGTCCACAACTCAACAAGAGCTCTAGATGCTATCACAATGAACCAAATGCGTGGAATCGATGTCTTGGTGCTTAGGAATGTTGTAGGAATGCTTGATATGCTCCTCCATGCGCCTAGGGGTCCCTTTTATAGCCCCAAGGCAGCTAGGAGCCGTTGAGAGCAATTCTGGAAGGCTGATCTTGCCTTCTGTCTTCGGGCGCACCGGACAGTCCGGTGCACACCGGACACTGTCCGGTGCCCGATTTCTTTCCTTAAACGGCGCAGCCGACCGTTGCAGATCTGGGAGCCGTTGGCGCACCGGACAGTCCGGTGCACACCGGACAGTCCGGTGCCCCCTTCCGACCGTTGGCTCGGCCACGTGTCGCGCACGGATTCCGCGGCCAACCGTTGGCCCGGCCGACCGTTGGCTCACCGGACAGTCCGGTGCACACCGGACAGTCCGGTGAATTTTAGCTGTACGCCGTCGGCGAATTCCCGAGAGCGACCACTTCGCTCGAGGCAGCCTGGCGCACCGGACACTGTCCGGTGCACCACCGGACAGTCCGGTGCTCCAGACCAAACAGCCTCTTGGCTGTACACAGCCAACTTTTCTTTGACTCGATTTCTCCTGTTTCAAGCACTTAGACACAATACATTAGTCTTCAAAACAATGTACTAAGGCTTAGAAACATACCTTTACTCTTGATTTGCACTTTGTCCATCCAAGGGTATAAATTCACATTTAAGCACTTGTGTTGGCACTTAATCACCAAAATACTTAGAAATGGCCCAAGGGCACATTTCCCTTTCACGTTGCCGATCTCGTCTTTCTTCGTGCTGCTGCTGGAGGAGCTTGGCCTCCAACCTCGGCACTTCACGCCCTGCTTCATCCTTCAGGCGGCCATCATTGCCTACCTCCACAAGATGTCCGTGGGGGTGATGGTTCTTCCTCCAGCATTCGGTTTCAAGGATGTTCATCAGCCTTGCGGAGGTGGAAAGCGAGTTGAGCTGTGGCTCCATTTTTCGCGTGAGCTTCACTAGTGCCTCATGGTATACCGCCATGAACTGGTCTAGCTCCAACTCCATGGGGTGGGAAGCAAGCCGAGCTGCGGCTCCATCTCTTTGGCTTTGATGGCTTCGGTGCCGCCTCCAATAGTGACCGCTGGCCTGGCTGCTGAAGACGCCACCCAGGAGGTCGTACAAGATGTCGCGGAGATGGTCATACCTGTAGACATATGGCTAGGGTCCCGCTTGAAGGCGGATGTAATAACTTTGTTTTTGTAAGATACTTTTGGGAACTATCAATTAAATAGCTCTTATCTGTATGATGCTTGTTCTTGTTGTGTGTGGCATTGTTGACTCCTCCCTGGTACTTGGCCCCCCTGGGATGTAGGCTCGACGTGTCGAGGCTGGATACCAGCATATCTAAAAGAGTTGGCAACGACCCCTAGGAGGCAGCCTCGACTGGGACCTGGACATGAACACAGCTTCGGCTAGGGAGCGTTAGTAGCACACTCATAGGACCCATCGCCTGATACTAGCCATCCTTTGATACAGGCACATGACCTCAAGGATTTAGTCTGGGAAGCCAAGTTGTGTGCTTGGACCCCTTGACCGCGGTTCTAGATACTAGGACACCCGTCGCAGAGTGGTGGAGTGTGCAGGCTTACGGTACTGGACCAGGCTAAGCGGCTACACGTCTCCAGACCACCCCAGGAGACAAGCGTTCATTCTCTAGAACCGGACCCTAGGTTACCGGACCCACATGACTATAGCTCCAAATACTAGGGTACCCATCACAGAGTGGTGGAGTGTGCAGGCCTAGGGAACGGGACCGGGCTAAGCGGCTACGCAGCTCCGGACCACTCCATGGAACGAGCTCCCGTTCTCCAGAGCCGGCCCCAGGCTGCTGGACCCTCCTGCTTTCTCAGAGGGGTCCTAAACTGCAAGCCTAGCTTACTAAATTCGGATGTCATCATGTTAGCAGAGATGGGAACCGTATGAGTGGGTTAGATAAAAATAATATCCAGACACTGCGGGATAAAACCATGGTGCAGGAGGATAAAGTTATCATAGAAGCACATCTAGGGGGGTAAATCTTCTCTTTATAACTTGACATGCATGGGTGCAGACCAACCGACTGGGCTTATGAGGGCGGACCTCACCGGGCTGGCGTGCACGTATGCACAACCTAGTTACAAAAGGGAGAAAAACTCGACCCCTCAGACTTGCTCCTATGGATAGAACTTACGGAGATGCTCCATGCTCCAGGGGGCAGGTACTCCAGCTGTAGCAAGGTGGTTTCCCCCAGGTCGGCATATTTCCATCACCTTGAAGGGTCCTTCCCAGCTGGGGGGGAGGGAGATTGCGGACCCCTTCTTGGTTCTGTACTCGCCGTAGGACTAGGTCCCGACCCGGGGCTCCCTACTATGCACGGACCATTGGTGGTAACGCCTGAGCGCCTGGCTGCCATGTGCATTTCTGGTCGCCGCCTGCCATCTGCGTTCGTTGATAGGGTCCACGTCCTCGCGCTGTAGCAGTTCCTGCATAGATCCATCAAAAGATTGGACCCGTGGGGAGTCCAAAAGGATTTCCGGGGGAAGGCAGGCTTCAGCCCTGTAGACCAGGGAGTACGGGATCCCGCCGGTGGCCCGTCTAGTTGTCGCCACGGAAGTCGGAGTCCCCGGTGAAAACATCTTTCAGGACCCCCTCGGATGACTGATACCTGAGGTCCCGTTCAGCTGCGGCCACCTCGCCGTCGTTGACTCTTTCCTTGCCAGGTCTGCGACGAGGTGGGGAGCCGTCCTTGGAAGACTGCTCGCGCCGCTCGCCGACGCGCTTGGTGAGCTCGATGATCTCACGACATTCTGCGGCGCTGTGGCGACCGTTGGGGTGTACAGGGCATGAGCCGCTGTTACCCCTCTACGGCCGTGGGCGCTTGTTACGCTTGTTCTGGCCCCCAGTCGCAGCTGCGACAACCAGAGCGACAGAATGCGGCTTCTCGTCGCTGTGGTTTTTCTTCTTTTTCTTTTTGCCGTCCTGAGCGACAGCACCCGAGCCACCCGTCTGGGCAACTCCAGTTTGTGGTGCCGAGTGCCATGCACGGCCCTCGGTGGCTCTGGCGCACTTGTCTGCCAGAGCGAAGAGTGTGGTGATAGTTTCCACGTCGTGCATGGCTAACTTCTCCAATATTTTTTCATCATGTACCCCCTGGAAGAAAGCAGTGATGATGGAAGCATCGGTGATACGAGGTATGGCGCCCCGTACCCTGGTGAAGCGGGAGATAAACGCTCAGAGAGTTTCCCCGGGCTCCTACCTCACTGCGTGGAGGTGGGCCTCCACACTGTGTTGTTGGTAGGCACTGGCGAAGTTCGCTGTGAACTGCGCACAGAGCTCCTCCCAGGAGTAGATCGATCCTGGGGCAAGATTCATGAGCCAAGTCCGGGCAGGCCCAGACAAGGCGACATGAAAATATGTTTCCATCATGACGGTGTTTCCGCCTGCTACTGTGATGGCGGTGACGTACACCTACAGGAATTCCGACGGGTTTGACGTACCATCGTATTTCTCTAGCAGGTGCGGCCGGAACTTGGATGGCCAGGATGCCGCACGGAGATGATCCTCGAGTGCGGCGCAGCCCACACCGGCCAAAGGTACACCCGCCTGGAACCGAACGCCTATTAGGGTTTCCAGTGCTACTGCAGCAAAGTCTTGATCGAGGTTGCGACCCTCGATGTTTAGCCGGCGCTCACGCGCCCTTTCTAGAGAGACTTGAGCGTCTTCGCGACCCTCGAAGTTTTGTCGGCGCTCCCACGCCCTCTCCAGAGAGACCCGGGCATCCTCTCCCGCACGCCTGCGGTTGAGCTCTGCCTGGAGGTCGTCGGTTTGTGCACCCCTCACCGAGGGTGAGCACACAGACGCCGTCACCTCATGTTGGCGTCGGGATGACCGCAGCCTAGACCTGGTCAAGCTAGAGTGTGCCATACCGAGCAGTCGGTCGACGTCGTCACGCCACTACTTCATGGCCCCCGGTGAGGCCGTGGAGCTTGGAGGGTGGCGCAGCAACTCCCTGGCCGCAGACAACGCCCCCCGGAGCAGCCCTCGACGGAGTCTGGGATGTCTGCGCAGTTGTATGCTGCTGTGTAGCGTGCACAACAGCAGTGCCCGACACCGGGTGGTTGGGAACCCATGGCATGGAAGAAGCAGCTTCCTCCTCCACTAGGAAATCCTCCAAAGTCTCGGCGTGGTGCTCAACGATTTGCACCATCATGCTGAGCAAGAAAACAAGTAGAAACCTAAAGCCTACCCCCTACCTTGGCGCGCCAAATGTCGGAGAGGAAATTCTCCGGCTGGGTGGCGGAACGCACCCGCCCTAAATCCTAAGATGAGGAGGGGCCTAAGCGTTTTGCTTGTCTACTAAGCGATGAACGAACACAAGAACACACAAGGGGTTAGAGTGGTTCGGGCCGCCGGAGTGTAACACCCCACTCCACTGTGTGATGTATTGAGCTTGAGAGCTTGTATGAACTTGTGATCCTAAGCTGGGTCTGAGTGTGTCTGCGTCTTGTAACGTTGCGGTATAGCTAAAGGGGGGCACATACAAGGGTGCTGAGCCCCGACATGCGGGCCAAGGGACATAACGGATGTAATACTTGAAGCAACTAATGCTGGTCGCCAGTGCAATCTCCTTGTGCCCTGATATCCGCGGTTTGCGTAGTATTGGCGTGCAGCGGAAGCTTCCCTGGCAATGTACGAGTGATGATGAGCACAATGTATGCCGCAGCACGGGCGTACTACTTGCCACCAGAGTGGACGAGCATGCCGCCTTCAGGATGGCCTGGTCGCCGCCCGTCAGTAGAGTGGACAGGGCTCATTTAATGCTGAGGCAGCACATCACTTGTCAGTGGGGTAGACAGGGCGCTTTTAATGCTGAGGCGGCACATCACCTGCCAGTTGACAGGCGGCGCACCTCATCCGCAATAAATGCGCGTGGCCCAGAGGCCTCATGCCAGGCTCCGCCCGTTGGCTTATGTCACAGGCAGCTGGCCACATGGCAGCATCGGGACTTCACCTGAGCGGGGAGCAAAGGCGTACGTAATATGGTCTAGACACATGTCGGCTCCGGACCCCCGCCTGTTCTTGATTAAGGTCCGGGTACTCCTTCTCCTAGAATCCCGGGATCTTGTTGTGAGTGACCTGGACCCCACACAGGGAGGTCCGGGACCCGTCCCGGGGGTCCAGCCTATACTCGCAGAGGTCCTAGACCCTGCCCAGAGGTCCAGCCTATGTATCCAGGGGTCCGACACTTTCCCGTGGGGGTCCGGACCCACTGTTGACACCATGGAGTATATCGTGTCCTCCAGCCACGTGGCGGCCCCAGTGCTGCCCACGTGGTGGGGTCAGGCGCTGTTTGCCATGTGGCTAGAGGAAGCCATATGGACTCCGCGCCTTCACACTGTAGTAAGGGGTACCCCTGATTCAGGGTACCAACACATGTGATGTGCTGCACTCCGAAATTGTCCCTTTTTTGGACAGCCTCGGGGTGACTGATGGTGTGGTATTTGTGTCCACCATGATGTGCTCGTATAGAATTTCGACTGCATAACCTTGTTGTTCTCTGCTGCACCAAACCAGACGTGTAGTGGAGAGCAGCGAGGTTATGCTGCTAAAAATTTTGTTCGAGCATATCATGGTGGTCACGAATACCACACTCCATTGGCCATCCTTGGAAGGGTATATGACCTATCAATTACCTATAAATGTAGGTCATGATGCATAGAAACCTGAATGTCTCGTGCACATTTTTTACTCGTACACAGATGCAATAATGGGTGATAGTCATGATTGGATGTATGAAGGTTTCAAGAAGGGTGGGTGCCACACAAGTGAATGATTTGGCAAAACTCAGGAGTTTCTGGACCGTGCAACTGCTTTGTCACAAATAGATAATATTAGATGTCCATGCAACAAATGCAGAAATATGACGAGTCACAATAAGGAGCAGGTCACACTACACATGTGCTTGCACAGTTTCGTGCTAGGCTATAAGGTTTGGTATCTTCACAGGGAGTCACACCTTGAACGAGAGGCACATATAGAAGTTGATGATAATGAAGATGTTGATAGAATGGACTAGATACTTGAGGATCTGTAGCCTGAGTTGGCCCCAAGAGCACATATATATGTTATGTGTGCTGTTGTGTATAAATTTGTCGGCGTTCCGAGACCGGGGGGTCCCTTGGGCCGACGAGTGAGTGTCGCTGCGTGCCCCAGCCCAGAAGGGTCGAGCGCGAGGGCGAGCGCGAAGGGGGGAGAGCAAGGCGGCCGGTGACCGGCGTGAGAGAGGTGGGAATCCCGCGGCCTTCGTGTTCGTCCCGCGCCCAGGTCGGGTGCGCTTGCAGTAGGGGGTTACAAGCGTCCACGCGGGTGAGGGAAGCGAGCGGCTCCAAGCGAGCGCCTGTCTCGTCCTCGTCCCCGCGCGGCCAACCCTCCCTAAGAGGGCCCTGGTCCTTCCTTTTATAGGCGTAAGGAGAGGATCCGGGTGTACAATGGGGGGTGTAGCAGAGTGCTACATGTCTAGCGGGGGAGAGCTAGCGCCCTAAGTACATGCCGATGTGGCAGCCGGAGAGATTTTGGCACCCAGCTGGTGTGATGTCGTGGCCATCGGAGGAGCGATGGAGCCTGGCGGAGGGACAGCTGTCGGAGCGGTTGGGCCCTTGCTGACGTCCTCTTGCTTCCGTAAGGGGGCTGAGAGCCGCCGTCGTCACAGGGTATGCGGGGCGCCATCATTGCCTATCTGCCGAAGCGAGCCAGACGGGACACCGGTCTTGTTTCCTGCGGCCCGAGTCAGCTCGGGGTAGGGCGATGATGGCGCCTCCTGTTGACGTGGCTGGTCTGCGCCCTAGGTTGGGCGATGTGGAAGCTCCTCCGAAGCCGAGGTCGAGTCTGTCTTCCGTGGCCGAGGCCGAGTCCGAGCCCCTGGGTCGGGCGAGGCGGAGGTCGTCGGCTGAGGCCAGGGCGGAGTCCGAGCCCTGGGTCAGGCGGAGCGGAGTTCGCCGTCTTCCGGGGCTGAGCCCGAGTCCGAGCCCTGGGTCGGGCGGAGCGGAGTTCGTCGTCTTCCGGGACTTAGCCCGAGTCCGAGCCCTGGGTCGGGCGGAGCGGAGTTTCCTGTGGTGCCTTCTGCAGGACCTGACTGCCTGTCAGTCTCACTCTGTCAAGTGGCACTGTAGTCGGTGTGGCGCAGGCGGCGCTGTCCTTCTGTCAGGCCGGTCAGTGGAGCGGCGAAGTGACGGCGGTCACTTCGGCTCTGCCGGGGGGCGCACGTCAGGATAAAGGTGTCAGGCCCCCTTTGCATTAAATGCTCCTGCGATTTGGTCGGTCGGTGCGGCGATTTAGTCAGGGTTGCTTCTTAGCGAAGGCAGGGCCTCGGGCGAGCCGGAAATATGTTCACCGTCGGAGGGGGGCCTCGGGCGAGACGGAAATCCTCCGGGGTCGGCTGCCCTTGTCCGAGGCTAGGCTCGGGCGAGGCGTGATCGAGTCGCTCGAACGAACTGATCCCTGACTTAATCGCAACCATCAGGCCTTAGCAGCTTTATGCCGATGGGGGTTACCAGCTGAGAATTAGGAGTCTTGAGGGTACCCCTAATTATGGTCCCCGACAGTAGCCCCCGAGCCTCGAAGGGAGTGTTAGCACTCGCTTGGAGGCTTTCGTCACACTTTTTTGCAAGGGGACCAGCCTTTCTCGGTTGCATTTTGTTCCGGTGGGTGCGCGCGAGCGCACCCGCCGGGTGTAGCCCCCGAGGCCTCGGAGGAGTGGTTTCACTCCTTCGAGGTCTTAATGCCTTGCGTAATGCTTCGGCTGGTCTAGTGGTTCCCTCATGCGAGCTGGCCGTAGCCCGGGTGTACGGTCGGGTCCCAAGTTCTCGGGCTGGTATGTTGACGCTGTCAAGGTTCGGCCGGAGCCGGGTTTGCGAGAGCAGCCCCCGAGCCTCTGCACAGGGCGAGAGGGCGATCAGGGACAGACTCGGCTTTTTTACATACGCCCCTGTGTCGCCTTTCCGCAAGGAGGAGGGGGGGAAAGCGCCATGTTGCCCTCGATGGGCGCCGAACATGGTGTCTCCGGTGAGCTGCAAGCGGGTAATCCGAGTGGACGTCCGTGCCCCGTTCATTAGGGGTCGGCTAGGGGCCCAGAGGCAAGCCCAAAAGTACCTGCGGGTGATCTGCCGGACCCGGTCCCCTGGCGACGGGGTCCGAGGGCTCCATGCCTCCCTCTGATGGGATTCCGTTACAAGATCGCTCCCGCTAGTCTCGGAAATGTCCTAGGGTACCTCGGGAGCGCAGCCCGAGCCTTGGTTATGTATCGAACGTACCCATGGTCATCCCTCGCTCGGCGTCTGAGGCGGCTGTGAACCCTTCGGGGGCCAGCCTTCGAACCCCTGATCAGTAATGGGCGTGGAGCCCGAGTAGCCTGAGGCGGCCGTAGAACCCTTCAGGGGGCCGGCCTTCGAACCTCTGACCAGTAGTGGGTGTTGGGCCCACGCGATCTGAGGCGACTGTCGAACCCTTCGAGGGGCCAGCCTTCGAACCTCTGATCAGTAGGGAGGCTCGGAGCCTGATTCCTTCTGGGGGAAGGATCCTTTTCGGGGTATCCCCCTTTCCCGGTCCCTGTTGCAAGAGAGAGAGAGAAAGAGGAAAAAGGAAAAGGATACGAGATCGAACGATGCGGCGTACCTTTACTGACGCGGTCATTATGGCGAAGGCGAAGCGTCGCCCGCTTCTCCTGCCAGAGGCGCCGCCTGTCCCGCCGCGGAGTTAATGCGACAGTGCGAGTGGTTGGCGGGGCGGCCGTTGCGCGTGCGCGAGCCGTTCGAGGAACGGATCACGGGCGTGTTGTCTTCACGCCGTGAGAGGGGGTTCTCTTGCTGCCCCCGGATGGGACGTGAGCTTGGCTGACGACGTGACCGCTGCTCCCGCCCGCCTGCCACCGTCATTACTGCCGGCCCATTTTTGGCCGCATTGACTGCCGCGCCAGGCTGGCGCTGCTGGGTCGTGCGCTGGGTCGCCTCGAGTCGCGGTATTGGTTCCGCAGTCGAGGAGGCGCGGTGGTGGCGCAAGTGGCGGTGCAGTTGCTTGCATGAAGCATCCGGCGCGCCGGTTGCGTGACGCGTGGGCCTGGGCCTCCACGCTGGGCGTGTCGGGAGTCGGAGAAGCGCGTCCACTTGGCGCGGTTGCATGCCACCTGCATGGCTGCCCGCCCCTTTCGCCCGCTGGTCTGGGCAAAAGTGGAGGGTCACTTGTAACCGCTGGGCGGTCGTGCGCACCGCGCGTGGCAGCCTGGCTTCTTCTGCTCTGAGCCGGCTTGCATGACATGTGGGACCTAGCCCCCGCGCCGCAGGGGGGGGGACCTTGGAGTGTGTTGGAGAAGACTCAGCCGCGACGGTTGGGGACGCAAGTAGGGAGAGTCGCCTTTAAAAGGAGGGTGACCCCCTTCGGAAGGCGACCATGTCTTCGTGCTCCCTTATGCATCACGTCTTTCCATCTTCCAAGCCCCCGGATGGGGGATACCCGCCGTCTTTCCACCTCATCGTTGGAGGAACGCAACTCCGCGGGAGTTGGTACCTTTCAGCCATCGTTCGGCTTCAAGGATTTTCATCATGCCCGCGCGGCTGTACCCCCCCGCCGGCGGTCACCCAAGACGTTGACCACCAGCCCCTGGGTGGGGAGAAGCAAGCCGGGCTGCGATCTTGGTCCCACCCTCAGCTTCAAGGATGTTCATCATCCTCGCTGGGGTGGAGGCCGGGCTGAGCCGGAGCTCTACCTCCCGCGCGGGTTCGTGGGTCACCCTCTCCTGCGGCGTTCGAGGGAGAGGGCGCTCACTGGCCCTGCGGGCGGCCCGGACTTCGACAACGCGGGGCTGGTCGACGGCGGGCGTCGTCACCCCCAGCGTGTCGAGCTCGTCGGCTTGGCCCCCCGGTGGCCCCTCCTGCCGGAAGGCGGCTGCCGCGCCGTGTGCACGGGAGGACCGCCCAAGATGCCGCGCGCTGCTAGGGCGGCGTTCGTGTTCTAGGGTGGTCCTGCCTTTGCACCGGTATGGCACCTCCGCGCGGGGGTCGGTGCCCCACTCGTCCGGGAGGATTTGAGTGGGGATCTGCCGGAGGGCTAATGGCCCCTGCCGCCGGTGCCGAGGTGGAGGCGGCTCAAGAAGTCCCCGTCGCCGACGGGATCACCGCCACCATCCGCGCTTCGGGCCTCCGGCTCTTTGTACTTGTCCTCGCCCCTCGAGCGTCGGCGTGGGCGAGGGCAAGATTGCAGCAGCGCCCACCCTGAGGCCTGCGCCGCTGTAGTTCGGCCACCCGGAGCGGGGGTCGTTGTTGTCGCTGTCAGAGCGGGCGGCGGCGAGCCGCCCGTAAGTCTTCTGTTGCTCCACAGGCCCTCCCCCATCGAGTGGGGTTGTTCGTACCTGCGGAGGGGGAACCAGAGTTCCGTTTGTAATGGCACTTTGAATGCCAAGGTTTTTTGTTCATTGTGGCTGTCGAGGCCTGAACATGTATGTAATTTTGGCACGGAGCCGTGTTTTTTCCTCATTTTCGAGCACTAAGGCTCGCCTGTTGGTTGTCTGAACTGCTTCACCAAGCGTGAGTCGCCCCGTGTCAAGGTGACGAGTGAGGTATCCGTATCCCGGAGGCGTAGGAGTCCCTCGGCTCGGTCGGCCTTGTTGTCTGAGGCTTCTCTAGCTTAGTTAAAGGGACCCCTTGGCCGCTCTTCGATGAGCCGAGGCCAGGGGTAGCGATATCAGCATGAACAGGGGCAGAGTCGGCTCAAAAATGAAACCTGGTTGGCCGGAGCCTAGCCGGGTCGTCCGTTGGCGGGACCGACGCTGGAGTTGACTAGCCGAAGCCTCGGGTCGGGCGGGCGCCCTCTGAGGACGGCTGGCCGAGGCCCCGGGGCGACCGGCCGAGCCGCCTGCTCGGGCCAGATTCCCGGAGAAGACCCTGGCAGCGATTGCCCGGGTGTGGTGATGACGTCGTCCTTTAGAGCGGAGATCCTCGGACCGCGTCGCCGTCCGAGGCTAGGTCGGACCTCGCCAAGGGTGTCGTCGATGCCGAGGGTGCTACTGCCCCCTTCCAGCGTCAAGACCCGAGCCTGCAGGATCAGATTGTCTTGTAGCGTGTATCTCCTGCGGCCGCTGAGGCCAGAACACACCCTCGCTGTGTTGTAATGCTGCGTCTCTTTTCCTCTTGTTCCGAGTATCTGGACTTTTTTGTCGGTAACAGGGATGTTTGTGCGAG
The DNA here is from genome assembly GCF_902167145.1 of Zea mays. NCBI lineage: Eukaryota > Viridiplantae > Streptophyta > Magnoliopsida > Poales > Poaceae > Zea > Zea mays. The sequence goes on from NC_050098.1 coordinate 144,836,369, forward strand.
CGAGAGTTGCTTCTCGCGGAAGGTGATGAGTGAGGTATCCGTATCCCGGAGGCGTAGGAGTCCCTCGGCTCGGTCGGCCTTGCCACTTACGCGCACTTTTACCCGTCCATGAGGCTCTGTCACCGACTCAGTCGAGAAGGCTCGAAGGATCGCTTCGGCAGAAGAACTTCCGAACGTGAAGACTTGTTCGGTCCGCGGAACCACTTATCCGAACGTGAGTTACTTATCGCAGAAGGTGATGAGTGAGGTATCCGTATCCCGGAGGCGTAGGAGTCCCTCGGCTCGGTCAGCCTTGGCTGCTTACGTGTACTCCGTCGTTTTTAGGATCCACTTTTCGAAGTAGTCAAGAAGCACGAAAGATATTCTGGCAGAATAGATCTTTTTTCGAGGAAAATTTCGATGCAGAGGGGGTTGCCCCCCTTTTAGCCCCCGAGGGAGGGTCGGGCTTTGCCGAGGCGAGGCCGACCCTTCATTGATGACTAAACTTTGCGTGGGTGCGAGGTATATGAACGACTTGAAAATATCTTAAGGGTAGAAGCGACGTAGTTGTTGGATGTTCCAAGCGTTGCCGTAGACCTCGCCTTGGCTGTTGGCCAGCTTGTACGTTTCAGGCTTCAGAACCTTGGCGATGACAAGCGGCCTTTCCCGGGGGTGCGTGTAGCCCCCGGGTGCCCCCAGCAAGGGCTCGGGGGGCTGTGCGATGGTCGCGATATTCTCCGAGTTGGCTTCGATGCCCCGCTTGGAGATGATGAACCCCAAGACCATGCCCTGGGGCACCCCGAGGACCCACCTTTCGGGGTTGAGCTTGACGCTTTTCGCCTCTTTTATGGACTTCGCCGCCATTAGCTTGTGGATCTCCTCGCCTATCGCTCTGCGCTTCTCCTCGTTGAATCGGCGCAGAGACTATTTGATGGGTCGGGCTCTGGCCCGAATATCCAGCGAGTGCTCGGTGACATCCCTCGGTATGCCGGGCATGTCTGAGGGACTCCACGCGAAGACGTCGGCGCTCGCGCGGAGGAAGTCGGCGAGCACTGCTTCCTATTTGGGATCGAGCCCGGAGCCGATCCGGATTTGCTTGGAGACGTCGCCACTGGGGTCGAGGGGGACGACCTTAACCGTCTCCACTGGCTCGAAGTTGCCGGCGTGACGCTTCACGTCTGGCACCTCCTTAGAGAGGCTTTCCAGGTCGGCGATGAGGGCCTCGGACTCGGCGAGGGCCTCAGCGTACTCCACGCATTCCACGTCGCATTCGAACGCGTGTTTGTACGTGGGGCCGACGATGATGACCCCGTTGGGGCCCGGCATCTTGAGCTTCAGGTAGGTGTAGTTGGGGACGGCCATGAACTTCGCGTAGCATGGCCTTCCCAGTACCGCGTGGTAGGTTCCTCGGAACCCGACCACCTCGAACGTCAGAGTCTCCCTTCGGAAGTTGGAGGGCGTTCCGAAGCAGACGGGAAGGTCGAGTCGTCCGAGGGGCTGGACGCGCTTCCCGGGAATGATCCATTGAAAGGTGCAGCGCCTGCTCGGACGGAGGTCATATCAACACGCAGGAGCCTGAGGGTCTCGGCGTAGATGATGTTGAGGCTGCTGCCTCCGTCCATAAGGACCTTGGTGAGCCTGACGTCGCCGATGACGGGGTCGACGACGAGCGGGTATTTCCCCGGGCTCGGCACGTGGTCGGGGTGGTCGGCTTGGTCGAAGGTGATGGGCTTGTCGGACCAGTCTAGGTAGACTGGCGCCGCCACCTTTACCGAGCAGACCTCTCGGCGCTCTTGATTGCGGTGCCGAGCCGAGGCATTCGCCGCTTGCCCACCGTAGATCATGAAGCAGTCGCGGACCTCGGGGAACTCTCCTGCTTGGTGATCTTCCTTCTTGTCGTCATCGTGGGCCCTGCCACCCTCCGTGGGTGGCCCGGCCCTGTGGAAGTGGCGCCGAAGCATGACACACTCCTCAAGGGTGTGCTTGACAGGCCCCTGATGATAGGGGCACGGCTCCTTGAGCATCTTGTCGAAGAGGTTGGCACCTCCGGGGGGTTTCCGAGGGTTCTTGTACTCGGCGGCAGCGACAAGGTCTGCGTCGGCGGCGTCGCGTTTCGCTTGCGACTTCTTGCCTTTCTTCTTGGCGCCGCGCTGAGTAGACGCCTCGGGAGCATCTTCCGATGGGCGGCCCTGGGGCTGCTTGTCCTTTCGGAAGATAGCCTCGACCGCCTCCTGGCCAGAGGCGAACTTGGTGGCGATGTCCATCAGCTCGCTCGCCCTGGTGGGGGTCTTGCGACCCAACTTGCTCACCAGGTCGCGGCAGGTGGTGCCGGCGAGGAACGCGCCGATGACATCCGAGTCGGTGATGTTGGGCAGCTCGGTGCGCTGCTTCGAGAATCGCCGGATGTAGTCCCGGAGGGACTCTCCCGTCTGCTGCCGCTAGCTTCGGAGGTCCCAGGAATTCCCAGGGCGCACGTACGTGCCCTGGAAATTGCCGGCGAAGGCTTGGACTAGGTCGTCCCAGTTGGAGATCTGCCCCGGAGGCAGGTGCTCCAACCAGGCGCGAGCGGTGTCGGAGAGGAACAGGGGGAGGTTGCGGATGATGAGGTTGTCATCGTCCGTTCCACCCAGTTGGCAGGCCAGGCGGTAGTCCGCGAGCCACAGTTTCGGTCTCGTCTCCCCCGAGTACTTTGTGATAGTAGTCGGGGGTCGGAACCGGGTCGGGAACGGTGCCCGTCGGATGGCCCGGCTGAAGGCCTGCGGACCGGGTGGCTCGGGCGAGGGACTCCGATCCTCCCCGCTGTCGTAGCGTCCCCCACGCTTGGGGTGATAGCCTCGGCGCACCCTCTCGTCGAGGTGGGCCCGACGGTCGCGATGATTGTGCTCGTTGCCGAGGCGGCCCGGGGCCGCAGGCGCGGTGTTGCGCGTGCGCCCGGTGTAGACCGAGGCTTCCCGCATGAATCGGGAAGTCGCGGCATGAGGTTTCGAGGGGTATCCCTGCCTTCGGGAGGCAGAGCTCTCGGCCCGTCGGACCGCGGCGCCTTCCAGGAGATTCTTGAGCTCCCCCTGGATCCGCCGGCCCTCGGTGGTTGATGGCTCCGGCATCGCGCGGAGAAGCATCGCTGCTGCAGCCAGGTTCTGGCCGACCCCACTAGATGCGGGTGGTGGCCTGACCCTGACGTCGTCGGCGACGCGGTGCTGGAAACCCTGGGGCAGATGACGTATTTCTCCGGCCGGGGGTTGGCTCGCCCATGTCTGCCCGACGTCCCGGCGGATCGGCTCAAGCGCTCCTGCTCCCTCGTCGAGCCTGGCCTGCACCCCGCGGATTTGCTCGAGCTGTGGGTCATGGCCCCCCGCCTAAGCGGGGACCACAGCTAGCTCCCGTGGGATGTCAACACGGGGCACCGGCCTAAGGAGATCACCGTCCTTCGGCATGCCGAGAGGATTGCCTTCGGAGGGACCCCCTAGATCGACGTGGAAACATTCGCGGCTTGGGCCGCAGTCCTCATCGTCGAGGCTGCGGCTACCGTCAGAACAGTCGGAGAGGCAGTAGTCACATGCGGTCATGAAGTCCCGCAAGGCACTGGGGTTGCCAAGTCTAGAGAAATCCCAACAGATGCTGGGGTCGTCGTCTTCCTCGGACCCAGAGGGCCCGTAGGTCGAGACGTCCGTCAACCGGTCCCAAGATGACCGCATGCGAAACCCCAGAGGGTTTGGACTCGCCTCTACGAGAGCGTCCACCAAAGCAAGGTCGCTAGGCGGGTTGAGGCTGAATCCAAATGATGTGGGATGGGAATCGGTCGGTACCTCTTGGTCGACGAGTGGTGATGAAGTCACGTCGGGGACTGACTGCACCGTCGTCTCAGGTACGAGGGCGACGTCCAGCAAGCCTTTCGCAAGCGCGCTAGCGTCGTCCGCTTGCTCGGGATTGGCGTGTCGTGGGGAGACGGCGCTCGTCTTCGTCTCAAACGCGAAGTCGATACCCGGTGCGCCCCCCGTTGGGGTGCCGGCGCCGTCGACTTGCTCGACAGCCGACGAGGCGCCACCTCCTGCTTGGCCTTGGTTGCCCTGCCTTCCCCTCCGTCGGCGGGGAAGAAGGCGGGACGAGGTCGAAGGTTGTTCTTCCACCACGCGGGGAAGACGTCGTCGATTCCACCGCCGGTGGGCGGGCTGTCGGCCGCCATTGTCGTCGTCGCGCGGCGGGGGAAGGAGTATCATGTCGTAGCTGCCGTCGAAGGACATGAACTCAAGGCTCCCGAAACGGAGCACCGTCCCGGGTCGGAGAGGTTGCTGGAGACTGCCCATCTGGAGCTTGACGGGAAGCTGTTCGTCAACACGCAGCAGGCCCCTACCTGGCGCGCCAACTGTCGGCGTTCCGAGACCGGGGGGTCCCTTGGGCCGACGAGTGAGTGTCGCCGCGTGCCCCAGCCCAGATGGGTCGAGCGCGAGGGCGAGCGTGAAGGGGGGAGAGCGAGGCGTCCGGTGACCAGCGTGAGAGAGGTGGGAATCCCACGGCCTTCGTGTTCGTCCCGCGCCCAGGTCGGGTGCGCTTGCAGTAGGGGGTTACAAGCGTCCACGCGGGTGAGGGAAGCGAGCGGCTCCAAGCGAGCGCCTGTCTCGTCCTCGTCCCCGCGCGGCCAACCCTCCCTAAGAGGGCCCTGGTCCTTCCTTTTATAGGCGTAAGGAGAGGATCCAGGTGTACAATGGGGGGTATAGCAGAGTGCTACGTGTCTAGCGGGGGAGAGCTAGCGCCCTAAGTACATGCCGATGTGGCAGCCGGAGAGATTTTGGCACCCAGCTGGTGTGATGTCGTGGCCGTCGGAGGAGCGATGGAGCCTGGCGGAGGGACAACTGTCGGAGCGGTTGGGCCCTTGCTGACGTCCTCTTGCTTCCGTAAGGGGGCTGAGAGCCGCCGTCGTCACAGGGTATGCGGGGCGCCATCATTGCCTATCTGGCGGAGCGAGCCAGACGGGACACCGGTCTTGTTTCCTGCGGCCCGAGTCAGCTCGGGGTAGGGCGATGATGGTGCCTCCTGTTGACGTGGCTGGTCTGCGCCCTAGGTTGGGCGATGTGGAAGCTCCTCCGAAGCCGAGGTCGAGTCTGTCTTCCGTGGCCGAGGCCGAGTCTGTCTTCCGTGGCCGAGGCCGAGTCCGAGCCCCTGGGTTGGGCGAGGCGGAGGTCGTCGGCTGAGGCCAGGGCGGAGTCCGAGCCCTGGGGTCGGGCGAAGCGGAGTTCGTCGTCTTCTGGGGCTGAGCCCGAGTCCGAGCCCTGGGTCGGGCGGAGCGGAGTTCACCGTCTTTCGGGGCTGAGCCCGAGTCCGAGCCCTGGGTCGGGCGAATCGGAGTTCGCTGTCTTCCGGGACTTAGCTCGAGTCCGAGCCCTGGGTCGGGCGGAGCGGAGTTTCCTGTGGTGCCTTCTGCAGGACCTGACTGCCTGTCAGTCTCACTCTGTCAAGTGGCACTGCAGTCGGTGTGGCGCAGGCGGCGCTGTCCTTCTGTCAGGCCGGTTAGTGGAGCGGCGAAGTGACGGTGGTCACTTCGGCTCTGCCGGGGGGCGCACGTCAGGATAAAGGTGTCAGGCCACCTTTGCATTAAATGCTCCTGCGATTTGGTCGGTCGGTGCGGCGATTTAGTCAGGGTTGCTTCTTAGCGAAGGCAGGGCCTCGGGCGAGCCGGAAATATGTTCGCCGTCGGAGGGGGGCCTCGGGCGAGACGGAAATCCTCTGGGGTCGGCTGCCCTTGTCCGAGGCTAGGCTCGGGCGAGGCGTGATCGAGTCGCTCGAACAGACTGATCCCTGACTTAATCGCACCCATCAGGCCTTAGCAGCTTTATGCTGATGGGGGTTACCAGCTGAGAATTAGGAGTCTTGAGGGTACCCCTAATTATGGTCCCCGACAAAATTTATGAAGAAATTGATCCTAATTGGTTGCTAGTTTACAACAGGAAAGGTTAATTCCCATCGACCTTACCATAGCCGACGAGGATAAGAAAGTTAATTCCCATGAGCCAGACCATAGCCGATGGGGATAAGAAAACTAATTCCCATGTGCCAGTTAATTCATATGGGTCAGACGCAACCGACGGGAATAAGGCCAGCTAATTTCCATGGGTCATAAGATGGCTGACGGGAATTAACTCTCTAATTCCCGTTGGCTAAAGGAGGACCAACAGGGATTAGCTGACTTCCACGCTCGAGCCGACGGACCAAATAATCCTCGTGGGCTACAGTAAACCGACAGGGATTAACTAAACCCCATCTAGGGATTGCCGTCGGCAAAGAGTCGATGGGAATTAACCCTAAACTTATGGGAATTAGTTATTCCCGTCAGTATAAGACTAATTCCCGTCGGTTCTTGGCTGACAGGAATTACCTAGATTCCTGTTGTGATGTGTATTTTATGTAGAGACAATAGCATGCTCTTGGAGACCAAGGTATTTCCAGGAAATATTGAAAAGCCTCACTCATATTTCCTATCATCAATATCATCAATGTAGCTAGTCCAAACTGCATCAAACAATGCTAAAGCTGCATGCTGTGGTGTAGCATTTTCTAAAGGTTAAGCTGATACTACGAATGTGGATTTGGTCCAATAACTTTTGTTTTGGTTGATGTAAAACCGGTATTAAGACGAGCTTCAATGTTGATTTTAAATCTAGAGGTCCATGAAAACAATATTACTATAGTTGTTATCCCCAATGGTACTAGTATTATGTAATTTAGTATACACCCACTCCATTAGATATGCATTCTATCCTATTCTGCATGGCAGGTTGGTTCTAACCTTAATGAGACCCAAGTGTATTATTTGAAGCAAAGATGTTTACCGACATAAGCATCTTTTGAGGATCACATCTATGTGAGTTTGTCTGCTAGCCACAGACCATGAGATTGGGTAATCTTTAGAGACTCATTAAAGGCTTGGAGTTCGACTTAGATGCTCCAAGTAGAGGGGATGCAAATTGCAGCCTAGTATCGGTGAAGGGTGCAAGTGAAACATGCCTACACAGAATTGTCAATTCAAGGCATAGTCTATTGTTCAGCTATAGATAGGTGTAACTTATACTCTAGGTAGATGTTCAAACTTAATCAGCTCTCCCATCGAAACATCGGTATATCCAACATCAGTAAAACAAATTCCCAAATGAGCCTTGGAATTTGGTGGGGATTGTTAGGCTAATTGGGAAATTAGCCCATTAGCTATTTAATCAAATAAATCCCAAGGCTAATTAGTGGTGGTAGTTATAATTATAATAAAACCAACTTGGAAGTTGAGAACGTCCCTAACCAACTTAGGCCTTGTTCGGTTATTCCTATATCACATGAATTGGATGGGACTAGAAAAAAATAGTAGAGATTTTGACTTGCTATGGATTGAAACTCACATAATCCCCTCCAATCCACATGGATTGGGGAGAAAATGAACATGCCCTTATAAGATAAAGTCTTGCACCTGTTGGGAATTTTAGTAAGGGATGAGGGGATGACACATGCACGCTCGCTCGGTCGTCGAGCCGAGCGGTGCCATGCTGTGTCGAGCCGACCAAGCCACATCACACCATGTCGTGGTGTGGCCGGACGTGATGTGTAGGCTGTGCGTGGTTAGGTTTTGCAGTTTTTTGCTATGGTTGATGATTAGTAACTGACCGTCATTAGTAACTAGTAACTAACCTTGGCTAAATGACTGAAAGTTATCTGTAACCGTCGATGGTTGATGTCTAAGAGTTACTAGTAACTAATGGCTACTAATGGCTGGTAGTTTCTAGTAACATGTCATTTGATTGCTATACTTACTACTGAAAGGGAAATGTGCCCTTGGGCCAATTCTATAATTGTTTTGGTGATTAGATGCCCAACACATTGTTCTAAGTTTATTAGTGCCAAGATGCAAATCAAGGAACAAGGTATGTCTCCGGACTTAGCAAATTGTTTTTGGGTACTAACATGTTTAACTAAGTGCTAGAGGCATGGCCAAAAAAGAGGAAAAGGATTGGAGAAGAAGTGGCTGTAATCAGCCGAACCAACACCAGCCTGTGGCGCACCGGACTGTCCGGTGGTGCATCAGACTGCCCGGTGAGTCACCATCGCCCGCGCCCATGTCTCCGGCGACGAACTCGTCGCTCTCGGGAAATGAAGAACGCACCGCGATTAAATTCACCGGACTGTCCGGTGGTGCACCAGACTGTCCGGTGAGCCAAAGGCGCCCGCGGCCAACGGTCATCTGCGCGATCAACGGGCGACACGTGGCCAAGCCGACGGTCGGTTGGTCACACCGGACTGTCCGGTGTGCACCGGACTGTGTCCAGTGCGCCAATGGGCCCGGAGGACCAACGGTCGGCTGCGCCCGATATGGAAGGAAATCGAGCACCGGACAGGTACTGTTCATGTCCGGTGGTGCACCGGACTGTCCGGTGCACCACTCGACAGAAGGCAAGATTTGCCTTTCAAGTTGATCTCCAATGGCTCCTAGCTGCCTTGGGGTTATAAAAGGGACCCCTAGGTGCATGGAGCAGAACACCAAGCATTCTCTAAGCATCTTAAGACTCCTAGACTCCGCCTCCACGCATTTGGATTGCTGTGTTAGTGATTTAAGCTCCGTTTGAGTTGTGAACTCCTCGCGCCGTGTTTTGAGCTCAAGTCTTGGCTTGTGTGCGTGTGTGTGCTGTGGATTGAGTCTTGCGTGTGTTGCTTTCCCTCCCTTACTTCTATGCTTCTTGTGTGATCGTCATTGTAAGGGCAAGAGGCTCCAGCTTGTGGAGATTCCTCGCAAACGGGAAGAGAACTCAAAAAGAAAAGACCGTGGTATTCAAGTTGATCATTGGATCACTTGAAAGGGGTTGAGTGCAACCCTCGTTCATTGGGACGCCTCAACGTGGAAGTAGGCAAGTATTACTGGGCCGAACCACGGGATAAAACAACATGTCTCTTGTGTTGCTTTTCTGTGTGATTGATTCAATCTCAAGAACTCGCTTTATAACCACTTGGTTTAATCAAACTTACATATTATAAACCAAGTTTGTGTTATTAGTATTGAATTTGGCAGGATCACCTATTCACCCCCTCTAGGTGCTCTCAATTGGTATCAGAACCGTACTCTTCATCTAAGGGACTAACCGCCCGAAGAGATGGATCCTAAGGGTAAGGGGATGGTGGTCAATGACAAGGACGAGTCCCTCTTCAATGAGCCAAGAGACGACAAGCCCACTGACTCAGGCTCGAGTCACAAGAAGAGGGACGGGAAGAAGAAGAGGAGCATCAAGAAGATCATCTACTATGACAGCGACGCCTCCTCTTCTTCACCAAGGGATGACGACGATGACTCCTCGTCAAAAAAGAAAACACTCAATCAGAATTACTCTTTTGACTAGTCTCGCATTCCTTACAATTCAAATGCGCATTTACTATCTATTCCCCTTAGAAAACCTCCACACTTTGATGGAGAAGACTATTCTTTTTAGAGTCATAAAATGCGTAGTCACTTATTCTCCCTCCATCCTAGCATATGGGAAATTGTAGAAAATGAGATGCATTTTGATAGTACTGATAATCATGTGTTTATCAATAAACAAATTCATAAAAATGCCCAAGCCACTACTGTTTTGCTAGCATCTCTGTGCAAGGATGAATATAACAAAGTTAGTGGCCTGGACAACGCCAAACAAATCTGGGACACCCTCAAGATCTCTCATGAGGGAAATGATGCCACCATGATCACCAAGATGGAATTGGTGGAAGGCGAGCTGGGGAGATTCGCGATGATCAGGGGAGAGGAGCCAACACAGACCTACAATAGGCTGAAGACCCTGGTCAACAAAATCCGAAGCTACGGAAGTACAAAATGGATGGATCATAATGTCGTCCGACTCATGCTCAGGTCATTTACAGTTATTGACCCCCATCTTGTAAATCTTATTCGTGAGAACCTCAGGTACACCAAGATGACGCCCGAGGAAATTCTCGGAAAATTCGTGAGCGGGCGCATGATGGTGAAGGAGGCACGATACGTGGATGACGCTTTGAACGGTCCACTTCCCGTCTACAAGCCGCAGCCCGTTGCTCTCAAGGCAACCAGCAGCTAGGAGGCGCTACCTAGCAAGATAGCACAAGTTGAGGCTGCCGGGCTCAATGAAGACGAAATGGTGCTCATCATCAAGCGCTTCAAAACCGCATTGAAAGGACGCAAGGAATACCCCAACAAAAACAAATCAAGGGGAAAATGCTCTTGTTTCAAATGCGGTAAGACTGGTCATTTTATAGCTCAATGCCCCGATAATGAAAGTGACCAGGCACAAGAAAAACATGGGAAGAAGGAGAAAAAGAAGAACTACAGGAAGGCGAAGGGCGAGGCACACCTTGGAAAGGAATGGGACTCTGACTGCTCTTCATCCGACTCCGACGATGAAGGACTGGCTGCCTCGGCCTTCGACAAATCTTCGCTCTTCCCAAATGAACGCCATACGTGCCTTATGGCTAAGGAGAAGAAGGTATGTATTCGGGACACTTCCAAGTATACTTCTTCTAGTGATGAAGAGTCATCTGATGATGAAGTAGACTACACTAATTTGTTTAAGGGATTAGATAGAACTAAAGTAGACAAAATAAATGAATTAATTGATGCCCTTAATGAAAAGGATAGATTGCTAGAAAAGCAAGAAGATATTTTGTATGAAGACATGATAAATTTATTAGTGTTCAAAAATCTCTTGCTCTAGAAATTAAGAGAAATGAAATGATATCCTCTGAGTTGTCTACTTGTCATGAATCTATCTCTAAGAATTTAAATGATGTATTAAATGCTAAGCTAGAGAAAGTAAGGGCAACTAGTTCATGTGTAGATCATGTTGTCATTTGCAATAGGTGTAAAGATGTTGATTTTGATGAACATGTTACTACTATTGCTAAATTAAACAATGATGTTGCAAGTCTTAATGCTCAACTTAAGACTTGCAAAGATGATTATGATAAACTAAAATTTGCTAGGGATGCCTACACTGTTGGTAGACACCCCTCAATTAAGGATGGACTTGGTTTTCGAAAGGAAACCAAGAACTTAACAAGCCAAAGGACTTCCGTTCTCAACAAGGAGAAAGGGAAGGCCCCTATGACTAGTAGTTCTTAAAAGAACCATGCCTATATTTATGATAGGAAATTCACTAGTCATGCTTATAATGATAGATGCTATGATCGTATTGTTTCTCATGATGCTACATTTAATTCTCATGCTATGTCCGCATCTAGTTCTGCTTTTGTTCATGGTAGAAGCAGGCCTAGGCGAAATTATGCTACTTCTCATGCACCTAGGAAAGTTTACAATGGTCCTACTACTATTTATCATGCTAGCAATGCTTCATTTGTGCTTACATGTAAAAATGCAAAAGTGGTAGCTAGAAAATTGGGATCTAAAGGCAAGGGAGACAAGACTTGCATTTGGGTTTCAAAAGTTGTTGTGACTAACCTTGTAGGACCCAATAAGAGTTGGGTACCTAAGACCCAAGCTTAAATACCTTGCAAGTTTATGCATCCGGGGGCTCAAGCTGGATTATCGGATACACAAACCACATGACAGGGGAGAAGAAAATGTTCACCTCCTACGTCAAGAAAAGGGATTCCCAGGATACTATTATCTGGAGATGGGAACCAAGACAAGGTTAAAGGATTGGGAAAGATAGCCATCACAAACGAGCACTCAATATCAAATGTATTTTTAGTAGAGTCGCTCGGGTACAATCTACTGTCTGTAAGTCAATTGTGTCACATGGGCTACAATTGTTTATTTACAAATATTGATGTATCTGTCTTTAGAAGGAGTGATGGTTCACTAGCTTTTAAGGGTGTATTAGACGACAAACTCTATTTAGTTGATTTCTCAAAAGAGAATGGCGATCTAGATGCATGCTTAATCGCTAAGACTAATATGGGATGGCTTTGGCACCGCCGTGTAGCACATGTTGGGATGAAGAACCTTCATAAACTTCTAAAGGGAGAACACGTGTTAGGACTAACCGATGTCTGTTTTGAGAAAGATAGACCTTGTGCAGCGTGCCAAGCAGGGAAACAGGTGGGAAGCACTCATCATAGCAAAAATGTGATGACGACATCAAGACCACTGGAACTTCTTCACATGGATCTCTTCGGACCCGTTGCCTACCTCAACATCGGGGGAAGTAATTAAGTATGGTCTTGTAATAGTTGATGATTTTTCCCGCTTCACTTGGGTATTCTTTCTGCAGGACAAATCCGAAACCCAAGGAACCCTAAAGTGCTTCTTAAAGAGAGCTCAAAATGAGTTCGAGTTAAATGTGAAGAAGATAAGAAGCGACAATGGGTCCGAGTTCAAGAATTTGCAAGTTGAAGAGTATCTTGAGGAGGAAGGCATCAAGCACGAGTTCTCCGCTCCCTACACACCACAGCAAAACGGTGTGGTAGAGAGGAAGAGCAGGACGCTAATCGACATGGCGAGAATGATGCTTGGAGAGTACAAGATGCCTGAGCGGTTTTGGTCGGAAGCTGTGAACACAGCTTGCCATGCCATAAACCGGCTCTATCTGCACCGTCTCCTCAAGAAGACTTCCTACGAACTCCTAACTGGTAACAAACCCAATGTCTCTTATTTTTGTGTATTTGGGAGCAAATGCTACATTCTAGTAAAGAAAGGTAGACATTCGAAATTTGCTCCCAAGGCAGTAGAAGGGTTTTTACTAGGATATGACTCAAATACAAAGGCATATAGGGTCTTCAACAAATCATTAGGATTAGTTGAAGTCTCTAGCGACGTTGTATTTGATGAGACTAATGGCTCTCCAAGAGATCTAGTTGATCTTTATGATATAGATGAAGATGAGGTTCCGACGGCCGCAATGCGAACTATGGCGATAGGAGATGTGTGACCACATGAACTACATGAATAAGATCAACCATCCTCCTCTACAATGGTGCATCCCCCAACTCAAGACGATATACATGTATCTCAAGAAGAGGGGCAAGATCATCGGGGAGCACATGAAGAACAGGTTATGGAGGAAGAAGCACCACGAGCCCCTCCCAAGGCAGTAGAAGGGTTTTTACTAGGATATGACTCATATACAAAGGCGTATAGGGTCTTCAACAAATCATTAGGATTAGTTGAAGTCTCTAGCGACGTTGTATTTGATGAGACTAATGGCTCTCCAAGAGAGCAAGTTGATCTTTATGATATAGATGAAGATGAGGTTCCGACGGCCGCAATGCGAACTATGGCGATAGGAGATGTGTGACCATAGGAACTACATGAATAAGATCAACCATCCTCCTCTACAATGGTGCATCCTTCAACTCAAGACGATATACAGGTATCTCAAGAAGAGGGGCAAGATCAATGGGGAGCACAGGAAGAACAGGTTATGGAGGAAGAAGCACCACGAGCCCCTCCAACCCAAGTCCACGCGACGATCCAAAGACATCACCCCGTCGATCAGATTCTAGGTGACATCAGCAAGGGAGTAACTACTCGCTCACAATTAGCTAATTTTTGTGAGCATTACTCGTTTGTCTCTTCTATTGAGCCTTTCAGGGTAGAAGAGGCCTTGCAGGATCTGGACTGGGTGTTGGCCATGCAGGAAGAGCTCAACAACTTCAAAAGGAATGAAGTCTGGAGCCTGGTGCCATGTCCAAAGCAAAACGTTGTCGGAACCAAGTGGGTGTTCCGCAACAAGCAAGGCGAGCACGGAGTGGTGATAAGAAACAAGACTCGACTTGTGGCAAAAGGTTATGCCCAAGTCGCGGGTTTGGGTTTTGAGGAGACTTTTGCTCCTGTGGCTAGGTTAGAGTCAATTCGGATTTTATTAGCCTATGCTGCTCACCATTCCTTTAAGTTGTTTCAAATGGATGTGAAGAGTGCCTTCCTAAATGGGCCAATCAAGGAGGAGGTATACGTGGAACAACCCCCTGGCTTTGAGGACGACAGGTATCCCGACCATGTATATAAGCTCTCTAAGGCGCTCTATGGACTTAAGAAAGCCCCAAGAGCATGGTATGAATGCCTTAGAGATTTTCTTATTTCTAATGCTTTCAAGGTTGGGAAAGTTGATGCCACTCTTTTAACAAAGACTTGTAATGGTGATCTTTTTGTTTGCCAAATTTATGTCGATGACATAATATTTGGTTCTACTAACCAAAAGTCTTGTGAGGAGTTTAGCAGGGTGATGATGCAAAAGTTCGAGATGTCAATGATGGGCGAGTTGACCTACTTCTTTGGATTCCAAGTGAAGCAACTCAAGGACAGCACCTTCATCTCCCAAACGAAGTACACTCAAGATCTTCTCAAGAGGTTTGGAATGAAGGATGCTAAGCCCGCAAAGACACCTATGGGAACTAATGGACATCTTGACCTCAACAAAGGAGGTAAGTTCGTTAATCAAAAGGCATACTGGTCAATGATAGGTTCATTACTTTACCTTTGTGCTAGTAGACCGGACATTATGCTTAGTGTATGCATGTGTGCTAGATTTCAATCTGACCCCAAGGAGTGTCACCTTGTGACCGTTAAGCGAATTCTTAGGTATTTAGTTTCTACGCCTTGCTTCGGGGTCTGGTATCCAAAGGGGTCTACCTTTGACTTAATCGGATACTCAGATTCTGACTATGCTGGGTGCAAGGTAGATAGGAAGAGCACATCAGGGACATGCCAGTTTCTAGGAAGGTCCCTGGTGTCCTAGAGCTCCAAGAAACAAACATCTGTTGCCCTATCCACCGCTGAGGCCGAGCACGTTGCCGCAGGACAGTGTTGTGCGCAACTACTTTGGATGAGGCAAATCCTCCAGGACTTTGGCTACAATCTGAGCAAAGTCCCACTCTTATGTGACAATGAGAGTGCAATTCGCTTGGCGGATAATCCTGTTGAACACAGCCACACTAAGCACATAGACATCCGACATCACTTCCTGAGAGACCACCAGCAAAAGGGAGATATCGATGTTTACCACATTAGCATCGAGAACCAGCTAGCCGATATCTTCACCAAGCCTTTAGATGAGAAAAGGTTTTGCAGGTTGCGTAGTGAGCTAAATGTCTTAGATTCGCGTAACTTGGATTGATCTATAGCATACATGTGTTTCATGCCTTTGATCATGTTACTTTGAGCATTTACATCATTTATCCTTTATTTGTGGTGCTCAAATTGTACAAGTCATCCCCGGACCTCACAAGTCCGTATGCAAATGATGCACATGTTTAGGGGGAGATGAGCTACAACTTGACTCCTTTGAGACTAACTTGTTTGTTTGAGTACACTTGAAGTAGTCTCGAAGGACCATTGAAAGGGAAAATGAACTTGGACGACGAAAAGACTTCCACTGCACTCCAGTATAAGTGTATTTAATTCCAAGTTCATACTAACGCTCTCATTGCCTTTTTGCTCTCTTTTGACATTTTGGTGAGGCAATGGGGTTAAAGGGCCAAAAGTTTTCCTGTTTTGGTGCTTAATGCCAAAGGGGGAGAAATTAAGGCCAAAGCAAATGGATCAGCCAACCACTTGTGAATTTTGAAAAATAGTAAAGTTAGAATTTGTATTTTGTCAAAATCCTCTTATAGCAAAATTTGGTCTCTTATGGAGGAGAGTTTTGATTATGGGAAAAAGGGGGAGTTTTTTGCACTTGATCAATTTTACTCTTGGAATATCTCTCTATTTGCCCAAACAAGTATGTTTGACTTAGAGATAGAAAAAATAATTTTATTTGCAAAAACAAACCAAGTGATGGCAAAAAAAGTGATCCAAATATGCCAAATACTAAGTGAAGGAAAATTTGGTCTTAAATTTGCACTTCTTAAGCTGCTTTTTAATGTGTTGGCATAAATCACCAAAAAGGGGGAGATTAAAAGGGAAATGTGCCCTTGGGCCATTTCTATAATTGTTTTGGTGATTAGATGCCCAACACATTGTTCTAAGTTTATAAGTGCCAAGATGCAAATCAAGGAACAAGGTATGTCTCCGGACTTAGTAAATTGTTTTGGGTACTAACATGTTTAACTAAGTGCTAGAGGCATGGCCAAGAAAAGAGGAAAAAGGATTGGAGAAGAAGTGACTGCAACCAGCCGAACCAGCACCAGCTGTGGCGCACCGGACTGTCCGGTGAGTCATCAGTGCCCGCGCCCAAGTCTCCGGCGACGAACTCATCGCTCTCGAGAAATGAAGAAGGCACCGCGGCTAAAATTCACCAGACTGTCCGGTGAGCCAAAGGCACTCATGGCCAACGGTCATCTAGGTGATCAACGGACGACACGTGGCCAAGCCAACGGTGGGTTGGTCACACCAGACTGTCCGGTGTGCACCGGACAGTGTCCGGTGCGCCAACGGGCCCGGAGGACCAAAGGTCAGCTGCGCCCGATATGGAGGGAAATCAAGCACCGGACAGGTACTGTTCATGTCCGGTGGTGCACCGGACTGTCCGGTGCACCACTCCACAGAAGGCAAGATTTGCCTTCCAAGTTGATCTCCAACGGCTCCTAGCTGCCTTGGGGCTATAAAAGGGACCCCTAGGCGCATGGAGCAGAACACCAAGCATTCTCTAAGCATCTTAAGACTCCTAGACTCCGCCTCCATGCATTTGGATTGCTGTGTTAGTGATTTGAGCTCCGTTTGAGTTGTGAACTCCCTGCGCCGTGTTTTGAGCTCAAGTCTTGGCTTGTGTGCGTGTGTGTGCTGCGGATTGAGTCTTGCGTGTGTTGCTTTCCCTCCCTTACTTCTGTGTTTCTTGTGTGATCAAGGGCAAGAGGCTCCAACTTGTGGAGATTCCTCGCAAACGGGAAGAGAACTCAAAAAGAAAAGACCGTGGTATTCAAGTTCATCATTGGATCACTTGAAAGGGGTTGAGTGCAACCCTCGTCCATTGGGACGCCACAACGTGGAAGTAGGCAAGTATTACTTGGCCGAACCATGGGATAAAAATAGCGTGTCTCTTGTGTTGCTTTTCTGTGTGATTGATTCTATCTCAAGAACTCGCTTTATAACCACTTGGTTTAATCAAACTAACATATTATAAACCAAGTTTGTGTTATTAGTATTGAATTTCCCAGGATCACCTATTCACCCCCCTCCAGGTGCTCTCAACTACTAAGGCTGGAAGCTCAGGGTCTCCTGGATGGTCTTTGGTTCACGAAATATAACGTAAATGGTACTAGTAATGACTTACACTCGAGTACAAGCGGTAACAAGTTTGAATAGGCCAGTACCAATTTTTAGTGTGGTATCTGATTACGGTTGGACTAAAACAAACATGATTTAATGTTATCAGTTACCAATTATGTTACAAATATGTGAACCAAACGGCACCCTTGTGCCTATAAGAGAGGTGCTCCCTCTCACCTTCTTACAAAGAATCATAACTGAAGGAAACAGGTGACGCCTAAGAGGGAGGGGGGTTGAATTAGGACTTCTAAAACTTTCACTAAACTGGGCCACAAATAAATCCGTAGAGCAAAACCTATGCAAATAATCAAACTAGAATGTGCAAACTAGGTTTTGTCTAAGTGTTGCTATCTCTACCACAATATCTAAGTTCCAATCCTAAACAATATAAGTATAAAGACAAGATTGAAACTTAAATGCTCAATATAAATGCGGAAGCTAAAGAGCAAGGTAGAGATGCAAACTCTCGTGGATGACGCCGGTATTTTTACAGAGGTATCCGAAACCACGCAAGGTCCCGACTAATCCTTGTTGGTGCCCCTACGCAAAGGGAAGCCCACGCGAGCCCCAAGCACCATGGTCAAGTAACTCCGTAGAGAGCCGCGGGCCTTCTCCATGCGCAAGTGGAGCTCCTCTTCCGGCTCCTCTCGGACGCTCCCCGCCGTCTCCACTATCGAGCTTTCGGTCGAAAACTCCGCGGGCCTCGTTCCCTCCGGTACACGGTGGCGGTCGTGACACAAATGCGGTTGTCACGGTCTCGCAGTACTCTCGCCCCACTCGGTATAATTACAACGCCTCGTTCAAGAGTCGTGGGGTTGTGTGGTTTTTCTAAACTCACTCAACTAACTAGGATTCACCTAGAGCAAGCGCTAATGTGGTCTAACTAACCTAAGCACTTCGCAAAGCACCTACGCTAATTAACGAGTGATTATATAAAGCACTTGGGTGTATGAGCACTTGGGAATGTCTACTATATGCCTTGGTATGTTGCTCGGGCTCCCACACCTTGGAATGGCCGGTTGGGGTGTATTTATAGCCCACAACGCAAAACTAGCCGTTGGAGAAAAGCTGCTGCTCTCTGCGGCACACCGGACAGTCCGGTGGTGCACTGGACAGTCCGGTGCACCTACCCGTTGGATCTAACACCGCAGGTGACCGTTGACACGCAGGCAGTTTACACCGGACAGTCCGCGTGTGACACCAGACAGTCCGGTGCCTTCTCTCCACCAGTGCCACCTAGAACTAGCCATTGGGCTACTTAACCTTGGTGCACCAGACAATCCGGTGCCCTCGCACGAACAATCCACCTGGCAACACTTCCTTTGTTTCTTGGACTTCTCTTGATCTTCATAATGTCTTCTTTTGAGGTGTTGCTTTCCTCATCGCCTTAGTCCAAGTAACCTTAGCATCCTATGAACTACAAACATAAACACTAGCAAACACATTACTCCACAAGTTATGTTAATCATCAAACACCAAAACCTATTGAGCCAAATGGCCTAGAGTCCATTTTCCTTACAATAACCTCTACTGCTATGTTGCCCTTTTGTCTCCCTATTTCAGCAGTCTGTGTGCACGGACCTCGTTCGAAGAGCACGCCCCTAAAACTACGCCTTCACCGGAGACTTTGCACCAGAAAGTAGTGTAACACCTAAAAATCATATTTTGGAAAATTTAGAAAACAATCTTCCAATAATTAAATAGATGTGTTTTTTCTCTAATAAAAATTAAATAAAGATATCCTTATATGGATAAATTTATCTTTTGTTAAAATTACATATTTAGAAATATTCTCTAAAAAGATTTAAATTAAGGTATCTCTTGATAGAGATTATACATTTAAGGCATTATTTTCCTAAAATAGTATTTTTGTGTGTATAAATTGCATATTGAAAAGCTTTTGTTTAATGGATAAAATAAGATAATAAATAAATAAATAAACCCCTAGAGCTGATATTTTAGTATGAAAATAATCTAAAAACTTATTTAATCCATATCTTTCACGTTTTGACTCCGATTTTAGTGGTTCTCGCACCTACGGACTCGTCTCAACACATAGATTTATTTAACACAACTATTATTCATGATTGGTGTCGGTGTTTTGGGTCCGACCGCACACCCGGGGTTGCCCCTCAAGGTGTTTCTAGGAGTAGGACGGTGTCGACGACTGTAGCAAAATGGTTCGTACCAATTGCACGAGGGACAGTGGACGAGGTTTACAGGTTCGGGCCGCCTAGAGATGCGTAACACCCTACGTCCTGGCGAGTATGCTGAGTGAATGAGGTTACAAGAGAGCTCTCTGAATTGAGAATGCAGAGAGTTGGAGTGGGTGGCTAAGTAGTAGGGTCGATCATTCTGAAGGGGTGCCCCCTAGGCCTTATATACTCGACCGTGGGGCAATACATGTGGATATGATAACAACGTGCGCCTAAAAGATAGTGAACTGTTCGAGTCTATCTCCTTATGATTCTGCCGACCTATCCTCGCGTGGCTCCGTTGCATGGGGGCTCCAGCGCAGGAAAGTCGGATCTCTGTTGTGGTCGCTCGCTCGACGTTGTGGGCCGTCCGGGCTTGCACTAATCAGGCTTCATGTCAATCTGCTTTGCTGATTGTTCCTCCCCAGGCCCACGAAAGAATGACCTTACGATTTATTGGGCCCTTGGGCCTTTCGTGAGGTCTTTTACTCTTTTAGTGGACCCGGGGGATATCTATCCCCCACAAGCCCCCGATCTTTGGGTTAATTTAGAGGTAATCAACCCAAAGATCCCAGGTCCAGCTTGCAGGCGATTTGAAGAAAACGACTTCTTACTGTCTCCTCCTGCTTTGATCACTCGTGAACTGAAGCTTTGTTTCGTGCTTGTGCCTTAGAGGTCGGCATTTCGTTTTGTAGGACCTTGAACTTCATTGGGTGCACCGGAGGTGCACCCAATGGGTGTAGCCCCCGAGCTTCGAGTAGATTTTAGAAAATAATCTACTCGAAGGTCTTCACCAGAAATTATTTCCATTTTTACTCCTGCGTTTTGGTTGAGGGCCAGCCTTGTCTTTAATCTTGTCCCATGCCTTAGAAGTCGGCACTATCTTGGCTTGGAATGATGATCCATGGGGTGCACCGAAGGTGCACCCAATGGGTGTAGCCCCCGACCTTCAAGTGGATTTTTGAGGATAATCCATTCGAAGGTCTTCCTTTTGTGTCTTTTTGCTGAAGATTATCCTTTCTGTTTGTAAAAATCGGCATGATGCCATCCGCATTATGCTTTGGAGGTCAGCATTTTGTCATCAATATTATGCTTCAAAGGTCAGCATGTATTTTGTCTTTTGTAGCCGAGTTCGCAATCCTTCCATATCTTGCTAGGTAGTGTAATTTATTTGCTCTGCGACTGATTGGACATTTGATGGACGTTCTCTGTCTAGTCTTCACGTCGCTTCTGTCGGCCATATTTTGTACTTCACTGGCTATATTTGGCTTTCCTCTAATCCTTACTGATATCTCATTTTTGTCTTGAGGTATTCACTGCGTGCCGTGCACAGATATGACCGTTTTGAAAAATATACTGATAATTCCTGGGCGTCCCCCCCAATGGGTGTGGGCAAGGGACGGCTTGGTACGCTGAGTGTTTTAGCCGGCTGCTTCTGAGTAGTAATGTGATGTGACGGCGGGTGTAATCATATCCTTCGCGCTGTTGACTGGAGTCCCAATGGGTGTTGTGTTGCGTGAAATGGCGTCAGCCGCCTGACGTGTCTTCAGACGGGTTGGAGTGGTTATTGAATGCTTTGCGACTGTTCAGTGACCGCGGTTGAAGGTGAGCGGTTGCCTTCTCCTTCTATAAATAATGTCGTTGTCTCTCCGGTTTTCCACATCTTTTGCTATTCTCTGTTGCTTGCTTTTCTCCCTCTCGCTTCCACCATGGGCAAGAACAACAAGCGTAAGCGTGAGCCAACTCCTCCATCAGAGGATTTTGGTGACTCGGAGTACTCAGAGGAGGAGTTCTCCTCTGAGTCTGAGGGGTCTTCGGCTCCCATCCCCCTGCGTGAGTCGTCTGACGACTCAGACGACTCCCAGGGGCTCGTGGCGGAGGTTTGGACGTACATCCGGGCCGTCGAGCGCTCTGGGCTCGAAGGCTCGGATGAGTCGGAGTACTCCTCGGATGAGGAGGACTCGGACGGTGGCGGTGAGGACGAGGACGACGACAACGACGATGACGACGACGAAGGCGGTGGCGGCGGTGACGGTGACGGCAGCAGTAGGGGCGGCGGCAGCGGCGGAAAGGACGGTGACGGCGGCGGCAGCAGGGGCGGCAGCGGCGGTGGCGGCAGCATCAGAGGCAGCACCAGGGGCGGCAGTGGCGGCGGCAGCAACAGGGCCAGTGGCTAGATGCCACTGGTCTTTTAGATATTAGTATAGTATAGTTAGAATAATGTAGTAGTATTTAGTAGTGTAGAGTAGTATAGTGTAGTGTAGTAGTAGTAGCAGTAATGTAATGTAGTAGTAGTAATAGGGAAGTATCAACTCATAAAGAGTTGATTTGTAAGTATGCTATCTTCCCTTTAATGAATGAAATGATGTTGGTTTCTCTGTGATGATTTCTCTTTGATATCCATAATTCGAAGTTCTTGAATCATTCCTCTTGAAGTTGATTCCTTTGAGACAGTAAGTGAATAACTCGGGCATCATACTGATGCTTTTAGAAGTAGCCGCCGAGTGACTTGTAGATGATGTCGGAGTTTTAGAGTCAACTGCCGAGCGACTTGAGGGTGACGTCAGCATTTTAGAGGTAATGCCGAGCGACTGAACACGATATCAGCGTTTTTAGAGGCAACGCCGAGTGACTGGAGGGCGACGTCAGCGTTTTGGAGGTAACGCCGAGCGACTGAACACGATATCAGTGTTTTAGAGGTAATGCCGAGTGACTGGAGGGCGACGTCAGCGTTTTAGAGGTAACGTCGAGCGACTGAACACGATGTCAGCGTTTTAGAGGTAACGCCGAGTGATAGCAGGCTGCGTGGGCCACTTTGAGGATGATAGCCGAGTGATGAGGTGGCGCACCGGTGCTTTGGAAATAACTGCCGGGTGATCATGTGGCACGCCGGTGTTTTGGAAATAACCACCGGGTGCTGACTGGGCACTTTTTTGAAACGGTATCTGGCTCAAGAATATCCCATAAGTGCTGCGCTTTTAGCCGCCTCTGCTTTCCGTGCCCTAGTTCTTGCTTTCTCGCTTCCGAATCCTCTCTGCAATTCGCCTCCCACTCTGCTCGCTGGTAGAATCGAGATGGCGCCCAAGAGGAAGACCTCGAGTTCGTCTGTTGTGGTGATTCCTCCAATCGACCCCAACAGCCAGTTGCCTTTCGCAGGTAACCACATGTCCGTCATTTCTGAGCCTGAACTTCTTCACCTCGTGTCCATCGGGGTTCTTCCTCCACGGGAACTATGTTCTTGGCGGATTTGCCATGGGGTTACTGTTCCAACTGAGGATACCCATGAGTCCGTTGTTTATGCTCCTTTCCTTCTCCGCGGCCTTGGCCTTCCCATTTCTCCCTTTTTCCGCGGCCTCCTTGATTTCTACCATCTTAACTTGACCCATCTGAACCCCAATTCTATCCTGCAAATCTCCATTTTTGTTCATTTATGCGAAGCCTTTCTCGGTGTGCTGCCACATTTCGGGTTGTGGAAGTACTTGTATCACTGTCGCCCTGGGATGGCCGGGGGACAACATCAGTTGGTTGGGGGTGCCAGCTTGGAGATGCGCCGCGGGAGGAAGACTGAATATCTCGAGATCCCTCTCAAGGACAGTATCAAGGGATGGTGCTTGGAGTGGTTCATAGTTGAGAATTATGGGAACTCTCTCCCCCCTCGGTCGGGAAGACAGCCGGACGTTCGCACCCCAAGCTGGACCGAGTCTCCCACAGATCAGGAGGTAACTGAGGCAGGTGCGTTGCTAGCTGAAGTTGGACTGCTGAAAGAGAGGGGTCTGACTGCTGAAGCTGTGGTTACTGATTTTGTTTTCAAGAATATTCAGCCGTTGAAGGACAGGGCATACCCAGCTTATCTGTATCGAGGCCTAGCCGACTCAACTCGGGTTACCAACAGAAAAATTCCCTCTGCAGACTTGGTGAGCCGACTTGAGATGATCCTTAGAGGCGAAGTGTCAAATGTTGGTGCTCCAGTGGCATACTC
This sequence comes from Zea mays, assembly GCF_902167145.1. Classification (NCBI taxonomy): domain Eukaryota; kingdom Viridiplantae; phylum Streptophyta; class Magnoliopsida; order Poales; family Poaceae; genus Zea; species Zea mays. Next base: position 144,859,680 of record NC_050098.1, read on the forward strand.
GGCCTGGAACCTGCCTCCTCCCAAAGCCTTCACCCTTTTTGTGTCGAATCCACCTGTCACTGATGGCAGCTTGGGTCTTAGAGTGCGACGCTCTGCTGAAGAAGTTAGTGCCTTGGTTGCCTCGCTCGGGGAGATTCCTGATGATGAACGACAAGTCCACTTTGAGGTGCCCCTGAACCCTAGTGATGCAGAGATAAGCGCTATGCTTGATTTGCTGGCTGAGGACTCTTCTGACACTGCTCCTGCTGGGGCATTGGTAGTGGCGCCCCTCCCAGAGGCTGATACAACTTTGGATACTCAGAAGCCTACCAGTACTCGCCCGAGGCGCCCTTGCCGAGCCAATCAACCTGATCCTTCTGCTGATGAGCAGAAAAAGAAAAAGAGACGCCTCCGGCGAGTATCCAGTTTGGATCGGGACGTTGGTACATCGGTTCCTGCTGCTGAAGAAGTGCCGGTGACTGAATTTACTGACACTGACCCCAATGGGTGTACCCAATCTGCTGCTGATCCCAATGGGTGTGCCCCTTCTGTTGCTGATCCTAATGTGGGTGCTCCATCTGTTGTTGATCCCAATGGGGGTGCTGCCTGTGTTGCTAACGTGGACGAGGAGGAGGAGGAAGATGAAGTTCCTTTGACTCGGAAAAACAGTCGGCAGTTCATTGCTAGTGGTGAAAGTAGTGGAGTCCCTTCTCCTGCTTTGTCTGCTCTCATTGGCCTGCAAGAACTGTCCCTGGCCAATTTTGATCAGACTCTTGAGGATATGGTTCCAGAGGATTTGTTATCGGAGCCAGTGGATGATGGTGTGATGGAGGTTTGTGCTGATGTGCTAGATGCTGGGTTGAGGTCATCCCGTGCCTCGTCGACCTTGGAGCGCGATCTCGAGGGTCGGGAGACTGAATTGGATCGTTCTGGTCCCATGGAAGTAACTGAGGGCCCATCAACCTTAGAAGTGGCTACCTCAGAGAACCTGGACCCCCAGGGTGGTGTTGACACATGCCCAGCCCCCGAGGATGTCGCCGGGGATGACTTGGTTCGGGTGGGAAGTGCAAGCCACTGTCCAGCCCCCGAGGGTGCCGCCGGGGATGATCCGGCTCAAGTGGGCAGTGCAAACTATGACCCAGCCCCCGAGGGTGTCCGAGCGGGGTCTCCCTCCTGTACTTTCATGGACGTTCATGCGGGATCGCCTCCACCCTCCGGCTGTATGGTGGTAGCCCAAACCTTGGACCAGGAGGTCGCTTTAGAGGGCAGCGTCCCCGCTGACCGAGTGTTGGGCTCTGTTGATGACACCGAGTTGATTCCCGTTGGTTCGTTGCAAGCTGCTTCAGGTAGTGGCCTTACGCCCAGTTATCAATTGATCTCTCCTGATTTGGGAATCCCTTCGTTCTTTTCCAACCTCCAGGTACTGTGATGTATTTTAGTTTGGTTTTTTCATTGCATGAACTGTTGTCATTACACTCATCTGTTCTTCTCATCAGGCTTTGGTGGATGGGATGGCTAGCCAGCTGAGGTTACAGGGTGCTTCTGCCCCAGAAGTAGCTTCATCTCTTGCATGTTGGAATCCAGTGTCACTTCAACATCGTGTCTCTGAATTGGAGGCGTCCAATGCTGGTTAGTGCTTTTCTTGCTTCTCTTTGTCTTCACTGTAGATTGCTTTACATTCTGAACTATTTTTGTTTGATTGTCTCCTGCTAGGTATGACTTGGCAGATTTCCACTCTTGAGGAAAAACATTCCCGAGATCAGGCTGAATTAGTCCAGCGGTGCGCTGACTTTGAGGAAAAATACTCTCAAAGTCAGACCGAACTTACTCAGGTCTCGGCTGCCTTGGATGATGCCAATGCACTGAATTCTTCTCTTCACGCTCAGCTCAATTCTGAAAAGGTGACTTATGAAACTGTGCTTTGCCTTGTTGTGCTCCTATTACTTGCTTGATTTTTGAGGTAGTTGTCTTTTGCTTGCAGGAAGAAAAATGTATCCTTGCTGCTTCTCGTGACAGTCTTGACAGATTGTATCGTGATTCTAGCAACTCACTGACCATCTTGGAGAGGAGTCACCGCTTTACTATGGAAGAATTGGACAATCAACGTTGTAAGCTGCAAGAATCCACGGATGAAGTGACCCGGCTCAAGCAGCTGATATCAGCGAAGGACGCTACCATCAAAGAACTCCGAGCTTCCAAGAAATCCATTGTCCAGGAGTTAGAAACTGCTCGACTGGCTGCCAAGGTTGCCGAAGAAACCTCTGTTACTCTCAGAGCCCAGCGCGACAGAGCCATGGACAAGGCTATTCGGGCGGGGCGAATCTTGATGAGGAGACCCGGCGTGGTTGTTCCCGAAGATATAAGGGCTGATGTGAATGCTGCCCTTGATTCCTCGAGTCGTCCTTCCTCATCGATCGCTCCTGAGAAAAATATCACTAAGTAGAGAAACATTTTGCATGCTCTGAGCGCGCGGTTAGCATGGTCAGACATTTGTTAGAGGACGTCATTTCAGTACTTGAACTACATTGTTATTCATCAGTCTCTAAATTTGCAGTAGTAAAACAATGCGTGATGGTTTTGAGACTTGTTCGCGGGATATAGAAGTCATCCTTATATGAATAATTGTAAGCACGTCAGATCGCCTTAAGTCGCTACTGACTTAAGTCGGTTGCTTCTGTTAATAGGGCGCAGTGGTCACCCTGGATTGCGTAGGCGTGAGCATGTTGCACCGCTTTAAGTTGTTGCCGACTTAAGCCGATTGCTCTGTTAGCAGGGCATAGTGGTCACCCCAAGTTAAGTAAGCGCGAGCATGTTGCACCGCCTTAAGTCGTTGCCGACTTAAGCCGATTGCTCCGTTAGCAGGGCATAGTGGTCACCCCAAGTTACGTAAGCGTGAGCATGTTGCACCGCCTTAAGTCGTTGCCGACTCAAGCCGATTGCTCCGTTAGCAGGGCATAGTGGTCACCCCAAGTTAAGTAAGCGCGAGCATGTCGCACCGCCTTAAGTCGTTGCCGACTTAAGCCGATTGCTCCGTTAGCAGGGCATAGTGGTCACCCCAAGTTAAGTAAGCGCGAGCATGTCGCACCGCCTTAAGTCGTTGCCGACTTAAGCCGATTGCTCCGTTAGCAGGGCATAGTGGTCACCCCGAGTTAAGTAAGCGTGAGCATGTCGCACCGCCTTAAGTCGTTGCCGACTTAAGTCGATTGCTCCGTTAGCAGGGCATAGTGGTCACCCCGAGTTAAGTAAGAATGCAAGTCAATCGTGAACAAACTGAGTATCTTTGAAACCCCTTTTTTATTGATGACATATTTCCACTTTACAGAGTACATCGTCGTCCCGATAGCTTTTTGAAATACAGCTAATGTTGGGGACTTGTTCTCAAATGCTAGAAGCTAAGAACAAGGCAACATAGAAAATGTTAATTGCTAAAGTCCTTCGTCCCTCGAAGCATTATTTCCCTTAGGATATAATGATTCTTGGACGAAGGTAATAAAGTGCGTACCTTCATAAATTTATTATACAGTGACAAAGGATAAAATGTAAAGAATATAAAAGGTAACATAAATAATTATATATTACTATCAGACATAGACATAAATATCTTTGAGTTACAAATGTACCTCCAACTGGAAGGAGATGACAATACAAGCGTGACGCAAAAAGCGAATGACAAGTCCACGTGAACAGTACGGAGGTACTGTTCTCTTATTTATAGGCACGGGACACAACCCATACAAAATTACATTCATGCCCTTTACACTTGATAATAATTCTATAGTAATCTGTCGAGGTTTGAATAGCCTTTTCATCTATAAGTCGGTTTCACTTTTTGCTACCGCGCCGAAGCTTTCCTGCTCACACCTTCGGCTCTGTATCAACCTTCGTATTACTCTGGTCTACTGTGATGCTGACTTGAATCCGAAGATACCTGTTCACATATTATACTCCAGAAATACTGTTAAATCCTGTTTTTGAGGACCTTCGGATGCCGAAGGTCCCCAACAGTAGCCCCTCGCAATATTAATTTGTTTAAAATAATAAATTTAGATTGCGACATGGACGAAGGCTTTACGCCGAAGGTCCGAAAAAACACCTTCCCTTTGCTAGAATAGCAACATTCACTGACAAGCGGGGTCTTTCAATTTTCAACGCACTTGGCGTATAAATACGGCCATACCGCAAACTCATTTGATACGCTCTCTGGCCAACTGCTCCCACTCACTCAATTTTTAGCTCTTGTGCACTAAGATTTGTTAAGCTTTTAGTTTTGAAGCTTCGGCTTTGAAAATAGTTTTTTAGCATCTCCGAAGATGTCCGAAGATAAGAAGACTGCTGCTGAGACGAAGCTGAGCCTCGACGAAGAGAAAAATTTGGGGTTTCTTATAGCGATGTCAAAGACCAACACAGAAAAAATCACCAAGGAGATTCTGGAAGGTTTGTCTGAGGATACTGGTGACAGTGACAGCTATGATGTGGACAGTGGTGGTGAAGACTCCGAAGATCGTCCCTGGCGACCAAGCCATTCAGTTTATGGTAAATCAACTATCAAAGAAAATCATCTTGTCAATATGAGAGGAAGGTATTTCCGGGATTTGTCCATTGTGAGGGCGGACGAAGGGGAAAAAACTTGCCCACATCCCGAAGAGAATGAAGTCGTAGTGTACCGAAGCTTTTTGAAAGCTGGACTGCGATTTCCCTTGAGCAGCTTCGTTGTGGAGGTGCTGAAAATATTCGAAATCTATCTCCATCAACTTACCCCCGAGGCAATTATAAAGCTGAATATCTTCGTGTGGGCCGTGAGAAGCCAAGGTCTGAAGCCTGATGCAAAAAGCTTCTGTAATATACACGAATTATCATACGAGACAAAACCTTGGGGTAAGGAACAGTATCACAATAATTTTGGCTGCTACAGTTTCGTTTCTCGGTCCGGGTCAAGCTGCCCCGTGCCAACCTTTCGGAAGAGATGGCCCGACGATTGGATGACAGAATGGTTTTATGTGAAGAATGACCTGACAATACGAGAAGATATTAAAGGTATAATTATGCGCCCTATTTGGCAAAGCTTCGGCCTTCGGAGGCCGAAGGTTGAAATGAATGAAGCTGCCGAAGAATGCCAGAGGGCCTTCGGCGCAGTCTGCTCTTTCATTGGAACGAGAGACTTAGTACAAGAGCATATTGCCTTCAGGGTATGGCCGCTCGCAGAGAAATGGGAAATGCCACAAGAAACCGTAAAAGAGGCCGACGAAGGTGGACTTATCAGGTTGAAGTACACTTTTAAATTTGGAGATAAATTCATTGAGCCAGATGATGACTGGCTAAAAAGCATTGAAAATTTAAGTGATGAACTGCTTGGGGCTTATTCGAAGGCCGAAGATACTGCAATGTCAGCAGCCTTCGGAGGCCGAAAAAAGAAGAGGCTGAATCGGGTATTTGATGCAATCGGGTTTGTCTACCCTGACTATTGCTATCCCATTCGAAGGCAGAAGAGAAAAAACACAACCTCTACAAAAGAAGAAGCTGCAATTGCTCCTAGCGAGCCAGAACCGAAAAGAAAAAAGATAAAGGTCCTCACACATCGGCCGCGCTATATTGAACCAGCTTCGGTGCCTGAGTTTACCGGAGAAACTTCTTCGGCCACCGAAGCTGAAAAACCGACCGAGCCAACCTTGCTGCCAGAAGTCGCAGAAACGGCCGAAGTGCCAACAAAGATAGAATTGGAACAATCAAAGATTTTGTTATCAGAAACGAAAGAGAAGGCCGAAGCGCCGTCCACAGAAAAAATGGAAGAGGTAAAAGAAGCAACTGAGGGATCCAAAACATCAGAAGTTTTGAGTCCTGCAGCAAACATTGAGACAGTAAAAAATCAAAAAGTGCTAGCAGTGACTCCGAAAAGAAAGAGAATGGCTAATGTGCTAGATGTACTGGAAACGATCAAATCTTCAAACACACCTCTGAAGAAGGCTGCTGTCATTCCTGAAACAACAACTGAAATTTCTGGTTCTAAAGCTCCAGAGCAAGAGACTGAAGCCGAAGCTGGACCCTCAGAGCCCGCAAAGATAAAATCCTTGGAAAGTGAGGCAGAAAAAATAACAAAGCCAACTTTTGTTGAAGAAACCGGTGTTATTGCCCCCGAAGCATCCCTCAAAGTTCGTGATTATATTGTTCGTCATGCTTCGGGGAAAAAACTATCAGAAAAAGAAGAGCAAGAGGCCCAGCACTACGCCCAAAAACTGAAATATCCAAAGGGGGCGTTAATATTCAATGGCAGTGGAGAAGAAGACTTCTTGTATTGTCTCCCCGACAGCAAGGAGATTTCTGTCTGTCGGGAGATGAGCAAGAGCTTCGGATTCCCAACTTTAGAAGACGGGCTCTCGGTGTTGTCGAAGAACGATCTGGCCGACAGCCTGGCTTACAATAGCTTAAAGGTGCGACAAATGAAATCCTTGTATTTTTTGTTGAGTCCAAAATTTTTCGTTTGTTTAAACCTATTGACGCACACATATTTCTCTTTGCAGGGCCTGATACTTAGCAATGCCCTCAGGGCACAGAAAGATGCTGAAGACGAAGGGTGTTCTATAGCCCTGAGCAACCTTCGTTCCGAAGTTATTGAACTGAGGAACGAAGGTCTCGAAAAAGATAAAATATTACACTCATTGATAAATAAAATAAAGGAAGACAAAGCTGCTTTTAAAGGTCAAGCTGAAGCTCAGAAGCGCGAAATTGAAGATCTTCGGAAACAACTGGCCAGAGCCAAGGAAGAACGCATACTTGAAGAAACAAAGCGAGAACTCAACGACCAATGGGCAGATCACCTAGAAATAACCGTGGAAGAGCTTCGTTCGTCCAGAAAGAGATGCTATAACAAATCTATAGAGTGTGTTAAGAAGTTAAAAGCTAGCTTCGCCAGGGTCGGCGCCTTCTCAAGCGAAGAAAACTTTACGAGAGGCAATCCCGAAGGTCCCATCGAATGGATCGACCACGAAGCTGAGGCCTTCGAAGAAATTTTAAATAGCCGTGGAGATATATGCGCCTTCTCTGGTGCCAGAGGAATTGCCACCATCTTAGAGAAGAAGGGCTGCGAACATGTAAAAATTTTAGCACAATCCGAAGCTGCTTTGTCCTTTGAAGATGCAAGAGACCCTTCGGCCGAAGCTAGTATAATTGGTGGAAAATTTTTTACCGATATCTGGGATAATGGTGGCCGAGAAATGGCCGGAGAAATTATTCGAAGAAGTGAAAAGGGCATTCACGATGCTAGAGAAGTAGCTAAGGCTGCTGAAAAGAGCGCAGAGGCCGAAGGTCAATTAGGTATTAACTAATAGTTTTTATTGTGTTGTAATCTTAGGCTTTAAGATTTGTTTGCGATTTGTAATAGCAATGTAGCCGTATCCTGTCTTACTTCAGATCCTGCTAAAGCGTCTTCGGGCCCTCAGCCGAAAGGAGACGACGAAATTAAAAAGATGGCTGAAGATATTATGGACGAAGTCGTCAATCGGCTCCTGAACGAGGCTGCAGAAGTCGTTTTGAGAGAAGATTAAGTATTTTTGTAAAAAACTTCGGGAATGTAATATACTGTAACATTTTGTAACCCCAAATGTAATAAACCTATTTTTGTTAGTCAATTCTTTACGATGCATGAAACTTTACACGTACCGCTTTTGAGTCTTTGACGAAAAAACACCTTCCCTTCTTTTCATGCTTCGTGAAGAAGAATTTTTCTTTGTCACAACAATATCCAATGTTCTGATGAATAATATCCAGACTTCGTGAAGATATTTTCCGAAGCTACACTTCCGAAGATCAATGATGTATCTTTTTGTGACTATGATTTCTCCCTTTTTTCAAAGCGTTCTTCTGTAGATTAATAATGTGTCCACCTCTTGTGCCATATGCAAAATGATGTATGATGCTTATGCTATGCGAAATGATGCGATGATGTTATGTTATGTGAGATGACGTTTATTCCGAAGATACATACGTATCCCTGCAATAAAACACAATCTTTTATAAGCCTCCCTTAGGAGCTTCTTCGCTTTTTACTTCAGCGGAATCAGCGTTTATTTTTCGCTGTAAGCCTCCCTTAGGAGCTTCTTCGCCTTTTACTTTCAGCGGTATTCGCGTTGACTTTTCGCGCTTCGCCTTTTACTTAGGCGGTATCAGCGTTGACTTTTCGCTGTATGCTCTGCATTCCCTTTGGAACGACTTTGGAGCAGAAAACTTACACTGCGCTCCCTTTGGAACGACTTTTTTGTGACTTCGGCGAACTTACTCTGCGTTCCTTAGAACGACTTTTTGTTGCTTCGAAGAATTTTCGATAGTTCGAAGGTCCTCTTTATTATCACAAGTCTTTGAACTTCAATCAATTTAAGCCTGTGAAGAAAACATATTTTCCTTGTAGGAATCAACGAAACTAATTACATGAAACCTAAACAATGTCCTTTATTACAGAAAATAAAACTGAATGAAAAAGATTGCTATTAAGGTAGGATATTTGTCAATAGATGTGCTTTGATTCTGGCACAGTGCTATTGACTGTACGAGCTTCGGACTGCTCTCTGAAGTCCCTCTGGTGTGGAGCATACTGGCTCCCTTCTGGCTGCTGGCCTTGTTGCAACGGAGGTGGAGGCGGAGGCTGTTGCCAGGAAGCTTGAGGCTGACTCGCCGAAGCAACAGAAACTGCAGGATGATTGCCCACATATTCTGGGATGTAGGGCGAATGATACGAAGCTGTATGCATGACCTGCTTCGGCTGAGCTTGTTGTGCTGCGGCTTCAGCTATTTCCTTTTGCTTCTGAATAGTAACATGGCACATCCTGGTAGTATGGCCTTTGTTCTCACCGCAGAATAAGCAAAAGATTCTTCTCGGTTGATCGCCAAATCTTCCTCCAAAGCCCCTGGCGCCTCTGCCTCTTGGAGCTGGTGGTCGGAAGGAGCTTTGCTGTTGCCCCGAAGCCTGTGAGGAACATTGTGGCCTTTGCTGTTGGCTTCCTCTATCATCATTTTGTGTAGAGTTATGAATTGATCTCACGTGCCTCGGGTAGAACCTCCCTCCGAAGCCCCTGGTCATTTCAGAAAACCTGAAAGCCTCCTCCCTTCTTTGGCGAAAATCATTATCGGCCCGAATGTACTCGTCCATCTTCTGGAGCAGCTTCTCCAAAGTTTGAGGAGGCTTCCTAGCGAAGTACTGAGCTGACGGTCCTGGCCGAAGCCCCTTGATCATGGCCTCAATGACAATTTCATTGGGCACCGTTGGTGCCTGTGCCCTCAAACGCAAGAACCTTCGGACATACGCCTGAAGGTATTCTTCGTGATCCTGGGTGCATTGGAACAGAGCCTGAGCAGTGACCAGCTTCGTCTGAAATCCTTGAAAGCTAGTTAACAACAAGTCCTTCAGCTTCTGCCATGAAGTGATCGTTCCTGGTCGAAGGGAGGAATACCAGGTTTGAGCAACACTCCTGACAGCCATAACGAAAGATTTGGCCATGACTGAAGCATTGCCACCATACGAAGATACTGTTGCTTCGTAGCTCATCAAAAACTGCTTCGGGTCTGAGTGGCCATCGAATACGGGAAGCTGGGGCGGCTTGTAGGACGGAGGCCAAGGTGTAGTCTGCAGCTCAGCGGCTAGAGGAGAAGCATCATCAAAAACAAAATTCCCATGATGGAAATTGTCATACCAGTCATCTTCGTTGGGAAAACCCTCCTGACGAAGATCTTGGTGTTGAGGCCTTCGGTGTTGCTCATCCTGGGCAAGATGACGAACTTCTTCAGAGGCTTCGTCTATCTGCCTCTGCAGTTCAGCTAGCCTGGCCATCTTTTCTTTCTTCCTCTGTACTTGTTGATGAAGCATCTCCATATCTCTGATTTCTTGATCTATCTCGTCCTCTGGTGGTGTCGGGCTGACAGCCTTCCTTTTCTGGCTTCGGGCCTCCCGCAGGGAGACTGTCTCCTGATTGTGGTCCAGTGGTTGCAGAGCTGCAGCCCCAGTCGCTGAAGCCTTCTTCGGCGCCATAACGAAGGTTTATGATCGCCGAAGGTGTTCAAAAAACTCAGAGTGGAAGTGAGTTCACCGGAGGTGGGCGCCAATGTTGGGGACTTGTTCTCAAATGCTAGAAGCTAAGAACAAGGCAACATAGAAAATGTTAATTGCTAAAGTCCTTCGTCCCTCGAAGCATTATTTCCCTTAGGATATAATGATTCTTGGACGAAGGTAATAAAGTGCGTACCTTCATAAATTTATTATACAGTGACAAAGGATAAAATGTAAAGAATATAAAAGGTAACATAAATAATTATATATTACTATCAGACATAGACATAAATATCTTTGAGTTACAAATGTACCTCCAACTGGAAGGAGATGACAATACAAGCGTGACGCAAAAAGCGAATGACAAGTCCACGTGAACAGTACGGAGGTACTGTTCTCTTATTTATAGGCACGGGACACAACCCATACAAAATTACATTCATGCCCTTTACACTTGATAATAATTCTATAGTAATCTGTCGAGGTTTGAATAGCCTTTTCATCTATAAGTCGGTTTCACTTTTTGCTACCGCGCCGAAGCTTTCCTGCTCACACCTTCGGCTCTGTATCAACCTTCGTATTACTCTGGTCTACTGTGATGCTGACTTGAATCCGAAGATACCTGTTCACACATTATACTCCAGAAATACTGTTAAATCCTGTTTTTGAGGACCTTCGGATGCCGAAGGTCCCCAACAGCTAGGGATAAAACTTCCTGAGGTGTTCTATGTTCCAGGAGTTCCCGACTTCTGTGCCATCCATCTGAGTAAGGCGATATGATCCGGGCCGAGTGACTTCTGCTACTATGAAGGGTCCTTCCCATAAGGGCGATAACTTGTGCCGTCCCTCCCCCGTTAGAATTAGGCGGAGGACGAGATCTCCTACTGAGAAGGATCGCTGTCGCACAGCCTTGTCGTGATAGCGCCTTAGAGCCTGCTGGTACCGTGCTGATTGGATTACCGCATTCAACCGTTCTTCTTCAAGTATATCAATGTCCTCCAGCCTGGTGGCCTCGACTTCTACTATGTTTTCGAAGATCAACCTTGGCGCCCCGAATTTGAGATTGGCGGGTAGCACTGCCTCTGACCCATAGACCATGAAGAAAGGAGTGTTTCCATGCAAAGCTCGGCTGGGTTGGGTTCTTAGGCTCCAAACGACATAGGGCAATTCCCTTATCCACTTTCCTGCGAATTTTTCATTCTTGTCAAAGACCTTTTTCCTGAGTGCCTCCAGTATCATCCCGTTGGCTCGCTCAACCTGCCCGTTGGCTCTTGGATGTGCTACAGATGCATACTTGATCTGAATGCTCTTTTGCTCGCAGAAGTCGAAGAACTCTGAACTTGTGAAGTTGGATCCTAAGTCAGTTATGATGCTGTTTGGTATCCCGAATCTGAATATTATGTCTTGTATGAATTCCACGGCCTTAGCAGAGGTTAAAGAAGCAATGGGCTTGAACTCTATCCATTTAGTGAATTTGTCGATTGCTACCAATACATGAGTGTATCCTCCTTGAGCTTTCTTGAAAGGTCCAATCATATCCAGTCCCCAACATGCGAAAGGCCAAGTTACTGGTATGGTCTGCAGTTGCTGTGCTGGCAGATATTGTTGCTTTGACAAGTATTGGCAAGCTTCGCACCTCTGAACTAACTCGGCTGCATCATTCTTTGCTGTTGGCCAATAGAATCCTGACCTGAAGACCTTCCCGACTAGTGTTCTGGAGGCTGCATGTACTCCACATTGCCCAGCGTGGACCTCCTCCAGAAGTCGCTTCCCAGCAGATGAGAGAATGCACTTCATGAGGACGCCCGATGCACCTCTTCTGTACAATGTCTCCCCAATGAGTGTGTAGTGAGCCGACTGTCGGGCAATGCGCTCGGCTGAGTTCTTGTCATTTGGTTCTTCTTCATTCTTTATATACTTGATGATTGGCCTTCTCCAGTCATCAGAGTCTGACTTGGGTTGATCTATAATGTTGCACTCTTCTGTTTGATCCATTGAGATGCTCGGCTGTAGTATTTCTTGCACAAAGACTCCGGGTGGGACCTGAATTCGACTGGATCCTAGCTTGGACAGTACATCGGCTGCTATGTTCCGATCTCTTTCTACATGATGAAATTCTAGACCCTCAAATTTATATTCTAGCTTTCGGACGGTAGTACAGTATTTTCCCATTGAATTGCTTGAACAATCCCACTCTTTGTTTATCTGGCTAATGACTACCAGAGAGTCTCCGTATACCATCAATCTCTTGATGCCCAATGATATGGCGATGTTCAATCCATGGATCAGAGCTTCATACTCGGCTGCATTGTTGGAGGCCGGAAACAGCAACTGGAGGGCATATTTGAGGTGCTCGCCTCCAGGTGCGGTGAAGAGAATCCCTGCTCCTGCTCCCTGCAGCCTCAGCGAGCCATCAAAATACATTCGCCATACCTCTGCGGTCTCTGGGTTATCTGGTACTTGCTGTTCAGTCCACTCTGATACGAAATCAACCAGTGCTTGAGTTTTGATGGCAGTGCGAGGTCGGAACTCGATGTCATGAGATCCCAGCTCACAAGCCCATTTGGCTATCCGGCCAATGGCTTCCTTGTTGTGAAGAATATCCCCTATTGGAAAACCAGTGACTACTATGACTTTGTGGTCATCAAAGTAGTGACGTAGCTTGCGGGCAGTTAGAAGTACTGCATATAATAGCTTCTGAACTTGAGGATACTTTTTCTTTGAGGGGCCTAGAACCTCACTGATGAAGTAAACAGGATGTTGCACTGGGTAGGCATGTCCTTCTTCTGCTCGCTCGACTACCAACGCGGTGCTTACCACGTGAGTCGTGCAAGAGATATACAGTAGCAGATCTTCAGCTGGTTGAGTTGACGTAGCTCATCGGGGTGGCTTCAGTACTGGTGGTGTTGTCAAGAATTTCTTCAGTGCATCTAGAGCCTCCTGTGCTTCTGAAGTCCACTGAAACTTATCCACCTTCTTGAGTAGCTTGTAAAATGGCAAACCTTTTTCCCCCAGCCTGGATATAAATCTGCTCAGAGCTGCCATACATCCAGTAAGTCGCTGAACCTTCTTTTGTGATCGAGGTGCTTCCATCTTCATGATAGCTTCAATCTTATCCGGATTAGCCTCAATTCCCCGGTGGCTGACAATAAACCCGAGTAACTTTCCTGCTGGTACCCCGAAAACGCATTTTTCGGGATTAAGCTTCCATCTATATCGTCTCAGACTGTTGAAAACCAGCTGTAAGTCTTCGATGAAGTTTTCTGAATTCTCCGTTTTGATTACTACATCATCTACATAGGCCTCCACACGCTTGCCCCAGTGGTCGGCTAAGCATGTTTGGATGGCTCTCTGATAAGTCGCTCCAGCGTTTTTGAGGCCGAACGACATGGAGGTGTAACAGAAAGCACCGAACGGAGTGATGAACGCTGTTTTTTCCTCGTCTTCCTTCGCCAAGCTAATCTGATGGTATCCGGAATAGCAATCCAGGAAAGACAGCACAGAACATCCAGCGGTGGAGTCCACCACCTGATCTATCCTCGGGAGCCCGAAGGGATCCTTCGGACAGTGTTTGTTGAGATCAGTATAGTCGACGCACATGCGCCAATCCACTTTATTCTTTTTGAGTACAAGAACAGGGTTGGCTAACCACTCAGGGTGTAACACCTCTCTAATAAATCCAGCCGCGACCAAGCGAGCTAACTCGGCTCGAATGGCCTCTCTCTTGTCGGGCGTGAAACGACGTAGCTTTTGCCGAATCGGCCTTGCCTGGGGATAGACCTTCAGTTTGTGCTCGGCCAGTTCTCTTGGGACTCCCGGCATATCCGCAGGTTGCCATGCGAATACGTCTCGGTTATCTTGCAGAAACTGGACGAGCGCGCTTTCCTATTTGTCGTCCAAGCTGGAGCTGATGATGGCAGTCTTGCGTTCATCAGCGAACCCCAGGTTGATCCTCTTGGTTTCTTCAGTCGGCCGCATAGAGGTCGCGGCCTGAGCTTCATTTGCCGGTACTGCAAGGTCCTCCTCAGGCTTAGAGTTTGCCTGTGTTGAAGAAACCGTCGACGGCTTGGTGGTGAGGGCTGCTTGGATGGCCACTCGGAAACACTCTGCGGCGCCTTGGAAGTCGGCGCACACAGTTATGATTCCTTGCGGTCCTGGCATTTTCAGTATCATGTACGTGTAATGTGGGATGGCCATGAATTTGGCCAATCCCGGCCTCCCGATGATGGCGTTGTACCCGCAGTCGAAGTTCGCCACTTCAAACCTCAGGAACTCGGTTCTGTAGTTCTCCGGAGTTCCGAAGGTGACAGGCATGTAGATGTGGCCCAGCGGGTATTCTCCTTCCGTCGGCACGATGCCGAAGAAAGGAGTGTCTGACTCGTGGAGCTCTTTGAGGTGAACTCCTAAGCCTTGGAGCGTCCGGGGGAAGGTGACGTTGATGCTGCTCCCCCCGTCCACTAGCACCTTCTTCACCCGGCTCTCTCGGATCACCGGATCGACGAGGAGCGGGTATTTGCCTGGATGGTCGAAGTTGAGCCATTGATCCTCCCGAGTGAAAGTGATCGGGTGCTCCGACCATCGATATGGGGCGGGTGGACCGGTGGTCGCCACCAGTATCTGGCGGTCGTTGAGCTTTTGTTGTCTTTTGTTCTCCTGCGACCCATGTCCGCCGAAGATGACGTTGACCTCCCTGTCAACGCGCGGGAAAGCTCCTCCTCCTCCCTCCTCCTGCTGATGGGGTTGTCGTGGTTCATTTGGTCCTCCCCTCGGCGGAGGAGGAGGTAGAGGTTGGAAGGGTCGGCCGTGCCCGACAGAGTGCTTGAAGTCCCGGCAGTTACGAAGAGTGTGGCGCATGTCCTTGTGGTACGGGCACTGGGTGTCGAGGATGTCATCCAGCGTGCGCTCGCTTCCGCGAGGTCCTCCTTGGGCGCGAGAGGCAGGTGGTCCGGCGGCGTGTACTTCTTCGCGAGGCCTCTTCTCCCAGCGTTTGTCGGGTTGCTGGTTCGCGTCGCGTCGTGGTGCTGCCGGTATAGGCTTTGCTCCTCCGATGAGGTCCTGGGCTCGCTCGTCGGCGGTGATGTAGAGGTCGGCTTCCCGGAACAGCTCCTCAGAGGTAGTCGGTGCCTTCTGTAATATGGCTCGGACGAAGGCCGAGTCATTGGATCCTCTATAGAAGTCCTCGATCACGGCTGCCTCCGTGACCTCGGGGATACGATTTCTCATGGTCTGGAACCTTTTGAGGTATGACCGGAGAGTTTCGTCTCCCCGGCGCTTGATGGATTTGAGGTCCCACTGTTGTGCCGGTTTGTCGGAGAGGGACTGGAAATTGGCGGTGAAGCGCCGACTGAAGTCGCCCCAGTCGTCGATGCAGTGTCGGGGTAGATGTCGCAGCCATTGCAGCGCGTCTTGCCCAAGGACAATGGGTAAGTACGCGGTCATCACGTCTTCGGATGCCCCGGCAGCTCGAGCAGCGGTGGTGTAGACGGCTAGCCAACCCCCTGGATCCTGCTTAGGTTCATATTTGTCAACATTGGATACCTTGAAGTTGGGAGGCCATTGGATGGCCCTAAGGCGCGGAGTGAGAGCAGACACTCCGCAGGTGTCCTCCTGTCGTCGGGGATGATGTCTGTCCCGGGGAGGGGAGTAGTCGTTGTGGTTCCTCGACTGACCCCGGGTAGTACCACCAGTCGAGGCCGTTGCCGACTCAGTTCTGGTGGCCTGACTCCGAGCTGGGATGCCATGATCCCTGTCGTACTCCTCCCGGCGGCGGATCTCGTTCTCATGCCGTCGTTCACGCGAAGCATTGATGGAGCTTCGCGCGTCTCGGCGACTGTTGATGGCGTGTCGTAGATCGTTCAGCGGGTGAGCCAGCGGTAGGAGATGGTTGGCTGCCTGAGTGAACAGTCGTCGGTAGCCCTCGGCGTCGGGAGTCCGAGGGAGTCCATCAACTATCCGAGCTAGCACTCCTCCAACTTCGCTCGGCGTGTTCATAGCTCGGGCGAAGTCGGGGTTCAGGTTGCGCCCAAAGAATGGATTCTCCCGGCGTTGCCTTGCATCTTGCTCGGCTTGTTCCTGAGCCCGGCGGCGATCACGTCGGCGGGAGTTCCTTCGCTCTCTGAAGACACGTTCCTCCGGAGTTTCTCCTATCTCCGAGACCTCGTCCCGCGAGACAGGTTGCTCCGGGTCCCGTTCTCCGGCCGCGTGATGTCGTCGAACGTTCCTGCGCCGGTTTCTCCGTAGGCGGGATTCTCGTTGAGGCGGTTCTTCTCCGGGTGCGGTCGGCTCATCGTCGGAGACAGTAGGCGACTCCACTCTCCCGATGAAGAGGACGTCGGGATAGAATGGCGCTGCTGTCGTGGCGACTTTCTTTCCATTCTCCTTTGAGGGCGGAGGAACGGAAAGAACGACTTGCTTCTCCTTGGTCTCCTCCTTCCTCGCGATTTGTGTCCATTCTTTTGTCGGGGAAGTGGACAGTGGAGTTCTCCGGGTCAGCGGGCCCTCGGCCCCTGACTTTCCGGAGACAATCTTTTTCCGGAGAGCTAGAGGTTGCGCCTCTCCGACATTTTCGGAGTTTGTTGGAGGAGACTTCTTTTTCGGCGGATCCGCAATGCGGTGTAGAGTTCCTTCTTCATCTGCTACGAATGAGATTGTTCCGAAGCAGAATACGGATCCGGGACAGAGGGTGATCTTGCTGTGGAAGGTGACGGCCATTGAGCTAGCTTGGGTCGTCGACACACCCCCTACCTGGCGCGCCAGCTGTCGGTGTTTTGGGTCCGACCACACACCCGGGGTTGCCCCTCAAGGTGTTTCTAGGAGTAGGACGGTGTCGACGACTGTAGCAAAATGGTTCGTGCCAATTGCACGAGGGACAGTGGACGAGGTTTACAGGTTCGGGCCGCCTAGAGATGCGTAACACCCTACGTCCTAGCGAGTATGCTGAGTGAATGAGGTTACAAGAGAGCTCTCTGAATTGAGAATGCAGAGAGTTGGAGTGGGTGGCTAAGTAGTAGGGTCGATCGTTCTGAAGGGGTGCCCCCTAGGCCTTATATACTCGACCGTGGGGCAATACATGTGGATATGATAACAACGTGCGCCTAAAAGATAGTGAATTGTTCGAGTCTATCTCCTTATGATTCTGCCGACCTATCCTCGCATGGCTCCGTTGCATGGGGGCTCCAGCGCGGGAAAGTCGGATCTCTGTTGTGGTCGCTCGCTCGACGTTGTGGACCGTCCGGGCTTGCACTAATCAGGCTTCATGTCAATCTGCTTTGCTGATTGTTCCTCCCCAGGCTCACGAAAGAATGACCTTACGATTTATTGGGCCCTTGGGCCTTTCGTGAGGTCTTTTACTCTTTTAGTGGACCCGGGGATATCTATCCCCCACAATTGGTGTATTGTTTTTTTATCTATTGTTTGTCTATTTGTATGTATTAACACGAATAGAAAAGTGAGGTTACGAGGAACCTGAAGCCCAACCTCGGGAAGCATTTTAGCAACTTGAGTTTACCAAATAAGACGAGTGTCCTTGATCACATTGTTTTGACCTAAATAATGTTTATTGTTATGTTCTCACTCATGCATGTACATTTAGGTTAAATTGACGAGACTTAATAAGTTACCTATATCTATTTTCCCTATAAAGGAATTGTAGTGTCCCTATGCAATCACACCTTGGAAGTGTGATATTGTGCCTGATTAGCACATCGTGGTTGGGTGTAAAGTTCTTTGAACTTTTACGCAACTTGTGGATAAAGATGTGCGACCTCTATAGAGTATAAAACTGATATATCAGCTACGCTCACGGTCAAGAGCGACTCTTACCCTCACATGAGTAATTTATGGAATTAAAATAAACTAGACATGCATTGTAGTGTGGGTATTTCATTTATGATCATTTATTTAATTGAAATGATATTTAGTTATACCTAGTAGTCGCTAAGCCTTACACTACACTTTTACTACACACTTGTTGAGTACCAAAGTAAGTGTACTCATTCTTGCTACAATGATTGCTCAGATCAAGAACAAGTACCGCTAGAGGAGGACTATTATGATGAGTTCGGAGAGGTTTAGGGCGTTGTCTTCCAGTCAACAGTGCCTGTGGAGGATCGTCATCATATGAGTTATTTTATTTATTTTATATAGAAAATTTCATTATATAATAAAAATGTGATATTGATTTATGTACACTGAGTTATTATATGTGTGAAACTTGATCTTGACACACATATGATGTGACAAGTAGAGTACGAACAAGTTTTTGAGGGAGAGCATCGACACGACTGCTCGCTGTGCAGTGGTGTATCTAAGATTTTATTTACGGGTATGCCGTTCAAAAACTTCTACTCATAACTCGATAAATTTATTTAATAATTATATAGTGTTATTTTTAGACTATTTTATTAGACTCTTTTGAAGGAACATAAATATCTTGGATATATCATTTTTATCAACTTTAAAGAAAATATTCATGTCGATAAAAATGATTAGACAATATGCTGTGCACATCTACTTCCCGGAGGCTACCTGCATTGCGAACATCAGTACTGCATCAACTTGTGATGGACTACATTGAACAGGCTCGACTAGCGATGCTTGGTAACGGCGCCTCTGGTTCCTCTGAAACTGGCCCCGCCACTGGGTTCTCAGCTCCCTCATGAAGTTGTTCATATCCTGCATTCTATTTTGTCATGACCATGCTTTATGTACACTGCGAATGCAATGGATCATGTATACTCCTGTTTATTCAATCATTAATTAATGTCGTAATTCATGTCTTAATTTGGATTGAACTGAACCGAATATTGCCTCTAATTCCAACAGGAGGGGCAGCACGGCTGGTTGGTGACTTGACGCTGGGCTAGGCTGCACAATATAATAGCGTAGAGAGAGTAGACAGGGAGGCACAACAGGGCTGACAGGTAGAGCTAGCGGCGAACAGCACTGGGTATCAGCACACATACCCCTGCAGTTAGGGATGAAAACGGACGAAAAAACCCCTCTCCCGTTTCCGTATCCGCATTTTATCATCGGAAACGGGATCGGGTCCGGAATAGTTGGAAACGGAAACGGGAGCGGGATAAACGGAATTGCGAAAACGAACGAAAACGGAAATACTAACGGAAACTCATAATTTAATATAAATAAAAATGTTATTGATGTTTGACTAGTGATTGATTGTCAGAATAATAACATAAAACAAATAGATATAGAGAGGCAACATTCTATTGTTGTTTGGTTGCTAAATGTGTATATTTAGCTACATCCGATGTTGTTTAAGACTTTAGATCACTTGTCATTTGAAAAGAGTCGGTGGTTACAATGGTCAACTGTGCTATAATTTGTCACCTAAATACATGAGGATTTAGTTTATATACTAATGCTTATTAGGCTCGTTCCATATTTGTCAAATACGGAATAAATACGGGTTCAATTCGAAAAAAACGGGATCCCGTAAAAACGGACGGAATAAGCTCTCTCCCGTTTCCGCCCTGTTTCCATATTTTTCTGTAAATACGGAAACGGTCGGATCAAATGTAGAAAACAGTATGGATCGAGACAGGATTTGTTCCATCCGTTTTCAACCCTACCTGCAGTAGCCATGCGAGTATATATGCGACTATGCGAGAGCTGCCGAGAGGTGGGCCGGGTGCCACCCGTGAAAACAAAGGCAACCCCAACTCAGCCCACACACCTTGCATACGTATGGAATTAATTGGTTTAGCTAAAAGAGACGCAAGGAATAAAGAAAGACGCAAGGCCGGGCCCACGTCTTGCCCAAAAGTGGTAAAAGGGCGATGAGTCGTCTAGGTGGTGGTAGTGCATGCATCTATTTTCTGTTTAGCTCCCATTCTATTCATATATTTATATGATTCATATATTTGTATTACGATGAGTAACTGATAATATTAAATTACGGTTGTTTAAATCTAATCGTAACCAGATACTACACTAGAAATTGATAGTGATCTATTCAAACTTATTATTATATATACTTAAGTGTAAATCATTATCATTACTATTTACGTTATAGTTATATTTCGTGAATCATTACTGTAAGGAAAATGGACCCCGAGCCATTTGGCTTAATAGATTTTGGTGTTTGATGATTAACACAACATGTGAACTAATGTATTTTCCAAGTGTTTGTGTGTTGTAGTTCACAGGATGCGAAGTGGATTGGACATAGGCTCTGAGGATACAACACCTCAAAAGAAGACATTATAATACCCATATAAGACATTACAAAGTCATATTGAAGAGACTTTATACATGCTAAGAGTCCAACACATCAAGAAGTAGAAGTGAGATACAAAGATGCAAAACAAAAGTGAACTTGACAAAGTTGAGAGGAAGGACTGACTGAATTGGAAGTGTTTCACAAAATCAAATCTACTCAAAATGACATGGCATCAACTCTGAGATGTAGATAATTTTATAAGCTTTCCAAAAAGTCCAAGATCATCAAAATCGGAGTTCAGAGCTAAAAGTTATGCCCACAATACGAAGTCGGAATTGCTGAAAAAACAAGAGTAGCATATGGGATGTCCGGTGCACACTGGCCTGTCCAGTGTGCCAAATTTACTCAAACTGATATGGATTCAACTCTGGGATGTAGAGAATTTCATAAGCTTTCCAAAAAGTACAAGATCATCGAAATCGGAGTTCGGAGCTAAAAGTTATGGCCAAAATACGGCAAGCGGACATGGGTTGTCCGGTGCACACCGGACCGTCCGGTGCGCCATGTCCGGTGCGCCATCTTCGGAAGCTCCAATGGCTACTTTTAACGGCAAGTACACGTGGCATGTCTGGTGCACCACCGGACAATCCGGTGCACCTGTCCGGTGCGCCACAGAAAGCTGCAGAACTGCTTTCCAACGACTATATTTGAGTTGGGGCCTATATATACTTCATCCAACCGACCATTTGGAGGTGTGGGAGCCCAAGAGACATACCAAAACATATAGTAGACATTTCCAAGTGCTTTTACACCCAAGTGCTTAATAGAATCACTCGGTGATTAGCGTAGGTGCTTTGCGAAGTGCTTATGTTAGTTAGACCGCTTTAGCGCTTGCTCTAGGTGAACCCTAGATTGTTGAGTGAGTTTAGATAAACCTCACAACCCCTCGGCTCTTGCGTGAGCTATTGTAATTGTACCGAGTGGGGCGATTGTCTTGCGATACCGTGACAACTGCGTTTGTGTCACGGCCGCCACCGTGTACCGGAGGGAACGAGGCCCGCTGCG